>NC_052147.1:219066124-219412153 GCF_902713615.1 Scyliorhinus canicula
TGGTAACCGTATCGAATCATGAGGTGAAACCACTGAATCTAGTGCAGGTAGTTTTAGGAGTGCAGGCCATCTGCGTATTCTTATTAGGCAGGAAACTGTGAAATGGGGAAATACAAAGAGAAAAAAATACATTTTTGAAATGGTCAAAAGTAGAATATTTCTGATATTGTAACAGAACATAAGACCATAAGACACAGAAGCAGAATTAGGCTACCCGGTCCATCGAGTCTGCGCCACCATTCAATCATGGCTTATATTTTTCTCATCTCCATTCTCCTGCCTTCTCCCCATAACCCCTGATCCCCTTATTAATCAAGAACCTATCTATCTGTCTTAAAGACACTCATGTGATTTGGCCTTCACAGCCTAATGCAGCAAAAAGTTCCACAGATGCACCCTCTGGCTGAAGAAATTCCTCCTCATCTCTGTTTTAAAGGATCATCCCTTAGTCTGAGATTCTGTCCTCTGATTCTAGTTTTTCCTGCAAGTGGAAACATCCTCTCCATGGCCACTCTATCCAGGCCTCGCAGTATCCTGTAAGATTCAATAAGATCCCCCCTCATCATTCTAAACTCCAATCAGACCCAGAGTCCTCAGCCGTTCCTCATACGACAAGCTGTTCATTCCAGGGATCATTCTTGTGAACCTCCTCTGGACCTTTTCCAAGGCCAGCACATCTTTCCTTAGATACAGGGCACAAAACTGCTCGCAGTACTCCAAATGGTGTCTGACCAGAGTCATGTATAGCCTCAGAAATACATTCCTGGTCTTGTATTATAGCCCTCTTGACATGAATGCTAACATTGCATTTGCCTTCCTAACTGCCGACTGAACCTGCAACTAAACCTTCAGAGAATTGTGAGCAAGGACTCCCAAATCCCTTTGTGCTTCTGATTTCCTAAGCATTTCCCCATTTAGAAAATAGTCTTTACCTAAATTCCTCCTTCCAAAGTGCTTGTACTTTTCCACATTGGAAAAGTACCTCATACTTTTCCACATTGTATTTAATCTGCCACTTCATTGCCCATTCTCCTAGCCTGTCCAAATCCCTCTGCAGCCCCCTTGCCTCCTCAATACTACCTGTCCCTCTTCAGACCTTTATCATCTGCAAATCTAGCAACAGTGCCTTCAGTTCCTTCTTCCAGATAATTAATGTATATTGTAAAACGTTATGGTCCCAACACCAACCCCTGAGGCACACCACTAGTCACCGGCTGCCATCCTGAAAAAGACCCCTTTATCCCCACTCTCTGCCTTCTGCCAGTCAGCCAATCGTCTATCCATGCCAGGATCTTACCCTTAACACCATTTATTTAACTTATTTAACAATCTCCTATGCAGCACCTTGTCAAAGACCTTCTGAAAATCTAAATAAATCGTGTCCACTGGTTCTCCTTTGTCTATCTTCCCTGTTACCTCCTCAAAGAATTCTAACAGATTTTTCAGACATGACCTCTCTTTGACAAAGCCGCGCTTACTCAGTCCTGTTTTATCATGCACTTCCAAGTACTCCACGATCTCATCTTTAATAACAGACTCTTAAAACCTTACCAATGACCGAAGTCAGGTTAACCGACCTATAATTTCCCATCTTTTGCCTCCCTCCCTTCTTAAACAGTGGTGTTACATTAGCCACTTTCCAATCCTCTGGGACCATTCCTGCTTCCAGTAATTCCTGAAATGTCACCACCAATGCAGTCACATTCTCCTCCGTTATTTCTTTAAGAACCCTGGGGTGGAGTCCATCCGGTCCAGATGACTTATCCACCTTCAGACTTCTCAGTTGCCCCAGAAACTTCTCCTTTGTGATGCCCACTGCACTTACCTCTGCCCCCTGATTCTCCTGGAGCTATGGCATCCCACTGGTGTCTTTCACTGTGAAGATTGATGCAAAGTAACCAGTTTGTCTGCCATTTCTTTGTTCCTATTACTTCTCCAGCCACGTTTTCCAGCGGTCCAAAGTCTATTTTTGCCTCTCTCTTACCTTTTATATATTGAAAGAACCTCTTCCTATCTTCTTTTACATGACTAGCTAGCTTGCATATATTTTGTATTCTCTTCCCCTATTGCTTTTTTAGTTGACCTCTGCTAGCGTTAAAGGCTCCCCAATCCTCTGGCTTCTTATGAATCCTCACCACTTTGTGTGCTTTTTCTTTTGCTTTTATGCTGTCCTTGTCTTCCCTCGTCAACCATGGATGCCTTGTCCGCTCCTTATCATGTTTCCTCCTCCTTAGGATGAATCTCAGCTGTGCCTCCCGAATAACCCCCAAAACCGACTGCCATTGCTGTTGCACTGTTTTCCCTGCTCGGCTCTTTTTTCAATCAACTCTGGCCAGCTGCTCCCTCATGTCTTTGTAGTTACCCATATTTAATTGTAATATCAACTTTGATTCCAGCTTCTCCATCTCAAACTGCGGGGTAAATTCTATCATATTGTGGTCATTGCTCCCTCGGAGTTCCTTTACCTTAAGATCTCCAATCAAGTCTGCCTCATTACACATCACCAAATCCAGAATTACCTATTCCCTAGTGGGCTCTACCACAAGCTGCTCCAAAAAACCATCGCTTAATCATTCCACAAATTCCTTTTCTTGGGATCCACTACCAACCTGATTTTCCAAGTCCACCTGCATATTGAAGTCCCCCATGATTATTGTGATATTGCCTTCTTTACATGCTTTCTCCATCTCCTGGTTTATTTCCTGCCCACATCCTGACTTATGCTAGGGGTCCTGTACATAACTCCCATCAGGGTCTTTTTACCTTTGCGATTTCTCTTCTCTACCCACAGAGATTTTATGCCTTAGAACATCGAACACTACAGCGCAGTACGGGCCCTTCGGCCCTCGATGTTACGCCGACCTGTGAAACCATCTGAAGCCTATCTGACCTACACTATTCCATTTTCATCCATATGTCTATCCAGTGACCACTTAAATGCCCTTAAAGTTGGCGAGTCTACTACTGTTGCAGGCAGGGCGTTCCACACCCCTACTACTCTCTGAGTAAAGAAACTGCCTCTGACATCTGTCCTATATCTATTACCCCTCAATTTAAAGCTATGTCCCCTCATGTTGGTCATCACCATCCGAGGAAAAAGACTCTCACTGTCCACCCTATCTAACCCTCTGACTATCTTATATGTCTCTATTAAGTCACCTCTCAGCCTTCTCCTCTCTAACGAAAACAACCTCAAGTCCCTGAGCCTTTCCTCGTAAGACCTTCCCTCCATACCAGGCAACATCCTAGTAAATCTCCTCTGAACCCTTTCCAAAGCTTCCACATCCTTCCTATAATGTGGTGACCAGAACTGCATGCAGTACTCCAGTACTCCAGGTGCGGCCGCACCTTCTTATCCTATATCGCTTCTTGCTATCAATTTAACTTCATTCCTTACTAACGATGCAACCCTGCCCCATTTGCCCATCAACCTGTCCTTTCGATAGGACACATATCCTTGGATATTTAGATTCCAGCCCTGATCCCTTTGCAACCACGTCTCTGTGATACCCACAACATCGTGCCGGCCAATTTCAGTGTGCGCAACAACGTTATTTACATTGTTCCGTATGCTGTGCGCATTAAGGTACAATACCTTCAGTCCTGCATTGACCATCTCCCTTCTCACACTTGTCACCTTTTTTTGGCTGTTTTTTGTTCTCTATTTCCCCCTCAGTTATGACACCTTCTAAGCTAATGCTCTGGTTCCCACCCCCCAGTCATACTAATTTAAATTCTCCTGAGTGACACTAGCAAACCTTCCACCCAGGATATTTGTGCCCCTTGAGTTTAGATGCAACCCATCCTTCTTGTACAGGTCCCACCTGCCCCAGAAGAGATCCCAATGGTCCAGAAATCTGAAACCCTCCCTCCTACACCACTGGTTTAGCTACACTATCGTCCTATTTCTAGACTCATTGGCACGTGGCACAGGGAGTAATCCTGAGATAACAACCCTGGAGGTCCTGTTTTGTAGCTTACTGCCTAACTCCCTGAACTCCTGCAGGACCTTGTCGCTTTTCTGCCTATGTCGTTAGCACCTATGTGTACTATGATCTCTGGCTATTCACCCTCACCCTTCAGGATGTCCTGTGTTCGTTATGAGACATCCTGGACTCTGGCACCAGGGAGGCAATACACCATCCTAGAGTCTCTTTCACTTCCACAGAAGCACCTATCTGTGCCCTTTACTATAGAGTCTCCTATAACTATTGCTCTCCTGCACTTTGCCCTCTCCTACAATTGCTCTGAGCAACAGAGCCAATTGTAGCGCCACTGTTCTGGCTGTTGTTTTCCCCTGATAGGCTATCTCCCCCCCCCCCCCTCCCAACAGTATCCAAAACGGCATACCTGTTAGAGAGTGGGACATCTGTTTGCCTACATCTTGGTGTGACCACATCTCTATAACTCCTATCTATGACGTTTTTCGCCACCTGCATGTTCCTAAGTGCATCCAACTGCTGGTCCAACCGAACCACGCGGTCTGTGAGACGCTGCCATTGATTACACTTGCTACAGACATAGTCGACCAGAACGCTGGAAGCATCACAGATCTGCCACATCTCACAGTTACAGCACTGCACCCTGCTGAGTGACATTTAAGCACTAGTTAATTAATTTTAAATAAGTACTTAAATTATTGTTAGATTAAGTTACAATTAGCTATTTGGCCTTGGTGCTAGATTTTTACTGTAAAGTTAAATGCTAAATACTAATCTCTGTCCTCGGGTTTAGTTACTGCTCTACCTAGTTAATTAATAAGTTTTAATTAGTTTTTCTCAATGTTTTCTTTCTCAAATTTAACAGATTCCCTACCAGCCATACCGGTCACAGCTTTACTGTGATGTCACTTCAGTACACCCCCCCCCCCCCCCCCCCCCCCCTCCCCCCCCCCCCCCACAATATGAAAAGATATTTGTATCACCTCCTTTCCCAGGATGCACTCTGAATCTCTCCCTGCAGATCACCAGTTACAAAGCCAGAAGAAAGAAAACAAAATGAAAAGGGGAAAACGCACCTTGTCCCACTCTGCACCAAATTACCACACTTCCAAATGACCAAATTCTAATCCTCATTCTGGCTGTCTCAGTCACTCGGGCTGTCTCGCTTTCATATGCGCAAAGCTTACTAAGTGTGCGCTTTATGCCTCTCTTATTTTGAACCCAGCTAAACTCAGATGACTCGCACTGCTTAAGCTTGAAATAGAAGAATGCAATTTACATCTTTTGCCTCTAATCAGGTTTCAGGTGACTGATATAACTGCTACTCAGCAATTAGGGTAATTCTGAAACATGCACTGAGAGCATTGTTTCATTTCATTATAATAAAGATATATGATATGTGGTAGCGCAACCCTTTTAACTAGCATGCTCTTGGCTGTCATGTGAATGGCTTGGGTCCGATCATGCGGGGCAAGTGAACCCCCACCAATGAGGGAAAAGCAGAGAATCCTGTGAGCGGGGTTTTAGCCAGAGTGAACCTTGGAGCCAGAGTGTTAACATGTATATTGGAGACTCTGTGCCTGTACTTAAGTTACTCTTGTTAGTTGCCAATAAACACTTTGTTCCTTACTACTGTCTACTGGGTACCGCCTCGAGCCACCACATAATAAAAACAGAAATTTCTTGCAATTTGCAGCATGCCTGACTAAACTGACATATTCAAATTGTGAGTAAGCTTTTTGAATATTACACTATAATTATTTTTGGAGCTGTTAATAGATCTTTTTTGTGTTTTCAGCAGATCGAGGGAAATTCTGAAGAATTTCTTAGCTGTATTCTGTTTGAAGGTTCATGCTTTTTACAGCCCCAGTGTTTCTCATGTTCACTAACTGCTGTGTTGAGCACTTCGTGAACAAAATGTTCTTGAGTTGATTGTTCCCAAATCATTTGTCTATTAGCAAGACCTGAAAACATTGAGTGCTATAGTAATTTAATCAAGGATGGCGCTAACACGTCCCTTTTCATTTCTAGGTGATGTGCTGACATTTTTGGACTCCCATGTTGAATGCAATGTTGGCTGGCTAGAACCACTCTTGGAAATAATCCACTCAAAGCGAACAAAAGTAGCATGTCCTGTGATTGAAGTCATTAGTGATGAGGATATGAGGTACAATTACACAATTCTGTTTGGTACAAATCTGGATCCATTAAAGTTACTTTCGCTTGGTTTGGATGTCTAACTTTAGCAGAATTACTAGTAGAATATTACACTGGGAATTTGTTTTTAAAATTTGTTCTTGGGACATGGGTATCGCAAGCTGTGCCAGCATTTATTGCCCATCTGTAATTGCCCTTGAGGGGGCAGTTGAGAGCCAACCGCATAGCTGTGTGGGTCTGCAGTCACATGTAGGTCAGACCAAGTAAGGATGGCAGATTTCCTTTCCCAAAGACATTAGTGAACGAGATAGGGTTTTATAATAATTGACAATGGGTTCAAGGTCATCATTCAACTTTTAATTCCAGATTTTTATTTAATTCAAATTTTACCATCTACAGTGGCAAGACTTGAACCTCTGGGTCTCTAGTTTACTAGTCCAGTGACAATACCACTACGCCTCCCCTGCCTCAGCAGTTATCCCAATTGACTACTGTAATTTTGACAGAATATGAGGTAAGGCCCTGGAAAAATGCCTAAATGGGGCTACTGAAGTTTCGTGTACTGATCAGGAATGTCCAAAGTAAATTTTCTGCATTCCGTTCATGTAACAAAATATTTGTGTGACTGGACCTCATCCCTAACTTCTATCCAACCTTGAGTTGATACCTGTGAGCATGGTCTAGCTATGGCTGTGATGCCAGATGGGACGTGAAATAGTATCCATCTAGTAAAAACGTTTGTATTTTCAAAGAACAAAGAAATGTACAGCACAGGAACAGGCCCTTTGGCCCTCCAAGCCTGCACCGACCATGCTGCCCATCTAAACTAAAATCTTCTACACTTGCGGGGTCCGTATCCCTCTTTTCCCATCATATTCATGTACTTGTCAAGACTCCCCTTAAATGTCACTATTGTCCCTGCTTCCACCACCCCCTTCGGCAGCGTGTTCCACTACCCTCTGTGTAAAAAAAAAATAAACTTGCCTCGTACATCTCCTCTAAACCTTGCCCCTCGCACCTTAAACCTATGCCCCCTAGTAATTGACCCCTCTAGCCTGGGAAAAAGCCTCTGACTATCCACTCTGTCTATGCCACTCATAATTTTATAAACCTCTATCAAGTCGCCCCTCAACCTCCGACGTTCCAGTGAGAACAAACCGAGTTTATTCAACCTCTCCTCATAGCTAATGCCCTCCATACCAGACAACATCCTGGAAATCTCTTCTGCACCCTCTCTAAAACCTCCACATCCTTCTGGTAGCGTGGCGATCAGAATTGAACACTTTACTCCAAGTGTGGCCTAAACTAAGGTTCTATACAGCTGCAACATGACTTGGCAATTTTTATATTCAATGCCCCGGCCAATGAAAGCAAGCATACCATATGCCTTTTTGACTACATTCTCCACCTGTGTTGCCCCTTTCAGTGACCTGTGGACCTGTACACCTAGATCTCTCTGACTGCCAGTACTCTTGAGGATTCTACCATTCACTGTGTATTCTCTACCTGTATTAGACCTTCCAAAATGCATTACCTCACATTTGTCCGGATTAAACTCCATCTGCCATCTCTCCGCCCTAGTCTCCAAACGAGCTAAATCCTGCTGTATCCTCTGACAGTCCTCATCGCTATCCGCTATTCCAAAAACCTTTGGAGTCGTCCGCAAACTTACTAATCAGACCAGTTACATTTTCCTCCAAATCATTTATATATACTACGAACAGCAAAGGTCCTAGCACTGAACCCTGCGGAACACCACTAGGCACAGCCCTCCAATCAGAAAAGCATCCTTCCATTGCTACTCGCTGCCTTCTATGACGTAGCCAGTTCTGTATCCACCTTGCCAGCTCACCTCTGATCCCATGTGACTTCACCTTTTGTACCAGTCTGCCATGAGGGACCTTGTCAAAGGCCTTACTGAAGTCCATATAGACAACATCCACTGCCCTACCTGCATGAATCATCTTTGTGACCTCCTCAAAAAATTCTATCAAGTTAGTGACACTCATTTTGCTGGAGTTATTTTCCTTCCAGTTAAGGTCCATATACTGCTCACCAGTATTTGTTTCCAAAGTTAAATGTACTTTATAACATAGGAAATAATGGGTGGGATTCTCCAGTTTCCCAGCTGCGTGTTTCTCGGCCGCACGCAGTTTGCTGGCAGGAATTCTATCTTCCTGCCGCTTGTCAATGGGATTTCCCATTGTAACCGAATCATGGCGCCGCAAAGCCCGCTGGTGGGGATGCGCTCCTGGCGGGAAAAGTGAATTGCAACAACTGAATCTTGAACAGCAATGTTTCATTATAGATTTTAAACCATTCAAAGGCGCTTTGCAAAGTTTGACGCCGATCCACAGAAGGAGATAAATCGGGGAAAGGTGGTTAGGGTGTGGAATGGACTGCCTGCTGTGATAGTGGAGTCAGACACTTTAGGGACTTTCAAGCGGTTATTGGAAAGGCACATGGAGCATACCAGAATGACAGGGAGTGGGATAGCTTGATCTTGTTTTCGGACAATGCTCGGCACAACATTGAGGGCCGAAGGGCCAGTTCTGCGCTGTACTGTTCTATGTTCTATGGGTAAAATGCTAGAATGTATTATTGGGGTGTGGTTGTTTAGAGTGGTAACAAAGTAGGAACCAGTAAATGTAGTGTATTTAGATTTTTCTAACAGCATTTGATAAAGTGCCACACATGCGGTTATTACACAAAATGAGGGTTTATGAGATTGAGGGTTGGTTAATTGACAGAAGACAGACTCATGATAAACCGGTCATTTTCAGTTTAGCAGGTTTTAATAATTAAGGTCCGATAAGAATCAGTGCATGGGCCTCAGCCATTTACAATCTGTATCAACGACCTAGATGAGAGGACCTAGTGTAACTCATCTACGTTTCTTAATTATATGAAGTTCGGTGGGAAAGTAAGCTGCGAGGAGGGCGCAGAGAGATTGCAAACGACGCAGGCAAGTTAAATGAATGGGCAAAAATAAAAAAATATTGCCACAATTCCAGAGGACCATGGGTTGCTCTGCCATTTGGGAAATGACTGGTTGTGATTTAACCTGAGCGCCACACTCCTCAGGTGAGGGGCAAGACTGTGAAGGCAGAATAACTTTGGCCGGTAAAAGAATTGAGCCCAATGAGAAGGAAGGGCAAGACTGAAGGGATCTGTAAACAAGGATGCAAAGTTTAAAAATAAGGTTTTGTTCGACCACAAGCCAATGCACGTCCTTGCATCTATTGGGTGATGGATATTTGGGACTTGATGCGAGTTAAGAAACAGATGACAGTTTTGAATGAGTTCAGCTTTATGGAGGGTGAAAGACAGAAAACCCTTGAGGAGACCATTGGAATAGTCAAGGCATGGATTAGGAACAATATAAAATAAAGACATCCATCAATCAAGGTCACCAGCCCTGCCAGGGAGGCAGTTACCACAAAGTGAGTATGAGCTTGCTGCATAAGAAGATGAGGCAACAGTGCCAGAAGAAGATTTAACAACCTTCTTCATGCAGACAGGGTAAGTCTGCCTCCTGATGTATTCCAGTGTACCCCTCCATGCACCCTTCACATCTCCACGGTGATCTCTCACCCAGACCTCATGGATTTCTAATACTTCTCTTGGCAACAATCTCTCGCCACACTCACTGCCATGTTCTCTCCCTCAATGCCAGTAAAACTAAAGAGCTGGTCATCGACTTCAGGAAGCAAAGTACTGTACACACCCCTGCCAGCATCAACGGGGCCGAGGTGGAGATGGTTAGCAGTTTCAAATTCCTAGGGGTGCACATCACCAAAAATCTATCCTGGTCCACTCACGTCGACGCTATCACCAAGAAAGCACAACAGCGCCTATACTTCCTCAGGAAACTAAGGAAATTCGGCATGTCCACATTAACCCTTACCAACTTTTACAGATGCGCTATAGAAAGCATCCTATCTGGCTGCATCACAGCCTGGTATGGCTACTGCTCGGCCCAGGACCGCAAGGAACTTCAGAGAGTTGTGAATACCGCCTAGTCCATCACACAAACCTGCCTCCCATCCATTGATTCCATCTACACCTCCCGCTGCCGGGGGAAAGCGGGCAGCATAATCAAGGATCCCTCCCACCCGGCTTACTCACTTTTCCAACTTCTTCCATCGGGCAGGAGATACAGGAAATACAGAAGTCTGAGAACACGCACGAACAGACTCAAAAACAGCTTCTTCCCCATTGTCACCAGACTCCTAAATGACCCTCTTATTTACTGACCTCATTAACACTACACCCTGTATACTTCAACCGATGCCAATGCTTATGTAGTTACATTGTATATCTTGTGTTGCCCTATTATGTATTCTCATATATTTTCTTGAATTTTGTTTAATTCCCTTTTCTAATGATCTGTTGAGCTGCTTGCAGAAAAATACTTTTCACTGTACCTCGGTACACGTGACAATAAACAAATCCAATCCAATCCCCCAATGGATAATCTGCTCCTCATCCCTGCTCTCACGAATGTTCGCTACCATCTGACTTGGCAGGACTCCCTCCTACACTCTACCTACTTGTCTCAGTGCAGGACATACCTGAGTACAGCCAGCATGAGCAGCCGCAGCCTGTCAGAATCAGGCCCGAGCTGAGATGCCTAACACCCTTTGGGGTGAGAGCCCTTGATCTAGTAGGCGATTAGCAGGACAGTACTTGTGCAGAGACTGAAGTGGGGGCAGCAGACAAAAATAGGAACCATCAAGACATGCAGCCATGATGCAAGCCTCAAGTGAGTTAACTTTCTCCCTTCATTTATCCCCCGTGATGCGGTAATGCCAACTTGCTTCCCTTGCAGGTCAATCAGTTGGCCAACCCGGACCATCAGTGTGCCCTCTGGGCACCACAAACCCAAGCAGCTCCAAGACGACATCTCTGAGACCAGCATTGAGAAGATGTCAAGTTGTCATCTGCACTCTCCAGCAGCCCAGATGCTCCCACCTTGGTTGGATTGATTAGTAGGCAATCACTGACTGGTCAGAACCTCATAGCTGAAGATCTACAGCAAGTGGAGGAAGGAATGTCCCAGGAAACCAGCACTCTGAGGGATGCTGGAGCCCAAGACTCAGCTGAGCCTCTTGCTGATGGTGTGCCCCTGGGTCTGGTCGTCCCAGAGCCACTGGAACTACAAAAGCAGAGTCGCGAGCATTCGGAATAGATGACAGCATACCTCTCCGTCCTGCAAGGCTGACTGGAGGAGCCCCATCACGTTCTGCCTGAGGTGATGGTGACGTTACTCCCAACGCGACGAGGCCAACACTCCGAGGGTGGCGTCTGCCGTGGAGACCTTGGCACAAGACGTGTACTCCATGGCAGGGGATGCCCACTCTATGGTTCAGCTCATACACTCCATGGAGTGGGCATGAGCTACAAGGTGCAGGGTTTCAACTGCATGGTGCAGGCACTAGTGAGAATCCAGAAGTGCCAATGCCAGAGGACAGAGGGGCTTTTGCATCTCACTCCAGCTTCACCTCTATCGCATAGCGAAGCCCAAGTGCTCCTGGGCACCCGAAGGGGGGATCGGCAGGAGTGCAGCCCAGGGCCTTCCACCTCACGAACCCTGGGTGTGTCCAGCCCATCTAACACTCCCACCCTGTGAGCGACACACATTTAGCTTCGCATACCGAGGGCAGCACTGCAACACCCATGCAGCCCAAAATTAGTGCTGGACCTTCAAGCTCCTTGCCATTCATGTCTGCCACTCTTTAGTGATGAGGAAGCCAAGGGCTGACATGAGAGCCGGCACACTTCGCATGTAAGGTGGAGAAAAACTCCAGGACCTTGATCTTTGAGGAGGCAATAGTTGTTTGCTTATCCATCACTCCTTTAATTTTTTCTATTGTCTTCCTGTGGCACTGGAACATTATTTTATGTTAAAGATGCTTTACAGTGCAAATTGCTGAGATTACGGTTCAATAACAGTACAAAACCGATCTACTATCATTCGAGTACCTTTTCTAATGCTACTTTGGAGGTGCTTGTGAAAACAGTACAGAACAGAAAATTTACTCTGTTTGGTACCTAATTGTACCCAGTCTGCTTCGCATTAGGTGGTCGACAGAGTAATTACTCTGTCAATGAGCAAAGCACATGGAAGCTGATGGGATTGACAGCCACAGTAGGACAGATTTGAATTACATTGCATCAAATAGATGGACAGCTTGCACGCCCCAAAGTAAAGTTCCTCACATCCTGTTAACTCAACTGAGGTTGCATGCCAAGCACTCTAAAAACAGCATTTCTTCGCTTATGTCTTGTCATCCGGAAAGGTTTCCCCACAACCAGCTTTTCAGCACCATACAACTGCAGAATGCATCTTAATTTACTCATGCATAAATTGCAATGTTCTTGAAACTCATTACCTCTTGTCACTGAAGGTGTGCAGATATAATGGGCGGGATTCTCCGTCAACCGGCGGGGCGGACCGTACCGGCACCGAGGAGTGGCATGAACCACTCCGGCGTTGGGCTGCCTGGAAGGTGCAGAACGCCACCCCCGCCCCGGTGATTCTCCAGGCCCAATGTTTTTGCCCATTCGTTTGCCTGAGTGTCTGTAAATAAGGTAGCTCTAAAATTCATAGATGATTTCAACAAAATTTGGTAGTCATAATATGACCCAAGGAAGAACTGATTAGTTTTTGGCCCAGATGTAGATCTGGATCCTGGAATCTTAAAGGATCCATTAACATTAGGAAATAGGGCAAAGTGACATTTTAGCAGAATCTTAGAATCCCTACAGTGCAGAAGGAGGCCATTCTCCCCATCGAGTCTGCACTGACCCTCTGAAAAAGCACCCTGCCAAGGCCCACTCCCCTGTAACTCTACCCAACCTTTGGACACTAAGGGGCATTTTAGAATGGCCAATCCCCATAATCACATCTTTGGACTGTTGTGGGTTTGGAATGTTGTGGGTTTTTTTTAAAAAATGTTGTTGATTCTTTTAGAATGTTCTGAATTGCCTCAGCTACTGTGGTGAAAATTGTCACAACTATCAAAATGTGAGCAGAGTTTTTACGGCAGATTGATGGATGTGGATTGATTTCGTCAGTGAGATGGAACCTCTTGTGATAAAATGATTTAGTTATTCTTGTTTTGTAGTTACTGAGCATCAACCAGGCAGGTGAAAGCCTCGTGGAAGAGCTTTGTAATTGGAATACCATTGAGTTGACATAGCATGGCAAAGGGCATGCTTTCAATTGAGTGCCCTCATCACTTGTTTTTTGTGTACTCTTTAAAAGCTTCCAAAATCTCAATACTGTAAGATTCAAATAATGCTTTTTCCACAGAGAGATGAAAGGGATTGTGAATACGAGCAATTAAGAGTACTGATATTTCAGTATCAACAAAATCAAATCTGCACCTGTCCCAGACATATTAATCCTGCACCAGTAGCAAAGACAACTTGCTTCATCAAGATTTGATAAAGCAAGTTGTCTTTTCCACTGGTAAATCTAGTGGTAAATCTAGTGAGGTAGTGATTCTTAAATAGTAACTGCTTGGCATTAAAGCACAATGCATTTTTGTAGCCAGAACAAGCAGTATTTTGATTAAAATGCTGACCGGAGGAATATGGGGAAATATTCAATTTTTGGTGGTGTTATCTTGGAGGTTCTACTGTTGGAGTTGCAACAAAGGAGAGAAATACCATTCTACTTCAAACTGCTCCGGTATCTTGGATAGGGGTTGCCAATAGTTTGAAAGGAGTTTATTAGGTCTGAATTAACTTAAGAAGTTTTCTGTTATAGAGGAGAGTATAAAATGTAGTATAGGCTCTGAACCAGCACTGCTACCAGATATCACATGCATGTTGCATGGAATACACTCTCTCAGGGAGGGATCTGAACTGGCCACAGGATCAGCAACTATTGGTGCGTTGATACAAACCTAATACACATTGTGTGGAACTTTAGGACGACTAAGATCTAAATCAATGAAATTTGGTTCTTGCACATGAATTGTACTTCCACATACCACAGCATTATAAAAGTACTGACCGTTTCAGTGGAATAGATGATTTAAACACCTTTTTATAAGCACAAAAGACCAAAATTCTTGCTTGAAGCCAGGCACATGAAAGTAATAGTCTGCTTTTGCTGTTGTGTTCTGCATGGAATCATTAAAACATATTTATGAAAGTCTGATTTGTTTTTCTAAAATAGTTTTCTGCATTTATGAAAGTTTGTTATTTTGCATTTAAGGGAATAAATAGCTGCGCTTTTGATTTCTTCATTCAACTATGTTTACTTGTTAATGCTTGTTCTAATTAAATTTTGTTTCTAATTTAGCTATGTAGGAGTGAGTGGTTTTCTCCGGGGAGTATTTACTTGGCCCATGAATTTTGAATGGAAGGCAATACCTGATGAAATGATTAAAAAATACAACCTAAAAGAAATGGACCCAATAAGGTAAATAAGCATATTAAAGATAAGAATTGTTAATCCATCTTTGCAATTCCCCATAAAGCATTTATGAAATTGTCCCTTCCAAAAATTTCTTATTTGAGCTATTTGATAAAGCCAGAGTAAAAAAATGAAGATCTACTTTCATGATTATGGCATATTATAATTTGCTGAATCCTATAAATCCTATTTACTCACTATCTAATGTGAGTTATTGTTCAGCTTTGCTTAGCTAGGATAAAGGTCACAGCTTGGTACTTTGTGTGTATCCCTCATTTGCCAGTCTCCCATTGTTTCCTGCTCTGTTCTTTGAGCAGCTCCTTGTTTCTGTTCCCTACTCTATCAATATGTTTCTTATCTAGTTCAGGGTTTTCTGGTTCCGAAAAAGAGTCCTGTTGGACAAATATGACAAATGCTATAACTCTGTTTCTGTCTTCACTGATACTGCCACATCTGTTAGGTTTTTCCAGCACTTTGTTTTTATTTCACATCTCCAGCATCCACAGTATTTTGCTTTTATTTCATAGTTTTTCTGTGACCTATTAATTTAATCTAGTCAAATTTTAACCAAAAGTTTGGAATTACTGGAAAGTTCCTCGAGAGTGCGTAATTGTCGAATCATCCACTGGTACTGGTTTCATGTTTATTTGCATATTCTCCAGGTGAAGCTATGGCTGCTTTGTTAATGCAGCATTTGGTCATTTTTGTATTGTCCAAAAATAAAAAGTCAATAAAATGTGTAATGTTGCTTCAACTCTATACCTATTTTTCTTTTAGATGTCCAATAATGGCAGGAGGATTATTTTCAATTGATAAGAAATACTTTTATGAACTGGGTACTTACGATGCAGGTTTAGAAGTCTGGGGTGGAGAAAACATGGAGCTATCTTTTAAGGTACCAACAAAAACCTTTCACCAGAAGTCAGAAACATGCATGTATTATTGAACTTTTAAAATTTTATTTAGAGTTAAAAGTATTTTTCTAACATTTTAGGAGAACTGAAGCTTTTACTCAACAGGAAATGAGCTGGACCAGTAATTTCTGCACTTGAGTACCATAATTTGGCTACATCAAATTATTAAAATTTTGAGAATATTCAAGTATTTTGATGTGGAGATGCCGGCGTTGGACTGGGGTGAGCACAGTAAGAAGTCTTACAGCACCAGGTTAAAGTCCAACATGTTTGTTTCAAACACTAGCTTTCGGAGCACTGCTCCTTCACTACTCACCTGAGGAAGGAGCAGTGCTCCAAAAGCTAGTGTTTGAAACAAACATGTTGGTTTTTAACCAAGTATTTTGAGATTCAGAAAATCATTAGTAACCCCCACTAGTTTTTCTTACAAAGCTGCATTTTCTTTGAGACAGATATGTTCCAAAATATTAACTTAAGTGCAGGTTGGTAATAATGATGATCGTCCTTAATCAAAAATAATCTCTTACTGGCCAAAAAGAATGGATAATTGCAGATATCTTCATTAATTAAACACAGTTAAAAGGCCCAAATAGTCAGCTTAAAGAATGAAAGGGCACCTCAAAAGCAGGAATTGATAACGACAGAAGTGTGAATTCAGGATTTTGTTTTAAACAACTTAATAAAGCTTTTCAAACATACTACAGTCATGGTAAATCAGTAAAGTGCAGTGGCTCGTATATTTTACTTTGCTAAAATTCCATTAACCAGATTCCATTTCATGCATGTTGGCCATTTATAATGTTACTTATTTAAAATAACACTAATAAATGCTCGACAAAAGGTAAGTACAATAATGTATCTTAAATTGTTCTTATAAATGTCACTGAATCTTCCAAGTGAAAGTATACACTTTCACTTTTGTTGGTTTGGTTTAACGATGCCAATCTTTGAGTCAGACGGTTATGGCTCTAGAAACTTAAGCATATAAATTAAGCTGCTCTTCCAGTGTAATAGTGAGGTAATGGTGTGGTCAGCGGCAGGGTTACGGTCTTTTGGATGAAATATATTTTATATAATTTGATTTCTGCTATTATGCAGTGAAATAGCAAAATGGACAATAATTTGGAAAGTAGAGAAGCGGAATGGGTTGAATCATCAATTTCTCTGGACTTTAATTTAAGCAAAGGAAGCCACAAAACAAAATTGCTATGCTGATGGGGTGGTGTAATTACAGTATATTAGCAAAATAAGACTGTGTAATGTTCGGGACACCTGGTCAGCTCTCAACATAAGTTAAGAGACTGGACCAGATGCCATAACCAAGTTTCAATGCAGTGCGGAAAGATTGATTCATCCTAGGAGTGATAATATAAGAAATAGGGCTTTGTTATTTTATAAACAAACTTTATTAAAAGAAAATAAAACAATATTTAAACATTTACTTATTTACACTAACTAATGTTTACACTAACAGATTAACATGCAGTTTCTTGACCTTAACAGATTAGTTCCAATTAAACAACACGTCCAATAAACATACAGGCCTCATTCCACTTGCATAGACAGGCAAAGATGATACTAGTATTTACGAAGCAGTTCTCTGCTGTAAGTCAAGTTCCTTTAGAACCCTTTTCAAAAGTCGATCTGGAGCAGCTTCCTTCATGATCTCTCTGGGTGGCCTTCATAGCCTTCTACTGTAACTGTTCAAAAAACTCTTCCTCTAAGTTCCGCCCACCCTGTCAAAAACAAAAGTTCTCCCCTGAGGTGGCCAGACTTGAATCCCTTATCATTACTTTGAACATAGACCATACAGTGCAGAAGGAGGCCATTCGGCCCATCGAGTCTGCACCGACCCACTTAAGCCCTCACTTCCACCCTATTCCCGCAACCCAGTAACCCCTCCTAACCATTTTGGTCACTAAGGGCAATTTATCATTGCCAATCCACCTAACCTGCACGTCTTTGGACTGTGGGAGGAAAGCGGAGCACCCGGAGGAAACCCACGCAGAAATGGGGAGAACGTGCAGGCTCCGCACAGACAGTGACCCAGCTGGGAATCGAACCTGGGTCCCTGGCGCAGTGAAGTCACAGTGCTATCCACTTGTGCTACCGTGCTGCCCTTACTTTATCTGATTGCTCACTCCCGTTTATACAAAAATAGAAATGCTATTGATATGCAATTAACCTTGCATTGACAAACAAGTAGGTCATCAAACTCTGATGGGCTTTTGGCGGGTTGAACAAAGTTGTCCCAAATGACAATGGATCGCGAGTGGATTATCCTGGCTGAACCGAGGCATCCTGTCTATCCCACTAACAAGTTTAAGACTTAATGGGAAGAGATAAATCAGGATGTGAATGTATCCCTCTGAGTCTGCTACTAGCAGTCTTTTGTTCAGTCTGTTTAACCCCTAAAATGCCTGCTACATCTTGGAGCCCATTTCTGGGCCCAAATTCCTAATATCTCCCTGTCATGACAGTAGAATTACAGGCAATCTTGTAACATGGGTTGGTAATTGATTGGAAGAAGGTACACAAGAGTAGAGATAATGAGATTTATTTTTGATTGGCATGCTATGAAAGGTGGTGTTCTCCAGTATTGTTGTCCTAGTTTTTCACGTATAATGACGTGGGTAAAGTAAGAGCTAGTTGTATATCTAAGTTTGCTGATAACACTGTTGGGAAACATGGTAATTTGTTTTGTTGGTCAGACAAAGTTACTCGGGTACATAGACAGACTACTAAGTAGAAAAACCTCATGTGGACTAAGTTCATAGTGGTAAAGTTTGGATCTGAGAAAGACCAAGGGCGCAATTTCACCTCCACCCGAAGCATGTTTTCCGTGAAAGCTGCCCCAGAGACGAGAGAATTACTAGCTTTGTGAGCTTGACCTTTAAAAATGGACTGCCCAAACTTAGAATTTTTGGTCTGTGGGGCAGATAGTATAGAAGTTGGGGCAGGCAACTTTGAAAGTAGTGAGGGCTCAGAGGCAGGACCGGTGCAGATTGTGTGACCCAGGCACAATTATAAGGCAGGTTTTCAGAAAGGCTCATTTGAGCAGTAGGTCACCAATGGCAAAGTGGCTGTGCCTCAGAGAAGATATCATTGCCTTACCAGGTGAATGTCAAAGCTTTAAATGTTGTCCAACTGTTAGCTTACCCTGGAATGTATAGCCCATCATGGGCTTTTTTTATGGCAGAATTGTCATTATTGCTGCCTAATCAAAGTTTACTCTACTGAACCACTTGGCTTGTGACCCCATTACATCATTGGTCCAAATATAGATAAAAGAGCTGAATACAAGAGGTGAGGTTAGAGTATTTACCCTTGACATCAAGGCAGCACTTATCCAAGTGTGGCATCAAGGAACCCTAGCAAAACTGGAGTCAATGGGAATCGGGTGGCAAACATTCTACTAGTTGGAGTTATACTTAGCACAAAGGAAGATGATTGGTTGATGAAGGTCTATCATTTCAGTCTCAGGAATTGCTGTAGGAGTTCCTCAGGGAGTGTCCTAGACCAAACTATCTTCAACTGTTTTATCAATGATCGAAGTGGGGGATGCTCGTTGATGTTTGCACAATGTTCTGCACCATTTGCGACTCCTCTGCTACTGAAGCAATCCATATCCATTTGCAACAAGACCAGGACATTATCCAGGCTTGGGCTGATGATTCAATTTTGATTTTGATTTGATTTATTGTCACATGTACCGAAGTACAGTGGAAAATATTTTTCTGCGGCCAAGGGAATGTACACAGTACGTACGTAGTAGACATAAAAAGAAAGTAACTGTGCCACACAAAGCCAGGCAATGACCATCTCCAGCAAGAGAAAATTAATCATTGTCCAATGAGATTCAATGACATTAGCATTGTTAAATCCTCCACTATCAACATCCACAGGGTCACTGTTGCACAGAAACTGAACTGAACCGGCCATATAAATACTCTGGTTGTAAGTCAGAATCCCCAAAAAACCTATCCAGCATCTACAAGGCACAAGCCAGGAATGTGATGGAAAAATCTCCAATTGCCTCGATGAGTGCAGCTCTAACAACACTCAATGTTTGACAAAGTAGCCCACGTGATTGGTATCCCATCCACCATTTTTTGTGTCAGGACCAGAAGCCAATTTTTTAAAGATCCTGGACTAAAACCCAATTGTTAGGGGTCAAAGAATGAGAACCCCAGTTTTTTAATGGGGTTCCGGACAAGAGCCCAACGTTTAACTTTGGAAAATTGTGAGGAAATGTTACTGCACCACAGTAGTGACAACATTCTACCAGGACACAGCTTTATGGTAAAACAAACTTTAACTTAAACACAGAATTAAGCATAGTAGCAACAAAGAGATAGCATATATTTAACAGTTACAACATTTTACTTGTTTTCTAACCCTGCCTCTATATAGGATACCGGAGCAGACCCCAACATTTATCAGAATGCCGTACAAAGACCCTAAGCAACTTTTTTAAATTTGTAAAACTGTGAGGAAAGGATACTTCACAGTGGCATAGTGGTTAGCACTGCTGCCTCACAGCTCCAGGGACCCGGGTTGAATTCCGGCTTTGTGAGTCTGTGTGGAGTTTGCACTTTCACCCGTGTCTGCATGGGTTTCCTCCAGGTGCTCCAGTTTCCTCCCATAGTCCAAAGATATGCAGGTTAGGTGGATTGGCCATGCTAAATTGTCCTCGAGTATCCAAAAAGGTTGGGGGAGGTTGCGGGGTGTGAGGTGGAACGTGGGCTTAAGCTGCTCTTTCCAAGGGCCGGTGTAGACCCGATGGGGTGAATGGCCTCCTGCATTGTAGGGAATCTATGGATTCTATGAAAATTCACCCCAGGAGTGGTGACTCTGACCAATAGGTATATTGTGTGTTGAGACAAAATTGAAAGATGTTCACTCGTGCCTCGTCCCTCGTCCTATCTTAAACTAAAAATTAATTCAGCTAAAGACTAAACTCAAAACCCTCCTACCTAAAAAGGGCCCTCGGTTGCTAATCAACAAACTCGTGCTTCTGCTAACTTTTATTTATTCTTCACATTGTAATGTCTCGAAGCACAATAGAAAAACAGTTGAATTGAAAAATAATGCCGCACACATACAACACCTTTGTCCAGGAGGAATCTAACAATAGATTCACCCTTCCTGACATAGAAACGCTAAATTAAACCCATTTAAAACTATGGGCGCAATTCTCTGGAAAGATTTCTAAGTGTGGTAGCGAGCGGAAACTGCCACAAACGTCCCAGTGCTCGGCCCAGTGAGGCCGGCAATGCTATTCAATGTTAATTGGTTCACTTAACAAGGCCCCACGGGCTTCTTGCCGCAAATGAAGGCTCACCAGCCAATTCGCTGGCACCGCTCTCACCAGCTGCCCGCTAACAAAATGCAGCAGCACATGCTCAGCCAACCCCAGTCAGCTTGCAACAACGGCGCCCAGGAGACCGCCCCGAAGATTTGGTGATGCAGACCTGGAGAGGCTCCTAGTCACCAGGAGAAATGACCTGTTCCCCAGAGGGTCCCTGAGGGTGAGCCACAGGTTAGCCAGTGCTGGCAGGGACGACGTGGTGGCGGCTGTAACTCTGGGAGTGTGACC
Source organism: Scyliorhinus canicula (assembly GCF_902713615.1). Taxonomy (NCBI): domain Eukaryota; kingdom Metazoa; phylum Chordata; class Chondrichthyes; order Carcharhiniformes; family Scyliorhinidae; genus Scyliorhinus; species Scyliorhinus canicula. Next base: position 219,087,167 of record NC_052147.1, read on the forward strand.
TTGAGTGCCGAATAATGGTCAAAGACTACACTGGGCAACACGCTCGAGTAGACATCAATGTGCCCCCGCCCCCCCGGAGACCTTTCCATCTCGCGCAAGTTCCCAGCCACCCCCCAACTCTCCATGCGACCCGCCCCCCATTTCCACATCCCCCCCCCCCCCCCTTCCTTCACACCCCCGTCCCACTGCTGTGAATTTCCTCTCTGTCTGTCCTGTCGAAAAGCTCCCCCACAATCGTCAGGAGAGGGCCCAGACTGGCGGAGAGGTGCCGAACTTAAGAATCCTCCCCTCCTTCGAGGAGTGGACCCTGGAGGTGACTGGCATGGCCATGGACAGGGCGGTCACCCACGAGTAGGTTGGTGAATGCTGCATAGGTGAGGAACCACCAGGCCCCACCCAGAGGACCTATCAACGCGAGTTATTGCATGCTGACTGACCCATCCTCTCATTGACCACATGTCGATTCTCCCTCAAGTCCTCCAGCTGACGGCACCGGCCCATCTTGGGTGGGCCCCTCTCCAGCCTCGCAGGAGCCCAACCCCGGGGGGGAAACTCCGAGGAAGACACGATCGAGGTGTCACAGCTGTCACCCCATCCTCCAAGCACCTCGGTGGGAAACGTTGTGGTCAGGCTTCTGGGGCACAATCTGGGAGCACCACACAGCTGCTGATGTACATCAGGTGGATGCAGAAACCCCCAGTGGAGACAGCAGTCAGAGGTCTGCTGGATCCCAGCCCGATGCTGAGCCAATGGAAGGGGTATTCCTGGATCTGATGGAGATGTTAGGGTGCAGTCAGGACATTCAGAGGGAGATGTCAGCGACATTCCAGCAGATCCATAGCCAATTGGAGGGGCTCCAGAGGCTGTGGGTGCAGGAGATGTCACCGGCAATGTGTGGCACCGAGGCCAACACAGCTAGGGTGTGATCGCTGTGGAGAGCCTGGTGCATGATGTCGGCACCATTAGTGAAGGTGTTCGAGGCATCGCACAGTCGGTGACGGCCATAGCTGGGGGGTCTTGGCAGAATGTCCGACTCGCTGGGGGTTGTTATCCAGTACCAGGCTGACCTTGATGAGGTGCCGCTCATTACATGGTAATGGCCAAGGCTCTGTGGAGCTTGTCCCAGTCGCAGTTGGGCATTGCCAAGGCACTGCAGAGCACGGCCCAGTCACTGAGGAGCATCGGCGCGGGTGTCAGCACGACGGTGAAGATGTCGGATAGCCACCAGGTCTGACCGAGCCAGATGATGCAGGGGCAGCTGGTTCGAGCCCTGGCTGCCCCTCTTTCCCAAGGTGAACCCCAGGACTCTATGTGCACCGAGCGGGAGGAGGGGGTGCTGGCTGCCAAGCTGGACCCATCCCCCAAGTTCCACCACTCTGATGAGGCTGCTTCTCACAGTCAGCACCCGGAACAGGGCAGTACGGCTGCGCATGCCCATCCTGGGGTGGTCCTCAAAGAGATCGGAAATGACCGTCTGTCCCAGGATGTAGCTATCGTGGGCGCTCCCCAGGAAGCGTGCGCACACGTGCACAATCTTCATGTGGTGGTGTTAAACGAGCTGTGTGTTCAGGGATTGGAACCCCTTTCTGTTAATGTAAGGCATTTCCAGATGGCCCAGTGAGTGCAGGGCAACATGTATGCCATCCACTACCCCCTGGACCTGTTGCATCCCGGCTACGGCTGAGAAACCTGCTGCCCGGGCATTCTGTTGGGCATGTCAAAGATTTTGTAGTTTTCCACCCGGGCAAACAGGGCACCTGTGACCTGCCTGATGCACCTGTGGGCTGTAGCCTGCGAAATGCCACACAGGTCCCTGCTCAAGCCCTGGGAGGATCCTGAGGCATAAAAGGTCAGGGCTGCAGTGACCTTGATGGCCACAGAGAAAGGGTGTCCTCCTCCTCCATGTGGTGCCTAATCCGCAAGGACGTGGCACAGGTACCGCACTGTCTCCTTGTTGAGATGGAGCCTCCTGCAGCACACCCTGTCCGTCATCTGTTCAAATGACCAGTGACGCTTGTACACCTTGGGCCGTTGCAGGACTCCCCCTCTGGGTCCCTCCCTAGCCTGATGGCGGCCAGGTCCTTGGGGTGTGGGGCAGAGCCTGTCACGCGGGCTGCCGTCTCGAGCATCTGCTGATGCTGCCATCTCCGACGTCTGCCCATCCGGCCTAGCAGCAGCACCAAGAGGGCAAGTTCCACTGGGTCCAAAATCCCTGTCATACCATTCAATATCTAAGATATTGGGAGAGAGTGTTAGACTGACAAACAGCGGTGACTCCCATCCTAACATCACCTGGACCAGCTGCTGGTCCACTCCCCGTTGCATTCCCCATCCTCCAGCGGTGTCCCTGGTGGTGTGTCCCATCCCCTAGTTTTGATATTGGCTGATGCTTGTGTGGTGTTGCCTTCCGCAGTGTTCAGGCACCATGTCCAGGCATCACAATCTGGATGCTAGGCAGTAACTCCCTCATGCTACATGGCCTGTCCATCCACTGGAATCCACTTGGGTTGAGTGAAGTGCTAACGTAACCACGATTGCCAATTCCCTATTAGCAGTAGCCTTCATATCTTATTTTTAATATTAAAACAACCTTTGTTTTCATAACAATGGAGACCATCCGCATTCAGTTCAAGGTGATAACATCAGGATGCCAACGCACAGAGATCGACACTGGCAAGTGACGGGTGGAGACCTTGTTCCGAGACATCAGTCCTGCACTGTTGCAGGAGCAGTGTTCCCTCACTGTAGCCCTTGGTAGCATCCATCATTGACTACATGAGAGGTGGTTGGGCAGCTCAATTTCACTTCAGCTCCTCCTCCTTCTCAAGGAGTCAGCCAGGTGCACTCGAGCACCCATGGAGAGGAGGATCAGCAGCTGCACTCCGCAGGTCATCTAACCAGGTGACTCCAGCAGTGTCCATCCAATCCCAATCCCCTCTTTTGCCCCATCAGCTCCAGCTTCACAGTCAATGAGGGTGTACCTATGTCATGGCTCGCCTGGTTCTTGTGCATGGCGGGGGGGGGGGGGGGGGGGAGACACTGAAGAGAAGTCCTTTTAATAGGTATTCATAATATTCAAAACATGTTCCCAACATTGTGTGGTGGGAAAAGCAACCCGCCATTGCAGTCTGGATAGCACAATTGTGAACTGGCTTTACGGTGTCCTTAAACCAATTTCCCTGCTCTTGCGATGTTTTCCGCTTTCGGCCACGTTTTCCGCTTTCGGCCACCATGATACCTGCCATAAGGAGGAGTAGAAAATCCCACCCAGGGGTTTATGTCAGGATGAGTGTGGTTGATCATTTTAGGACTGTAATGAGTAAGACATTTGCTGCAAGAAGGATTGTGAATCTTTGGATTCAGCTCAGAGAGTTGCGGATATTGTTTTATTGAGTATATTTCAGACTCGGACATATTTTGTAGGCCCAGTGAATATGGGGATAGGCAGGCAAGTGATGTTGGATATCTGGTCAGTCATGACCCTATTGAATGATGAAGCATGCTCAATAGGCTGAATAGTCTACCCCTGCTGCTATTTCTTATGTTCTTAAATATTTTCTTCATTTTCATGGAACAGGTTTGGATGTGTGGAGGAGAAATTGAAATTATCCCATGTTCAAGAGTGGGCCATATTTTCCGTGATGGTAATCCATACACATTTCCAAAGAACAGAATTAAGACAGTGGAGCGGAATCTGGCCCGTGTGGCAGAAGTTTGGCTGGATGAATATGTTGATGTTTTTTATGGCCATGGTTACCACCACCTTCTTAATACAAATAACATCGAATTTAACATTGGAGACTTAAGAAAGCAGAAGGAGCTCCGGAAAAAGCTCCAGTGTAAGAGCTTTAAATGGTATTTAGAAAATGTCTACCCTGATTTACAGACATCTTTAGTAAGAACTGATGGTTTGGTAAGTTACTTTGGAGTAGAATTGTTTTTAAGGAAATAACAGTAAGAGGAGCCCGGGAATTTAATGGCAGCTTTGATGTGTACTTAACTTCATGATGTTCTCTGATTACTTTTTTATCAATCATGGTGGTTAAGATCTGCCTGAGCGTAAGGTGGTAACAAATTTAATCATGGCTTTCAAAAATGATTTGGAAAATTAGCTTATTTTTTTCTCCTTTCATGGGATACGGGCTTCACTAGTCTGGAGTCACATGTAAGGATGTGAATTTCCTTCCCCAAAGGATATTAGTGAACCAGACAAGTTTTGCAATAATTAATCATAGTTGTTATGGTCTCCATTATTGAGACTAGCTTTATAATCCATATTTATGAATTGAACTTGCGTCCTAGAGTATTAGCCTACGTCTTTTGATTTATTAGTCCGGTAACATTACCACTACACCACCATGTTCTTCTGGAGAGAGAAAATTTGCAGTCACAGGGAAAAAGCAGGGTAGTGGGACTAGGTGAATTTCTCATGTAGAGAGCCAGCATGGACATGATGGGCTACATTGCCACCACCTGTTCTGTAACCATTCTATGATTGCCATAGAAAATACGTTAATTGGCATGCACAGACAACAATTGTCGAGTTAATATATTGTTGCCTTCCAATGTCATGAGAAAAATCAATATTAAATAGAAGAAAATTGTTTAAGATTTGTTTAGTTATGGCACACAGCAATTTAATACCAAGTATGTTGACATTTACTTTAATTTTGAAGTAAATCTATTTGCCACATCATGAATTTCTGCTCAGGAAATGCAGGATCTATCATTTTTGATCCTGCTCCTGTCAGTCCTTATTCTCTGTATGTTTCGACCATTTAAAACTTTATCCGTGTAAAATCATACAATATGATATCAGTATTAAAAGATATTAACATGTTTGTGTTAGGTTCCATTGGCTGCTATTCAAAAAACACATTTACATAATTTTCATGCTATCACACTTTCAACTATTGTTTCAGGAGGTTGACAATTTCAGTGTAGCTCTCAATGTAGTTAATATAGGGAGGTGGATATTGATTGTTTAATATTTTGCCCACAGGTCAACTGTACTTAATAATATGCAACATTTTCTGCACTAAATTAATGATTGTTATCAATTTCTAGCTTTTTAATGTTGGAACAAGAAAGTGTCTTGCTGTTGAAAATGGCACGTTTTCATTTGAAGTTTGTGATATTAAGCAAAAGGTAAGACGATAACTGTGTTATATTGGGACCAATTTTAGTCTCTGTATCACTCTGATTTTCAGCAAGAACAAAATTGCATTGGAAAATGTGTTGCGATATTTCTTTTGTTTTTGCGCCATCTCTCATTTTGGTCCGAAACTTAAAGTAAATGGCGAAAGCTTCCAGAAACTGACAAGGGCCTCATCACTTTATGCAGTTTGGAGTTCTCTCATAGAATCCCGATACAATTTTCATGAATAAATCTACGGTGCCCATGCTGTGCAAGATCCATGCAAAGCAATAAAGTGGAACATAGTCAATCCAGCATCTCAAAGAGACTGCTAGAAGCTGGTAGTAATGTAAAGGTTTGAGGTTAGGTAAACCTAATCGTGCCCTACTTTACACTGTTCCCATCCCAATCAGCCTAGCTCTTTAATGATATGGCTCCCTAAATAGGCTGCCAACTTTCCTACTCCACCTACTGGCAAGTCGATCAATGGCAGAAAAACACTGACAACTCACACTGCTAAATCTAAATGACACCCAATGAGCAAATTGGTTTTAAGTCTCTGACTGGTGACAACTGACAGGTACCCTGATTGTTCTGCACGTTGCCCGTCAAATCTATCCTGTATCTCAAAATAATTCCCATTGTCATTTATTGTATTATCCCTGTTCGGATTACTGAAAGCTTCACCTTTCAGCAATGATTTTCTATAAATCTTTATACCCACAAGGCCTTTTTTGTACAGTCAAGACTCTTGCAGCTTCAGTGAGTATAATTTTAACAATTATTTGATATAAAACTAGATAGCATTTTAGATTCCTATATTAGACTTTGTTCTGAACCCGTTGAATTTAAATAAAAATACCTACAGTTAAATTTTGATTGAAGCAAGTTGAAACTGAAGTTCTATTCTAAGGATTTTATTTCAAAATTCAAAAAAAAGGAAAACAAATCAAGTTGCAAGTGAAATGTTCCCTTTAACTTCATTATGTAGTTTTAGTATACTATATTCTACTATATCCTGTTTTATTATTTTCCATGCTCGGCACAGCTGTAAAAAGACCGTTTTTATTTCTTCACAGAAAGCAATGGTGACAGTTTATTTAACACAGTCAAGGCATGGATTTTCTTGTTATTGGGCAGCCAACATATATAAGACCATAAGACATATGAGCAGAATTAGACCACTCGTCCCATTAAGTCTGCTCCGCCATTCAATCATGGCTGATATTTTTCTCATCCCCATTTTCCTGCCATCTCCCCATAACCCCTGATCCCCTTATTAATCGGAAACCTACCTATCTCTGTCTTAAAGACACTCAGTGATTTGGCCTCCACAGCTTCTATGGCAAAGAGTTCCACAGATTCACCACCCTCTGGCTGAATAAATTCCTCCTCACCTCTGTTTTAAAGGATTGTCCCTTTAGTCTGAGATTGTGTCCTCTGATTCTAGTTTTTATGACAAGTGGAAACATCCTCTCCACGTCCACTCTACCCAGGCCTCGCAGTATCCTGTAAGTTTCAATAAAATCCCCTCTCATCTTACTGAACTCCAACGAGTACAGACCCAGAATCACAACCGTTTCTCATATGACAAGCTCTTCATTCCAGGGATCATTTTTGTGAATCTCCTCTGGACCCTTTCCAAGGCCAGCACATCCTTCCTTAAATATGGGGCCCAAAACTGCTCACAATACTCCAAAAGGGGTCTGACCCAGAGCCTTATACAGCCTCAGAAGTACACCCCTGGTCTTGTATTCTACCTCTCTCGACATGAATACTGATGTGGAGATGCCGGCGTTGGACTGGGGTGAGCACAGTAAGAAGTCTTACAACACCAGGTTAAAGTCCAACAGGTTTGTTTCAAACACGAGCTTTCGGAGCACGGCTCCTTACTATTCTCAATACTACCTGTCCCTCTACAGATCTTTGTATCATCTGCAAACTTAGCAACAGTGCCTTCAGTTCCTTCCTCTAGATCATTCACCTGAAGAAGGAGCCGTGCTCCGAAAGCTCGTGTTTGAAACAAACCTGTTGGACTTTAACCTGGTGTTGTAAGACTTCTTACTGGACATGAATACTAACATTGAATTTGCCTTCCTAACTGCCGATTGAACCTGCACGTTAACCTTAAGAGAATCATGAACAAGGACTCCCAAGTCCCTTTGTGCTTCTGCTTTCCTAAGCATTTCCCCATTTAGAAAATAGTCTATGACTCCATTCCTCCTTCCAAAGTGCATAACCTCACACTTTTCCACATTGTATTTCATCTGCCACTTCTTTATCTACTCTCCTAGCTTGTCCAAATCCTTATGCAGCATCCCTGCATTCTCAATACTACCTGTCCCTCTACAGATCTTTGTATCATCTGCAAACTTAGCAACAGTGCCTTCAGTTCCTTCCTCTAGATCATTAATGTATATTGTGAAAAGTTGTGGTCCCAGCACAGACCCCTGAGGCACACCACTAGTCGCCGGCTGCCATCCTGAAAACGACCCCTTTATCCCCACTCTCTGCTTTCAGCCAATCAGCCAATCGTCTATCCATGCCAGGATCTTACCCTTAACACCATGGGCTCTTAACTTATTTAACAATCTCCTATGTGGCACCTTGTCAAAGGCCTTCTGGAAATCTAAATAATCACGTCCACTGATTCTCTTTTGTCTAACTTCCTTGTTACTTCCTCAAAGAACAGATTTGTCAGACATTACCTCCCTTTGATAAAGACATGCTGACTCAGTCCTATTTTATCATGCAATTCCAAGTACTTTGCGATCTCATCTTTAATAATGGGCTCTAAAATCTTACAATAACCAAAGTAAGGCTAACCGGCCTATAATTTTTAGCAGTAAACACCCCCCTCTTACTGAGCGATATGGCCACCTCACTAGCTCTCATCTCACAGCATGAATGGTATGTCTGTCCTCACCCCTCCCCAGCTTGGCAATTTTGGCCCTTGGCCAGATTAATCTGTGGGCCCTGTCTATTTCTGGCGGCTTGGGGAAGCTGTCTCTTCCCAGCATCTGGGCCACATATTCCCTGGGGTTCCTCCCCTAAGTCCCCTCCGTTAGGCCCACTATCCACAGGTTTTGCTGCCTCGACCTATTCCCCTGGTCCTCGATTTTCCCTTTTAGGTCCTTGTGCTGTCACCAACCTCAACACCTCTGATTTCAGTGCAATGATCCGGTTGCTCTGGTCCATTGAGGCCAGCTCCAGCTCCTTTATGGTGTTCCCTTGGGCCTCCAGCTGTCCCTCCGCCTTGTCCAGGCCGCCAGCATGGCGATTAGTGCCTATGCCACTTTCACCTTGACCATTGCCCTGTGTCAGCCTTGATGGCCTCCTTGAGCTCTTGCAATTTGTTCGTGAGGAACTCTCTCTCCACCCGCCCACCAGCGAGGGGGAGCTCTGCACAGCCTGGCGTTCTCTCTTTGTTGCGTGTAGGTGGGTCTTCATCGTCTCATGTGTTCGCAATCACCTCTGTTCACTTCTCCAAGTTTCTATTGCCTTTTGCCACTTTTCGGACCGTGGCACTGCTACTGCTAGGCATAGCTCATTTTGCTGTAGTTGGAAGTGGGTGAGGGAGTGTTTTTTCCGCGGTGCCTAAAAACAAAATTCTCAGGAGAAGAGCCACCTTTAATACGTCCACTCAGCACATCCCCGTTACCGGAAGTCTACTTTCATCTTCAAGCAAAATACTGTGTCGGCTGAATATCTGAAATAAAAACTGGTCATACTCTATCTGACAGCATCTGTGGAGAGGAAAACAGTTAACTTTTCAGGTTGTAACCTTTCTGATGAATGATCATGACCTAAAACATTGGACGCAGTTCAGCAATCATGTTACACTTGGCGCGGATCTGGGCATTCCAGGTGAAAGTGGGAGAGGGCAAAATCAAAATTCACACCCGCCGTGAATCTATTCTGCGATCCACCTGATCTTCCCCCAATGGCACGGCTGTTCTCGATCACGCCCAAAAATGGCAAGAATATCATTAACCCTCATTTGCATTGATTACAATCTCATTGATGAGATTGAAGTCGAATGCAGCGGCCTCCTGGAAATTCCCTGACAGGAAGTCATCTGGCCGTTGTTTAGAACTCCTTTTCAAAAACATGAAACAGGCGCAATAGCTACTGTAGGAAAGTGAGGAAGTGGGTAGCCATTTCCATTTTACTTGGGGGGGGGGGGGGGGGGGGTGTAGATTATTATATTATGTCACTTTCCAGCTGCAATTGGCCCACGAAGATGCCTGGACTGCAGGATTTGCAGCCATTGCCGAGATGCCCCAGACTCGGGAGACAATCGCTGGCACGCATGTCGCCCTGCAATCACCGGGGCATCAAGGAGTGTCCCATATAAACAGGAAGGGGTTCCACTTCCTGAATGTTAAGAGCATGTGCAATCGCTGCCTTAGGATCATGCATGCCTGCCCACTATAATAATAATAATATTTATTGTCACAAGTAAACTTACATTAACACTGCAATGAAGTTACTATGAAAATCCCCTAGTCACCACGTTCCGGCACCTGTTCGGGTACACACAGAGAATTCAGAATGTCCAAATTACCTAACAGTACGTCTTTCGGACCTTGGGGCGGGAAAACGGAGCAACCAGAGGAAACCCACGCAGACACTGGGAGAACATGCAGACTCTGGACAGACAGTGACCCAAGCCGGGAATCGAACATGAAACCCTGGTGCAGTGAAGCAACAGTTCTGCCCACTGTACTACCATGCGCTACCATGGGATTGTGCATGACAGCTACATCCTGGGGCAGTCGAATATCCCCTGTGTCTTCGAGGAGCACCCCAGGATGATAGGCTGGCTCATGCAGGACAAGGGATACCCGTTGAGGTCACGGTTAATGACACTGGTGCGGAGGCCTGTGACCAAGGCGGAGACCCGTTATAATGAGGCCCACGTTGCCACCCGTGCTGTCGTTGAGCCTGCTGGAAATGCGGTATTGATGCTTTTACCGCTCTGACAGTGCCTCGAGTACATCCTGCAAAGGATCTCACGCTTTGTGGTGATCAGCTATGCCCTCCACAATCGGACACAGCAGTGGGGCGACTTGCTGAAAGGAGGAGGAGGACTAGACAGAGGGACATGTGGTCTCGTCTGCGGAGGAGGCAGTCCAGCAGGGGCTGGATGGATTAGGTTGGATTTGTTTATTGTCACGTGTACCGAGGTACAGTGAAAATATTTTTCTGCGTGCAGCTCAAACCGTCATTTAGTACATGAAAAGAAAATACGTAATAGGGCAACAAAAGGTACACAATGTCAATACATAGACAGAGGCATTGGGTGAAGATAATAAAGAAAGGTTAGTGATAGTGCTAATGTTCAAATTCAGTTTTAAGAGATTAGTTCGGCCATAGGAGATGTAAGAAGAGGATCTGTGTGAGAGAATTTGCAGCGAGTTGCCACGTTTGGTGAGGGCAAGGGTCCTTCATGCGAGGAGGACCAGGGAGAGGGTGGGGAGGGAGGGGGAAGGACAGAGACGTCACATATTTGAGGTATGGCATGTTTTAAAAGTGAACATTTTACTGTGACAGATTTCCATTCCCCTTAGCTACACATAGTGATCTCACCAGTGCCCGCTCAGTGCTCCTCACTGTTCCTGGTCTTCAGTTGTCTCGTGCTATGTCTAGATGTCTCCATGCAAATCAGAGGTGGGGCACCCTGCTACCTTTCATGCCCTGGTGCCATTGATGCCGTTGGGGAATGCCCTCTTGTGCCACCCTGAATCTCAAGGTTGAGTCCTATAGTAGCTCTGGGAGAAACTTGACCAGAGGCTCGGCATCCACCTGGAACCCAGCTGTGTACTGGGTCCAGCAGACTCCGACTACTGTCACCCTTGGATGCTCCTGGCTCCACCTGTTGTGCATCAGCCACTGTTTGATGCTCACCAGATTGTGCTCAGAAGCCTGTCCACTAATGTCTCCTACCTAGGCGTGTGTCTCGCCGGTGGTCTCCTCTGAGCTCTCCTCCTGGGTGGCAGGGGGGAGAAGATCTCCACATGGCTTGGCCTCATCAGATGGAGATCATGTGAGACAAGTGTCGTACACACCCCTTTCTGCAACAATAGTGCCACGGTGGAGATGGTTGATAGCTTCAAATTCCTAGATGTACACATCACCAACAATCTGTCCTTGTCCAACCACGTCAATGCTATGACCAAGAAAGCATGACAGCGCTTGTACTTCCTCAGGAAACTAAGGAAATTCAGCATATCCACTTTGACTCTTATCAACTTTTACAGATGCATCATAGAAAGTATCCTATCTGGCTGCATCACGGTTTGTTATGGCAACTGCTCAGCCCAAAACCATAAGAAACTAGAGAGTCGTGAAAACGGTGCAGTCCATCATGCGAACCCGTCTCCCATCCATTGACTCTGTCTACACCTCCCACTGCCTTGAGAAAGCAGGCAGCATAATCAAAGACCCCTCCCACCCACGTTATTCTCTCTTCCAACCTTATCCATCAGGCAGAAGATACAAAAGTCTGAGAACATGCACGGACAGATCCAAAAACAGCATCTTCCTCGTTGTTACCAGACACCTGAATGGCCCTCTTATGGACTAAACCGATATCTCTATGTATATTCTCTACTATTGTAGCAATATACTCTGTATGCTTCACCCAGTGTTTATGTCCATGTATTTGCATTATGCATTTATCGTATATCCTATGTTTTTCATGTATGGAATGATCTGCGTGGACTGTGCGCAGAACAATACTTTTCACTGTCCCTCGGTACACGTGAACAATAAATCTAAATCTAACAATGGATATGTGGCCAGTGAGAGGGAGGACATGAACTACTGTCTGACATGAACTACTCACTTGAGACAGGTCACCTGTGTGACGGGGCAGTGGATCTTCACCGCTCTGGTGCAGACCAACCTCGCTGTCGGTGACTACTCTCTCGTCGTCAACCCCACGATTTCCAGGGCCCATTCCTCATAGTGGGTGAGGACTCAGATCTCTGGGACTCTTTCCCTTCAATATGAGAGGGCATTGTGAGCCATACGTGAGAGGTTAGCATTTGTGGGCATTGCACCTAGAAATGAAGGGGTTGTGCTGGTGGATGCCAGGGGGTTCTGAGGAACAAGGACAAAGCATGCAAGGTGTCAGGCAGTGAATTCGGGAGGGGGGGGGAGTTTTGGGAATTTGTCGCATGATTGGCAGGAGAGAGGTGGTATCTTACCGTTGCAGCTCTTTGGAAGTTGTTTGTCGTCTTCCTACAGTGGACGGCAGTCGTCTGTATCATGCTGCCCGCACTGACAGCCGCTGCCACTGCCTCACAGGCAGCATTGCTGACCCTGCTACTGGTCCTCCGACCTCCGCAGGGGAACAGGGTGGCCTGCCTCTCATCCAGTGTCGAGAAACTTTGAGGTTGCCATCCCCATAGCGAGGAGCAGGTCTGCACGCTGCCATGCTTCCGTGTTGACCTGGAATGAATGATGAGGGAGTGCTTAAAAGCAGCTTCCCTTTGTTGTAGCGAGCTGCTGAGCCGCAAGTCGGGTGAATCAGTCGGCGAGGCAGCCAGTAATGTTGAGAATCTCGTGGGGGCTCATTTTTGGGACCGAGTACCTTTTGAATATGGGCTGTCATCTCACCTACACAGCCGTCACAAAATACCCGCTCGCCCCCAAACGTGCCCAAAACTGGACATTGAAATGTTCCCGTTGAATCACGCCCATTGTCTCTTTCTCTCTGAGCAGATGCTGCCAGACCTGGTGGGTATTTCCAGCCTTTTCTTTTTTTGTTCTTCTACTTTCATGTTTTGAATTATTACAGTTTGCCAAAGGGGTATTTTCTAAGTTTCACTAACTATATATGTTTTGTGCAAAGTTTGTGATTGATGAGTTGGTTCAATAATCTCCACTAAACTACCAGAAAAGTAGAAGAATCTGTAACATTTACTCCATTATGTCCCAACTGGTCCAGGGGAGTAAAAGGCTATTAGCCTTAATTGTGCTCTTTACGGCTGCGTATACAGATTCTGTATTTGTACATAGGTAGCAGGAAACAAGAAGATATTATCCACCATGAAACATTGAGTTTATTAAGATTGAGCTGTTTCATTATTTAGTTGGTTTAAAAATTAGGGGTCGCACATTTAAGACACAGGTGAAGAGAATTTATTTCTCTGAGGTCCTGAGGCTTTGGAAGTTTCCTCAAAAGATGGTGGAAGCAGAATATTTTAATAAATTTTAAGGTAGAGGTAGATAGGTCATTGATAAGCAAAGGGGCTGAAGATTATCAATGGTCGTCAGTAAAGTGGAGTTGAGGTTGCAATCAGATCAGCCATGGTCTTATTGAATGGCGGAACAAGCCCAAGAGGCCTACTCCTGCGCCCAGTTTGTGTGGCGCTGCCACTAGTTAAAATAATCTCATTTATACAACAAACAATGTTTGGCCTCTTTAGTTTGAATTCAGTAACTTAAACTAGTTGAAGAGAATATAACACAGCAAACATAGCACTTGGAATCGGATCAATCATTTCACAAGTTCCAAAATGGATTTTGCAGTAGGCATACCGTCAGTGTTAGATTTACCTCTCATTTGCTCAAATTCAAAGACAAGAGCAAATGCTTTTCTCAACCAGATAAAGTGGGTTTGTTGGAGATTCTGCAGTAATGATTAGGAGGGAGTATGGGGAGATGCAGGACGCAAATCTCATCACATTTTCACTTTCACCACAGGTATTCCGCAGTGACAGAACTGAATATTATATAATTGCTGCTTTGTATTGATATTCCTCAAAGTAGTAATGTCCAATTTTCCTTTCCATTACAAACATCACTGAAAGTTTAGATCAGCCATAAGAACACAATATTTGAAATGGGAAATGGAAATTTGGCCAAATATGTGGGCGGCACGGTAGACCGGCAGTTAGCACTGTTGCTTCACAGTGCTAGGGACCCAAGTTCAATTCTTGGGTCACTGTCTGTGTGGAGTCTGCACCCCCCCCCCCCCCCCCCCCCCCCCCCCTGTTTCTGCGTGGGTTTCCTCTGGGTGCTCTGGTTCCCTCCCACAAGTCCCGAAAAGACGTGCTTGTTCGGTGAATTGGACATTCTGAATTCTCCCTCAGAGTACCCAAACAGATGCCGGAGTGTGGCGACAGGAGATTTTCACAGTAATTTAATTGCAGTTTTAATGTAAGCCTACTGTTGACACTTGACACTAATAAAGATTATTATGGCCAATTGCCCCATAATGGTTTCTGCAATACACTTTACAGGGGAACGGTTTGAATCATAGAATTCCTGCAGTTCAGGAGGCCATTCGGTTCATCAAGTCTGCACCGACCCTTTGAAAAGTACCCGACCTCAGCCCTATCCCTGTAACCCACCTCACCTTTGAACATTTAGCAGCAATTTAGCATGACCAATCCACCTAACCCGCACATTTTCGGGAGGAAATCGGAGCACCCGGACACAGTGAGAAAGTGCAAACTCCACACAGTCACCCGAGGTCAGAATCAAACCTTGGCGCCGGTAGCAATATTTCATTGCATCCAGCTTTTGTCTTCCAACCACAAAGGAGTACCCCTTGAATGGTTTTCAATGAGAAATAATTTGAAATTGAACCAATTTTTTCAATGTCTTGTCACTTCCAGGATAAATCATTCTTCATATTATTTGGGAAGGGTGGCTGAAGTACCTCTTATCGTAAAAATTTTAAATATTTTTTTTCATAGAACCAACATTTTAGTCATTCGTGGTTAAGACTAATTAAGCAGATGGACATGTGCATAGCTTTATTGGATGTGAAACAGGGGTTGGGGATGAAACCCTGTGATAAAAGAAACAATAATTTAAGATGGTTCCATCGGTCCTTTATAGATGAACCAACTTTGGTAAGTACCGACTGAAAGTGGGTTTTTCCATGTCTTCCATGTAAAATTGACTGTCTTCCCCCAACCCAACTTCCTCATCCCTGACCAAAATGAAATAATATATTCATGTTTATTGTGTGAACGCGCCATACTAGAAGAAGGATTCTCATTGGTTACATTAAAAATAATTTTATATTATGAAAATTATCATTAATTCACCAGCACCCCATTCAACTGTAACCAATCCCAGTATTTTTTTGTTTCGATTATTTTTGAAAATATTTTTTTATTAATGGGCAGATTCTACCCATCGTACTTGAAAGTCAGAAACACGTTCTGCTCCAAACTGCCAGTTCGAGGTCCAGGGTGGCAGACAGCAGAGCAATGTGCAGGAGTGACAAGGGGTACAGCCCCCAACATTAATTTTGCTCCTTCAGAACCTGTCTCCTTCAGTAATTTCTAAATTCATCACAGTTACAAAGTGCTTCTATGTTCTTTTGGATTTTGTCCTGACAATAATACTAATCAACTGTGGGCTATGGCAGCAGTTAAAGCTGTTACCTGCTGAATTACAGTGATGGTGAAATGAGATCATTTTTTTTGAGCTGCATCAGCATCTGCAGGTTTTCTAGTTTCGTATGACTAGATTGACCCACTTGTCCAGGAAAAAGTTGCCATCTTTTTCATGGATTTTAAAAGATCCGAGATAAAAGTCCAAAATGTATAGTATGGCCAACCCAACTCCTTTATTGCCCAGGTTGGAGCTTTCAAAGAGGTTTAAGGGTTGCTTCATATCAATTCCTTTGCTCCCATTTCGTTCAATGTTTTTTCCTCTATGCCATAGAAGTAATAACTTAAGAGGAGAAGGTTATGATTTTTAAAGGTGCAAACGTTGTTTGGTTAAAATATTCAAGTTATGAAAGACATGCTAACTATTATGTATTTTCATTTTGTAGAAAGATCATATTCTTTGGGAGATTTCTCAGTTTCCTTGTGTTTAGAAGGCAATCCATTGGGAAAAATCTTGATCATAAACACCTGTGATCCAGCCAACACTCACCAAAAATGGAAATTTACCAACTATTATGAAGTTTGATGGAGATAACAATGGTGAAACTAGTTTTGAGCGTCACAAGCATTTTTAAAGGGTTGCAATTGTTTGAAACAATGTTTGGTTGGATTGACACCCAGATCAGTGAACATTAAACAAAGAACATTGAGCCATAACATGCAAATAACTTTTAGGAATACATATTTCCAGGTGGGTACTTGAAAGAACTGAAACACAGAGTTGAACAATACTTGGATTCAGGCATGAACAAATATTTTTCTACACCTGCAGAAAAGTCAAACTTATTTTGTTCCATCTGCTAATGTGGTGTATTTTTCTATCCTTTTTAGAAAACTGTGGAAAATAATTTATTGTAACAAATGTAAATCTTCTGTGAATTAATGTAATTTGGACATTTTCCCTTTGAGTCTTTTTTAAATATTCTTTCATATCTGTAAAAATAAAGGAAGCTTTAACTGTTCAAATGCAAATGATAAGATTGGGGAGTTGAAGTAATTTTATTTTTAGGCTTTAAAGTTTCAGTTTTTGCTTCATTCATTAAAAGATTTCCAATGATTAAAAAAACTGAATAAAATATTTTTTATGTAATTTTCTGTGACAGATTTGTTTCTTAAAGTGTTTTGGGGCATTGTTTTACAGTGGGGTTTCACCAGAAAGCTTTGCTAATCAACTGTGATTCTGTAAACTTTGTACATCTTGGACACGATTTAACGGAAACATTTTAAAAAAAAAAAAAAAATTTACAGTACCCAATTCATTTTTTCCAATTAAGTGGCAATTTAGCGTGGCCAACCCACCGAGCCGACACAGCTTTGGGTTGTGGGGGCAAAACCCACGCAAACACGGGCAGAATGTGCAAACTCTACACGGACAGTGACCCAGAGCCAGGATCGAACCTGGGACCTTGGCGGCATGAGGCAACAGTGCTAACCCACTGCGCCACCATGCTGCCTACGGAAACATTTCTAAGGATGCAACCCAACGGCCAAGCTGTGCTGGAAAAGCAGCATGACACGGCACAGCCGTTGAAACCCTGGAGACTCAGCTCCCGGGATCTACCTGGTTCACAATGCCTTGCGAGATTCAATGCAATCTCGCGAGACGTTGCCATTGTGGTGTTCTTTGTGATTCTATTATCAGGATGGATGAGAAAATGAAATGAAAAATCGCTTATCGTCACAAGTAGGCTTCAAATGAAGTTACATTTCAGAGCCTGTTCGGGGAGGCTCATACAGGAGTTGAACCCGCGCTGCTGGCCTGCCTTGGTCTGCTTTAAAAGCCAGCTATTTAACCCTGTGCTAAACCAGCCCCCTTACAACAGGATGTTGTAGTGTTTACAAAGAAGCTAAGTTCATTAACAAAGCTAACTTTATTTACACTACTTATTAAAGCTCGACCACTTACTCCTATAGTAAACAATAACCTAGTAATCTATAATCTACTAACACTAGTCCCTACACCCTATCTATAACTCTATACCTTCTCACTGCTCCTCTCCAGTTTTCTCCAACCTTCTCTCAGAAGCCTGTGAGTCAGTGCTTTATGCAGTTGTGCATCTAGCTCCATCTAGTGATATATCTTATGATATGACATTAACCCTTTTAATTCTGAACATTTCACATAATATCACTGCGATGTGCATCCCATCCACAATGGATTTAGAAAGTCCGCATATTAGAGCGATGTATTGAGCCTCACTCTAATTTGCAGATTCCCGGAATATCTGAGACTTTGGGATTCAACCCCTTCGCCTCAGACACCTCAGGCTAGCGTCTTAAATACTGGTCCCCAAAAATGGGGACCAGACGGAGTCATGGGGGACTCCCAGGGCATTGGAGGCCCCTTGTTGCATGCTTGTTGGCAGGGTGGTGTCCTGGAACTGCTGATGCCACCTGGGTATTCTGGCAGTGCAGCCTGGCATGCTTGCAGTGCCAGCTGGCATAGGCTACATAGCCAGTTTTTATGCACACACGATTGGGTTTGCCCAGTATGGTGGGGGGGGGGGGGCGGGGGAGTGCGTTGTGTGGGTTAACCTGGGACCCTCCCACATTGCATTCGGGCTGGGGGAGTTCTGGCGAGCGGAGCTCCCCACTGTACAAAACAGACCTATGTGCGGCTTCGGTTACAAATTCCCCGTTCATGCCCCTATTCACCGTAAGCCGTGTTGAATAGCCATGTGTTCCTTGGCACTGCGAGTGCCGGGAAACACGTGGCTAAACACACTCGCTGGGGGACCTTGTGTCCTTTTGGGGGAATCGCATCTTAAAGTGTTATTTTGGGCAATATTGGCGGGGTGTTGCTCAACGGTTGCATTGCTGTGATTGCGGCCTGTATTTAAGAACACTTAGTGCTGAAAATAAGCCTCCACGAGCGTCTCGCCATTACTAGTTGTCTCGCCGTCTGATTCACCAGACTCGTGCTTCAGTGTCTCACCGCTAACAAGGGGGAGCTGCTTTTAAACGCTCCCTCAAATCTCACTCCCAGTCAACACGCAAGCATGACATTGGGGATATCAATGTGGCCAGGCTTCTTGATGCCATTAATATGAAATGGGACTTCCTGCTCCTTCAAAGGTATGCCACCTGGGAGGCAGTGACAGCGGCTGTCAGTTCGGGTAGCATGACGAGGAAAACACCGTACAATGTCGGTTGAAGACCAATGACCTCCACCAAGCTGCAAAAGTTACCACCTCTCACCTGAAATCAGTTCCACCTGCCACCCCTCAAATTCACAACCACTGCTGCCCCCACCACAAATCGCTGGCTGACAGCTCGGAGCCTCCAATATCTGATCTTCATGCTTGTTCTTCTGCACCCCCTGGCACCCACCAGTACAAACCCTTCATGGGTGGGGGGGGTCAGGGTGTGGTGGGGGAAGGCTGAGGAAGGGTCAGGATGTGGAGGGAAGGGTGGGGTTGGGCTGGGTTGACGTATGAGATAGGGTGGGGGAGGATCAGGGAGTGAGGGTGTAGAGTGGGGGAGGGTGGGGGTGGGTCAGGGAGTGGGCGTAGGGTGGGGGAGGGTCAGAAAGGCGGGGTGAGTCGGAATGGGGGTGAGGGTTGGGGAATGGGGTGGGGAGCATCAGGGAAGGGAAAGCATGGGGTGGGGGCTGAGTGTCAATGTCATGTAATGGGGGATGGGGAAGGTCAGGTATTAGGGGGTGGGGAAGCGGATCTGGAAATGCTGGCATGGGGTGAGGGAAGTGACAGGGAATGGGGGGGTGGGTCGGAGGGAGGAGTGTCAGGGAATGGGCATGGGGTGGGGCAGCATAGGGCATCATGAATAGTGTTCCTACAGGGAACAGATCAGTCCGAGGGGGGTATCATTGAGGAGTCTTCTAGCTGTGGGGAAGAAGCTGTTCCTATGTCTGGATGTGCGGGTCTTCAGACTTCTATACCTTCTGCCTGATGGAAGGGTCTGGAAGAAGGCAATGCCTGGGTGGGATGGGTCTCTGATAATGTCTGCCTTCCTGAGGCGGCGGGAGGTGTATACAAAATCAATGTGGGGGTGGCAAGCCTGTGTGAAGTGTTGGGCTGAGCTCATCACACTCTGCAGTTTCTTGCAATCTTAGACCGAGCAGTTGCCATACCAGGCTGTGATGCAGCCGGATAAGATGCTCTCTCTCGCACATCTGTAGAGGTTGGTGAGAGTCAATGCAGACATGCCAAATGTCTTCAGCTTCTGCAGGAAGTAGACTTGTTGTTGGGCTTTCTTGACTGTTGCATCAACATGAGTGGACCAGGACAGACTGTTAGTGATGGTGACCCCACAGGAACTTCAAGCTATCGACCATTTCCACATCACAGCCATTGATGCAGACGGGAGTGTGTCGTGCTATGCTTCCTGAAGTCGATGATCAGTTCCTTGGTTTTTCCGACATTTACGGAGAGGTTGTTTTTGGTACACCATGCAACCAAGTGATTTATCTCCGTCCTGTAGTCTGATTCATTGATGAGGGCCTCCCTGGTGGTCTGGGCAGGCTGGACCCTTGCCGTCGCCTGTCTTCCAAACTCCGATTCCCCCTGCGGGTCCTCCCCGGGCTCCTCATCTACCCTCTCCTCCATCCCCTTCTCCATCCCCTCCAGATCCGCCCCATCCGCAGATGAGGCCACATGTCCCCCCTTCTCCTTCTCTCAAGAGCATCACGATATAGCTGTCATGCACACTCGCTGAGAGGCATGCACACATGTGCATGTGTTGCCTTTTTTACCTACTATAAATAAGGCCGTCAGTAAGGTTGCCCTTCTTTCTTCGGATATCGATACTATATCCCACCAGAGTTGCCAGGTATCAAATGATACCACCACAGGGTTTAACCGGATATCGATCAAAGAGCCAAACACCAGTTAGTTAGTTCAAGATCAAGGGTACTTTATTTACACCCACAATCAATCATGCAACATAGATGCTACTAGTTAAACTACACCTATCAACTATGACAACCTGTACTTAACTTCAGGCACCCGCTTAAGTCAGAGGAACAGTGGCCGTTGTTCGAATCTGGGTCTATCGGGTCTGTAGAAGTAACTGCTGCTCAGCTGGGCTCATCCGTCTGGTAGCGGGCGTTGAACTTAAACTTGCTTCTGGTGGTGCTGCAATTGGAAGTACATGTTGCCGGAGCGCCAGGTCCAAGAGAGACCGAACACATAGTGGTCTCTCTCTTTATCCTTGGGGGTTTTCACACTCTTTTGGGCAGTCCTTCGGTTTGGGCCCCACTAATTGGGTAATTCATGATCACTGTGTTTGATTTGAGCCAATAAAGGGGCGGGTGCCTTGATGGCTGGGTGTGTCCTAAGCGGTTGTTGACCCTGTTGTTTATGCTTCCTGAGTACAGGGAGTGGCGCCGAAATGTCTGGGATTGTATTGGTTGCTCAAGTATCAGTCTTTTGTCTGATGGAGATGGGCCATCAAAATGCTAATCGGTTGGGGTTTCGATACCATCTGGATTCTTCGCTCATAAATATACATTCAGGCTCTGAGCCTGCCTGAACGTTGCATTGTCCATTTTCCCCGTTATGCTTTGCGACCGTCCATGTTCTTCATTGTAAGTGGCCATCCCAGATGGCGACACATGATCCAGAGACAGTGGTTGCACACGAGTTGAGCATAGTGTAGATGGGCTTTAGAGTGGTTTCACAGGTCGCGCAACATCGAGGGCCGAAGGGCCTGTACTGCGCTGTAATGTTCTATGTTCTATGTTCAGGCCAGAGAACTGAACAAGTATATCATTAGCAAGTGCTAAAGAAATTCCAGAAGAATTTGGTGAGCAGCAGTGAGAAAGTGTTCCTCTTAACCTATAGTAGATACCTTTAGCAAACATTTTTAATTGCTATTCACAATCGATAGTTCAGAAGTAGATTATAGATATTTCTGAATTTAAAGAAATTTGGCTGATTTGAAATTGTAACATAACATGTGGCTATGCACCTAATGTGCCAGTAGGGGTCACTCTTTCACATGTGCATACAGCTGTGGTTACATAGGGTCTACAAAACATGCAAAATCCAGAAGTAAGAAATGTTTGCAATATGGTGAAATAAAAGATTTTTGTAAAATTTCTTTCCCAAACTAGTGCAATGATTCATCTATTTATTCTGCAAGAGAATTGTTTCTCTTATTTTGTTAATGGAACAAGGCCAAAATGGTTGCAGATGTGGTTCATTTTTTCAGCTTCGGTCATAAACAACTGTTTTTGTAATCTGTATACAAAACGATTCAGGCAATTAAAAAAAGGCAATGTATTACTTTCTTTACAGAGAAAATAAATAAAAATGTTTAGTGCTGTTTAATTAGTAAACCATTTAGTGGCAAGTAATTATAAATACTTTAGTCACGATGATTCCTTATTTAATATTTTGTGTTGGCTGTCGGCTGACATTTATTCTTGAAGTTTTTGAGTCCCGATAAGTTAGCAGACAACTGTGTTGTGGTTCTTGTTTTTCGTCATTTGATCTGAAAAGCTGATGCAAATTTAGCAGGGAATGTTCATTCACCATTAACAAGGCCACTAATTAATTTCAGCGTGTTTTTTAATCTCTCTTAATAAAGACAGAAAATAATTTGCCATGTTTCCACAGTCAAGAAGTGTGCCAGTAATATGCTTCTAGGCTCCTGTCACTCCGCCTGAGTTAGCGTTTGGAGAACTGTCTGCAACATGGGCATAGCCCTTGCTCCAAATTTCAGACATGCCACTGAGAGGGATTGAACAATATAGAATCTTCCCTCATTGACAATAGCAAAATTGAGAACTGCCAACATGGCATTTATGAGTTACCCAACAGATGTTCCAGAATTCCTTGACACTATGTGCTGGAGCATTAGCCCACGCTACACTTAAACTGCTGGCTGAATGTTTTTTTAAAAAACTTATTTGATTACCATCAAATACTTGCAGTTTTACTATATTTAGTTTTGTACCGTTGAGATGAATGGAAACAGGAAATAAAGTTCATACTTTGGACTGAGCTATATTTAAATACTTTATAATAATAGATTTGGGTTTCAGTAGTAGTACTTCTGACTGCCACTGAACATAATAAAATGTTTTGCATGACAGTTAGGAGTAAGTTTAAGATTTTGTCCTACGTTAATGGGATTGTATGATGTATATGCATACTAATTTGGTTAGTCCTCTCTGTAAATTGCAAAATTGTGAAATAAATGTAAGTAAGGAGTTGCTCCTCAACCTGGTAGAAATAAAATTAAACAGTAAATTATTTTGCAATCCACATGGAACTGAGGCCATGCTTTATTTGAGATAGAGCTTTCGAAGTTCAGTGCACAATTTGTAAAGGGCTCCAAGATTTACACTCTCATGTCAGTTTGGTTTAATCTATTGAGGATACCCTTCTCCCTTTCGGGATAGGAATATAATCTATGCTGTTAATCCGGTGTACTCAGTGCACCTCAGTGTTGAGATGTCACAATATGCCTTTTCAGGTGAATATCCCATGATACTATTTATTGAGTAGGTCAAATGAAAGGAAAGGCCACAGGCCTGAAGTTTCAGCTTTGTTCCTCCTCCCACAGTTGCTGCAAGACCTGCTGAGTATTTCATGCATTTTCTGTTTTTATTACAGATTTCGGCATCTGCAGTAATTTGCTTTGTACAATTCAATCACAGTTCTCCCAAGTTCTAGAATTGAAGGTGAAGGTCACATCAAAATGAAGCCACAAGTCAAAGCAATACTATACATCAACATCATATAGTATTCCGTGAAATTGTTTCTAAAATACATCACTAGCATTTTTAATGCTCCATACAGAAATTACTGTCACTTAATTGGGATGATCCCATGTGTAATATCCCGCACAGGATCTTTGGGGTGGGAATGTATGTCTTCCCTGCGTTTCTTGCGGAGTACAAACCCTCCCACTAGGGGCGAGGTATCTCATTAATCATTGTAGAAGGACTTCCGGTGGCGGTCACGGAGTGAGTAGTCGCAGATGTGGTAGCTCCTGCTCGTGGCGGTCTTTTTGTGACCTTTATCCCAGTTTGCAGTTACAATTGTGAAGGAAAAAGGTGTAGAAGTGAGAGCAGAAGAGATTGACCCCCTAGTTTATGGAGCTGCGGACCAGAAGTGCCCGAAAAAGAGAAAATCAGTTGGCTGGAGCGGGTGTGGTGCTGGCAACACATCCAGAGATGGCGGAGGGACAGGGGTCGGGGAATCTAAAGGCCGAGGGGATAGGAATTTTTGTTCTCCCATGTACATAAGGTGTATTCCCGGATAGATTTTGTGATGGACAAAACGCTACTGGCAGAGGTGGTAGATGCTGAATATTCCGCAATAGTAGTGTCAGACCATGCCCCGCACTGGGTGGACCTGCAAATGAGTAAAGGAAGGCACAGTGCCCGCAATGGAGGTTGCATGTGGGGCTACTAGTGGAGGAGGAGGTGTGTGATCGGGTGAGGGAGGCCATCCGAGGATATATAAAGATCAATGATACGGGTGAGGTGTCGGCGGGGGTGGTCTGGGAGGCACTGAAGGCAGTTATCAAAGGGGAATTTATTTCAACTCGGGCGCGCAAGGAGAATGTGAAGCGGGTGGAGCTAGAAAGATTGATGGGAGAAATCTTACAGGTGGACAGGGGACATGCGGAGACTCCGAAGAATGGGCTTTTGAAAGAATGCCAGAAGCTGCAGCTAGAATTTGGACTCCTGTCCATAGGTAATGCGGTGGGGCAGCTGAGGAGGATAAGGGGAGCGGTCTATGAATATGGGGAGAAAGCTAGTAGGATGCTGGCGCATCAGTTGAGGAAGCAGGAGGCAGCGAGAGAGATTGTGAAAGTGAGGGATACCGGGGAGGAATGTGTGTTTCGGGACTTTTATAGTAAGCTGTATAAATCGGAATCCTCAGCCGGAGAGGAGGGGTGAGACGATCTTTGGGGGGGGATGGAGTTCCCAAAGGTGGATGAGGAGTTGTTGGAGGGCCTGAGGGCCTCAATCGGACTTGGGGAGGTAATAGAGGGGTTGGGACGATGCAATCGAGCAAAGCCCCTGGAACGGACGGATACCTGGTGGAATTTTATAAGAAATTTTCCGGGGTGCTGGGGCCATTTTGGTAAAGGCTTTTAATGAGTCAAAGGAGTTGGAAATGCTCTCCTGATGTTATCACAGGCATCAATCTCTCTCATCTTAAAACAGGACAAGGATCCAGAACGCTGTGGGTCATATAGACCAATCTCCTTATTAAATGTGGATGCTAAATTGTTGCCAAAGATCCTGGTTACACGGATCGAGGACTGCATTCCAGGGGTAATGGGGAGGACCAGAAGGGATTTGTTAAGGGGTGACTCCTGGCGACCAATATTAAGTGGCTCTTAAATTATGCCTACCATGAGGTCGAATTGGTGGTGACCATGGATGCAGAGAAGGCCTTTGATCGGGTGGAGTGGAAATATTTGTGGGAGGTCCTGGGACGGTTTGGGTTTGGGCAAGGATTTGTGGATTAGGTCCGGTTGCTATATCAGGCACCGGTGGCAAATGTAAGGACGAATCGGGTGCAGTCAGAATATTTTGGCTTGTGTCGGGGGATGGGTCAGGGGTGTCCATTCTCCCCATTACTGTTTGCCCTGGCCATAGAGCCTTTGACAATGGCTCTGCGAACGTCGAACATTTGGTGGAGGATAGTGCAAGGCGGGGTGGAACACAGGCTCCATGCAGCCGATTTGCTCCTTTATATGACAGACTCATTGGGGGGGATTGGAGGGATTATGGGGACTGGAGGAATTTGGTCGGTTCTCGGGTTATAAATTAAATATGGGCAAAAGTGAGGTTTTTTCCGATCCAGGCAAGGTGAAAGATTGGGGGAGATTTGGATTTTGGATTTTGTTTATTGTCACGTGTACCGAGGTACAGTGAAAAGTATTTTTCTGCGAGCAGCTCAACAGATCATTAAGTACATGAAAATAAAATAAAAGAAAATACATAATAAGGCAACACAAGGTACATTTATCAAGGTTGAACTCCATCTGCCACTTCTCAGCCCAGCTCTGCATCCTGTCAATGTCCTGTTGTAACCTGCAACAACCCTCAACACTATCTCCAACACCCCAACCTTTGTGTCATCGGCAAACGTACTAACCCACCCTTCCACTTCCTCATCCAAGTCATTTATAAAAACCACAAAGAGCAGAGGTCCCAGAACATATCCTTGCAGAACACCACTGGTCACCGACCTCCAGGCGGAATACTTTCCATCCACTACCACTGGCTGTCATATTTCGGCCAGCCAATTCTGTATCCAGACAGCCAAATTTCCCTGTATCCCATGCCCCCTAACTTTCTGAATGAGCCTACCATGAGAAACCTTATCAAATGCCTTACTGAAATCCTTATACACCACATCTACTGCCTACCTTCGTCAATGTGTCTCGTCACATCCTCAAAGAATTCAATAAGGCTTGTGAGGCATGACCTGCCCCTCACAAAGCCACGCTGACTATCTTTAATCAAACTATGTTTTTCTAAATAATCATAAATCCTATCTCTCAGAATCCTTTCCAATATTTTGCTCACCACAGACGTAAGACTGATGGCTCTGTAATTCCCAGGGATTTCCCTATTCCCTTTCTTGAACGGGGAAAACATTCGCCTCCCTCCAATCATCCGGTACTACTCCAGTGGAGAGTGAGGACGCAAAGATCATCGCCAATGGCGCAGCAATCTCCTCCCTCGCTTCCCATAGTAACCTTGGGTATATCCCCTCAGGCCCAGAGGACTTATCTATCCTGATGCTTTTCAAAATTTCCAGCACATCGCCCTTCTTAATATCAACCTGTTCGAGTCTATTAACCTGGTTCACACTGTTCTCATGAGCAACAAGGTCCCTCTCTCTAGTGAATACTGAAGCAAAATATTCATTTAGGGCCTCCCCTACTTCCTCAGACTCTAGGCATAAGTTCCCTCCACTTTCTCTGATCGGCCCTACTCTCACTCTGATCATCCTCTTATTTCTCACACAAGTGTAGAACGCCTTGGGGTTTTCCATAATCCTTCCCACCAGAGCTTTTTCATGCCCCCTTCTAGCTCTCCTCAATCCATTTTTGAGTTCCTTCCTGGCTACCTTGTAACCCTCTAGAGCTGTGCCAGATCCTTGCTTCCTCAACCTTACATAAGCTTCCTTCTTCCTCTTGACTAGAAGCTCCGCTTCTCTCATCATCCAAGGCTCCTTCACCTTACCATTCTTTCCTCGTCTCAGTGGGACAAAACTATCCAGCATTCGCAGCAAGTGCTGCTTAAACAACTCCCACATTACTGTTGTGCATTTGCCCAAGAACAATTGTTCCCACTTTATGCTCCTCAGCTCCTGTCTAATGGCAGTATAATTTCCTCTCCCCCAATTAAATACTTTCTGTTCCTATCCCTCTCCATGACTATTGTAAAGTCAAGGAGTTGTGGTCACTGTCACCGAAATTCTCTCTCACCGAGACATCTGACACCTGGCCTGGTTCATTGCCGAGCACCAAGTCCAATATGGCCTCCCCCGTAGTCAGCCTATCTACATATTGAGTCAGGAATCCTTCCTGTGCACACCTGACAAAATCTGCTCCATCTGAACCATTTGCACTAAGGAGGTTCCATTCAATATTAGGGAAATTGAAGTCACCCATGACAACAACTCTGTTACTTTTCTAAGATCTGCGGCCCAATTTATTCCCTGCTGCCATTGGGGGGTCTATAGAAAAATCCCAATAAAGTGACTGCTCCTTTCTTGTTTCTGACTTCCATCATTACTGACTCAGTACTCAAACCCTCCTCAACTACCTCCTTTTCTGCAGCTGTGGTGCACTCCCTAATTAACAGTGCCACTCCCCCTCCTCTTTTGCCTCCTTCCCTATTCTTCTGAAAACATCTAAACCCCGGAATATCCAACAACCATTCCTGCCCCAGTGAAATCCATGTCTCCGTAATGGCCACAACATTGTAGTTCCAAGTACTGATCCATGCTCTAAGTTCATCTCCCTTATTCCTGACTCTCTCTGCATTGAAATAAACACACTTTAACCCATTTCACTGAGCGCAACTTTGCCCTATCAAGTGTCTATCCTTGCTGCATTATATTTCTGCCTGTTCAACAGCTACCCTATCCTCTGATCCATAGCTCTGGTTCCCATCCCCCTGCCAAACTAGTTTAAACCCTCCCAAAGAGCTCTGGCAAACCTCCCACCCAGGATACTGGTGCCCCTCCAGTTTAGGTGCAATCCATCCTTCATGTATAGGTCCCACCTTCCCCAAAAGATATCCCAATGATCCACATATCCGAAGCCTTCCCTCCTGCACCAGCCCTGTAGCCACGTGTTCAGCTGCACTCGCTCCCTGTTCCTTGCCTCACTTGCACATGGCACCGGTAGCAATCCTGAGATTACTACTCTGCTTGCCCTGCTCTTTAGCTTCCAACCTAACTCCCTAAAATTACTTTTTATATTCTCATCCCTTTTCTTAGCTATGTCGTTGGTGCCTATATTCACCATAACTTCTGGTTTCTCCCCCTCCCCCTTCAGAATCCTGTAGACTCGATTCGAGACATCCCTGGCCCTGGCACCTGGGAGGCAACATACCTTTTGGGATTCTCGTTCGGGACCACAGAATCTCCTATCCATTCCCCCAACCATTGAGTCTCCTATCACTATTGCTTTTCTATTCGCCCCCTTCCCTTCTGAGCCACAGAGCCAGGCTCAGTGCCAGAGACCTGGCCGCTAGTGCCTTCCCCCGGTAGGTCATCCCTCCCAACAGCATCCAAAACGGTATACTTGTTTTGAAGGGGACTGGCCATGAGGGATCCCTGCACTGTATGCCCCTTCCTTTTCCTTCCCCTGGCTGTAACCCAGCTACTCTTTATCTGTAATTTGGGTGTGGCTACCTCCCTGTAACTCTTCTCCACCACCCCCTCTGCCTCCCGGATGATCCTAAGTTCATCTAGCTCCAGCTCCGGTTCCCTAATGCGGTCTCTGAGGAGCTGGAGTTGGGTGCACTTCCCGCAGGTATAGTCAGCGGGGACACTGGTGGTATCACTCACCACCCACATCCTACAGGAGGTGCATGCAACTGTCCTAGCCTCCATTCCCTCTTACCTTACAGAATACAGCTGCGCTGTGAACCAACTGGAACTCCGCCCTCTGACTCTGCTCCCAGTCAGCTGCACTCTCTGTAAATCCCTGGCTCCCTTCACGCTCATTGAGGAAATGTAGGAAACGAAATGAAAGGAGCACCTTGCTCCCTCCTCACCTAACTCCCTCAGTCACCAAACTCTCACTATAGCACTCAAATGCACCCAAATTCCGCACTCCCAGTCACCAAACTCTCATTATAGCACTCAAATGCACCCAAATTGAGCACTCAGTGCAAACAAAGTCAGTTCTGTAAGCTGACTCACCTTTATACTATGTGACTAGCCTCTGAAAACTGGCTTAATCCAATTAACTAATTAACAAGCTCCAGCTGAAAGTAGCTGAAAGTACAACCTCTGTTTAAAGCTGATTGAAAACTCACCTTCTTCAAAACCCAAACAAATCCGCACCTCCGCCAATATCCATTCAGGTGGCTGGCGGAGCGGAGGGCTGTGGATGCCGAGGTGACCAGGATCAGGGACATGCTGGGTGGCGGAGGGGCGGGCTGGATAACACCCTACGAGCTTGCCAGGCGAGGAACGGTGTCTGTCCGGTGCATGGCCAATGCTATCCAAGGCCTCAAAACGGTCGTGCGCGGCCCCTTGGGCACGCTTGGATTCGATGCGGTGTAGTTGTGCGGTGGCATCCAGTCTGAGCGGACCCCTGCTCGGTCGGAACTCCACATTAGTCCCAAACCCCGGAAACCCCCCCCCCCCCCCCCCCCCCGGGTTCTGGTGCCCCACAGCCCCAGCCGCCTCGCAGAAATACCCTTTGTGCCTTTTCGTACTACGCGGAGGGGTTTCCTGTATGGCCTGTGGTTGCTCACCTTCCACCTCCTTGTCCTCGCCCACCGTTCAGGCACGCCTTGGCGTGCCTCATTGCCGTCCGGCGGCGGAGGTCCTTCTACGGAGATGTCCTCCCCATAAAACTAGGGGACCTGAGGTGGAGGGTGCTGCGCATGGTGGAGACCGTGGAGCATGTATATGTTGTCTGTCCTAGGCTGTACTCCCTTTTGGTTTCTTAACAGCGTTGTTGTTGAGGTTTTCTTTGCACTTCAGCACCATGCTCCTGATCTACGGACATCTGGTGCAGAGGGGGGCAGGGAAGGCGGAGGACCTCCTCGTGAACTTGCTCCTCGGCCTGGCCAAACTTTGCCATTTATAGGTCCAGGCAGCAGGCGACCGAGGGGGTCGTCCAGCCTGACTGTCTGCACATCTTCCGCGGCCTCGTTCGCAGCCGGGTGTCCCTGGAGCGGGAGCATGCGGTGTCCACAGGCATATTCGAGGCCTTCAGTGCTCGGTGGGCATCGCAGGGGTTGAATTACCTTATCAACCCCGATTTTCACACTTTAATTTGACGGGTTTTTGATAAATTTTTGTTTCCTTTCTCGTTCTTTTTGGGCTGTGCTCCACTCGGTTGGAGCACTCCCCTCTTGTTTTATCCATCAGTTACTTTATGTTCTTTTGCTTGGTTGTTAAACCCAACATCACACCAGTGTCAGTGGCGGACTCTGGCCTAATCCTGTACGTGTAGATAAACGTGCAGGTCATATACTCACAAAAAACACCAAAAAAAACAAAAAAATAAAAAAGTCAAAAACACATACACAAAAATATTTCCTTATTTGTTAAATTAGAATAGTAAGACCCTATAAAAGGTCTAAACCCAAACAAATCCGCACCTCCGCCAATATCCATTCAGGTGGCTGGCGGAGCGGAGGGCTGTGGATGCCGAGGTGACCAGGATCAGGGACATGCTGGGTGGCGGAGGGGCGGGCTGGATAACACCCTACGAGCTTGCCAGGCGAGGAACGGTGTCTGTCCCGTTTACGGCAAATGCTATCCAAGGCCTTAAAACAAATGCACCCTGCTCAGACAGAATTCCACATTAGTCCCAAACCCCGGAATAAGCCCCCCCCCCCCCGGGTGCTGGTGCCCCACAACCCCATCCACTTCGTGGAAATACCCTTTGTGCCTTTTCGCACTGCGTGGAGGGGTTTCCTGTACGGCCTGCTGTTGCATACCTTCCACCTCCTTGCCCTGGCCCGCCACCCGGACACACCTTGGCGTACCGCGTTGTCGTCCGGTGGCGGTGGTCCCCACTGGAGGTCCTTCTATGGAGGTGTCCTCCCCATAAAACTAGGGGACCTGGAGTGGAGGGTGCTGCGCCTGGCAGTGCCGTGCAACCATAGTTTAAATCACTTCACAGCTTTGCCAGAGACCTGCCACTTTTGCCACCTAGTGGAGATGGTGGAGCATGTGTATGTTGTCTGTCCTAGGCTGCACTCCCTTTTTGTTTTCTTGACAGCATTGTTGTTGTGGTTTTCTTTGCACTTCAGCCCCACGCTCCTGATCTGTGGACATCCGGTGCGGAGGGGGGTGGGGAGGGCAGAAGACTTCCTCGTGAACCTGCTCCTGGGTCTGGCCAAACTTGCCACTTATATGATCAGGCAGCGGGCGACCGAGGGGGTCGTCCAGCCTGACTGTCTGCCCATCTTCTGCGGCCTTGTTCACAGCCGGGTGTCCCTGGAGCAGGAGCATGCGGTGTCCACGGGCACACTTGAGGCCTTCCGTGCTCGCTGGGCATCGCAGGGGTTGGATTAGCTTATCAACCCTGATTTTCGCACTTTAATTTGACGGGTTTTTGATAAGTTTTTGTTTCCTTTCTCGCTCCTTTTGGGCTGTGCCCCACTCGTTGTTTTGGGGCACTCCCCTCTTTTGTTTTATCCATCAGTTACTTTATGTTCTTTTGCTTGGTTATCACACCCAGCATCACGCCAGAGGTGGATGCTGGCTAATCTCCTGCATGTGTAGATAAATGTACAGGACATCAATTAACGAAAAAAAAAATAAATAAATAAATAAAAAAGACAAAACACATTAAAAATATATTTTCTTTTTTAAATTGGAGTAGTAAGACCATATAAAAGGTCTAAACCGAAACAGCAACTTTTAAGTTAATTAATTAAATAAAAGAAAGACTAGACATTCTCCTCCTGCAGAATGTTTGAGGTGAGGGACGCCGTCAGTGTCCCTGCTGATTTCATCTGTGGGAAGTGCACCCAACTCCAGCTCCTCAAAAACCGTGTTAGGGACCTGGAGCTTGAGCTGGATGAACTTCGGATCATTCGGGAGGCAGAGGGGGTCATAGATAGGAGCTTCAGGGAAGTAGTTACACCAAAGACTGGAGATAGATGGGTAACTGTAAGAGGGACTGGGAAGAAGCAGTCAGTGCAGGGACCCCCTGCGGTCGTTCCTCTGAGTAACAAGTATACCGTTTTGGATACTTGTGGGGGGGACGACTTACCAGGGGTAAGCCATGGGGTACGGGCCTCTGGCACGGAGTCTGTCCCTGTTGCTCAGAAGGGAAGGGGGCAAAGGAGTAGAACATTAGTAATTGGGGACTCAATAGTCAGGGGCACAGATAGGAGATTTTGTGGGAGCGAGAGAGACTCACGTTTGGTATGTTGCCTCCCAGGTGCAAGGGTACGTGATGTCTCGGATCGTGTTTTCCGGGTCCTTAAGGGGGAGGGGGAGCAGCCCCAAGTCGTAGTCCACATTGGCACTAACGACATAGGTAGGAAAGGGGACAAGGATGTCAGGCAGGCCTTTAGGGAGCTAGGATGGAAGCCCAGAGCGAGAACAAACAGAGTTGTTATCTCTGGGTTGTTGCCCGTGCCACGTGATAGTGAGATGAGGAATAGGGAGAGAGAGCAATTAAACACGTGGCTACAGGGATGGTGCAGGCGGGAGGGATTCAGATTTCTGGATAACTGGGGCTCTTTCTGGGGAAGGTGGGACCTCTATAGACAGGATGGTCTACATCTGAACCTGAGGGGCACCAATATCCTGGGGGGGAGATTTGTTAGTGCTCTTTGGGGGGGGTTTTAAACTAATTCAGCAGGGGCATGGGAACCTGGATTGTAGTTTTGGGGTACGGGAGATTGAGAGTATAGAGGTCAGGAGCACAGATTTGACTTCGCAGGAGGGTGCCAGTGTTCAGGTAGGTGGTTTGAAGTGTGTCTACTTCAATGCCAGGAGTATACGAAATAAGGTAGGGGAACTGGCAGCATGGGTTGGTACCTGGGACTTCGATGTTGTGGCCATTTCAGAGACATGGATAGAGCAGGGACAGGAATGGTTGTTGCAGGTTCCGGGGTTTAGGTGTTTTAGTAAGCTCAGAGAAGGGGGCAAAAGAGGGGGAGGTGTGGCGCTGCTAGTCAAGGACAGTATTACGGTGGCGGAAAGGATGCTAGATGGGGACTCTTCTTCTGAGGTAATATGGGCTGAGGTTAGAAACAGGAAAGGAGAGGTCACCCTGTTGGGAGTTTTCTATAGGCCACCTAATAGTTCTAGGGATGTAGAGGAAAGGATGGCGAAGATGATTCTGGAAAAGAGCGAAAGTAACAGGGTAGTTGTTATGGGAGACTTTAACTTTCCAAATATTGACTGGAAAGATATAGTTCGAGTACATTAGATGGGTCATTCTTTGTACAATGTGTGCAGGAGGGTTTCCTGACACAATATGTTGACAGGCCAACAAGAGGCGAGGCCACATTGGATTTGGTTTTGGGTAATGAACCAGGCCAGGTGTTAGATCTGGAGGTAGGTGAGCACTTTGGAAACAGTGACCACACTTCGGTGACCTTTACGTTAGTGATGGAAAGGGATAAGTATACCCCGCAGGGCAAGAGTTATAGCTGGGGGAAGGGCAATTATGATGCCATTAGACATGACTTAGGATGTGTTGGTTGGAGAAGTAGGCTGCAAGGGTTGGGCACACTGGATATGTGGAGCTTGTTCAAGGAACAGCTATTGCATGTTCTTGATAAGTACGTACCAGTCAGGCAGGGAGGAAGGGGTCGAGCGAGGGAACCGTGGTTTACCAAAGAAGTGGAATCTCTTGTTAAGAGGAAGAAGGAGGCCTATGTGAAGATGAGGCGTGAAGTTTCAGTTGGGGCGCTTGATAGTTACAAGGAAGCGAGGAAGGATCTAAAGAGAGAGCTGAGACGAGCAAGGAGGGGACATGAGAAGTCTTTGGCAGGTAGGATCAAGGAAAACCCAAAAGCTTTCTATAGGTATGTCAGGAATAAAAGAATGACTAGGGTAAGAGTAGGGCCAGTCAAGGACAGTGGTGGGAAGTTGTGTGTGGAGGCTGAGGAGATAAGCGAGATACTAAATGAATACTTTTCGTCAGTATTCACTCAAGAAAAAGATAATATTGTGGAGGAGAATGCTGAGACCCAGGCTATTAGAATAGATGGCATTGAGGTGCGTAGGGAAGAAGTGTTGGCAATTCTGGACAAGGTGAAAATAGATAAGTCCCCGGGGCCGGATGGGATTTATCCTAGGATTCTCTGGGAAGCCAGGGAAGAGATTGCTGAGCCTTTGGCTTTGATTTTTAGGTCATCATTGGCTACAGGAATAGTGCCAGAGGACTGGAGGATAGCAAATGTGGTCCCTTTGTTCAAGAAGGGGAGTAAAGATAACCCCGGTAACTATAGGCCGGTGAGCCTAACGTCTGTGGTGGGTAAAGTCTTGGAGAGGATTATAAAAGATACGATTTATAATCATCTAGATAGGAATAATATGATTAGGGACAGTCAGCATGGTTTTGTGAAGGGTAGGTCATGCCTCACAAACCTTATCGAGTTCTTTGAGAAGGTGACTGAACAGGTAGACGAGGGTAGAGCAGTTGATGTGGTGTATATGGATTTCAGTAAAGCGTTTGATAAGGTTCCCCACGGTCGGCTATTGCAGAAAATACGGAGGCTGGGGATTGAGGGTGATTTAGAGATGTGGATCAGAAATTGGCTAGTTGAAAGAAGACAGAGAGTGGTAGTTGATGGGAAATGTTCAGAATGGAGTTCAGTTACGAGTGGCGTACCACAAGGATCTGTTCTGGGGCCGTTGCTGTTTGTCATTTTATAAATGACCTAGAGGAGGGCGCAGAAGGATGGGTGAGTAAATTTGCAGACGACACTAAAGTCGGTGGAGTTGTAGACAGTGCGGAAGGATGTTGCAGGTTACAGAGGGACATAGATAAGCTGCAGAGCTGGGCTGAGAGGTGGCAAATGGAGTTTAATGTGGAGAAGTGTGAGGTGATTCACTTTGGAAAGAATAACAGAAATGCGGAATATTTGGCTAATGGTAAAATTCTTGGTAGTGTGGATGAGCAGAGGGATCTCGGTGTCCATGTACATAGATCCCTGAAAGTTGCCACCCAGGTTGATAGGGTTGTGAAGAAGGCCTATGGTGTGTTGGCCTTTATTGGTAGAGGGATTGAGTTCCGGAGCCATGAGGTCATGTTGCAGTTGTACAAAACTCTAGTACGGCCGCATTTGGAGTATTGCATACAGTTCTGGTCGCCTCATTATAGGAAGGACGTGGAAGCTTTGGAACGGGTGCAGAGGAGATTTACCAGGATGTTGCCTGGTATGGAGGGAAAATCTTATGAGGAAAGGCTGATGGACTTGAGGTTGTTTTCGTTAGAGAGAAGAAGGTTAAGAGGTGACTTAATAGAGGCATACAAAATGATCAGAGGGTTAGATAGGGTGGACAGCGAGAGCCTTCTTCCGCGGATGGAGGTGGCTAGCACGAGGGGACATAGCCTTAAATTGAGGGGTAATAGATATAGGACAGAGGTCAGAGGTGGGTTTTTTACGCAAAGAGCGGTGAGGCCGTGGAATGCCCTACCTGCAACAGTAGTGAACACGCCAACATTGAGGGCATTTAAAAATTTATTGGATAAGCATATGGATGATAAGGGCATAGTGTAGGTTAGATGGCCTTTAGATTTTTTCCATGCCGGTGCAACATCGAGGGCCGAAGGGCCTGTACTGCGCTGTATCGTTCTATGTTCTATGTTCTAGACTTTAGATAAAAATGAACCCTTAACATCCCTCAGTCACCAATCTCTCACTTTTGCACTCAAATGCACCCAAATTCAGTACTCTGTGCAAACAAAGTCAGCACTGTAAGCTGGCTCACCTTTATACTGGTGGGGGCATCGGTGTGTTCACCGATCTGTGGCAACCACCGGTTCGCTCCAGGGGGGGGTTGGACGGGGGCTTTAAGAGGTGGCAGCAGACAGGGATTGAGAGATTTAGAGATCTTTTTATTGAAGAGGGCTTCCCAAGTTTGGAGGAGCTAGAGAAGGAGTTAGAGTTGCCAGGTGAGAATGGGTTCCGGTACCTACAGGTACGGGATTTTTTTCGGAGGCAGGATCCGGATTTCTCGCGCCTCCCACAAAGGGGGCTACAGAACAAGGTGATGCCAAAAACAGGAGTTGGGGAGGGGAGGGTCTCAGAGGTGTACAAGCAGCTGGTGGAGTGGGAAGAAGTTCCAATAGGGGAGGTGAAGAGGAAGTGGGAAGAAGAATTCTGAGGGAGAGTTGAAGGTTGGGTTATGGGAGGAGGCCCTGCGTCCTTGTCGTGTGCCAGGCTCAGCCTGATCCAATTCAAGGTGGTCCACAGGACTCATATGAGTGTTGCACGGATGAGCAAGTTTTTTGAGGAGGTGCAGGACAGGTGTGGCCGGTGTGGGGGAGGTCCTGCGAATCATGTGCACATGTTCTGGGCGTGTCCGAGGTTGAGGGGCTTTTGGTCGGGATTTGCGGATGTCATGTCTGAGGTCCTGCAAGGGAGGGTGACTGACTCCAGAGGTGCCGATATTCGGAGTGTCGGAAGATCCGGGATCCCGGGGGAGAGAGGCCGACATTTTGACCTTTGCTTCCCTGGTGGCTCGGAGACGGATTCTGCTGGGATGGAGTGACTTGGAGCCCCTGAAGTCGAGGGTATGGGTAAGCGACATGGGAGGGTTTCTCAGGTTGGAGAAAATCAAATTTGCCTTAAGGGGGTCGTTACAGGGATTCACTCGGAGGTGGCAGCCGTTCATCAACTTCTTTTAGGAAAATTAGTTTGTCAGCAAGGGGAGGTGTAATGAGGGGTTGGGGGCGAAGGGGTGAGGCATGGAAGTGATGAATAAGGGTAGGAAAACCAACAAAGGGAGGACCATGAGACGGAGTGGTTATGTGGACCATGTTGGTTGGGGTCTGTGTTTGGGGGGAATGGCTATGTTATTGTAGGTTTTTTGTCTTTGTTGGATCCTTCTGTTTAAAAGTGTTAAAATTATAAATGCCTCAAAAAATTACTTTCTAATAAAAAAAATGAATCATTGTATAAACCGTCAGCCGGTATCGCACCGACCAGATTAGAAACCTGACAAGGATCTATCGGATAGTGTACATATCGTTTGTGTAAATGAAACTTTATTTCTTATTGTGCTCGGTATGGACTCCCCGTGTCCTTATTAAACAATGAAAAGACAGTCCCATTTCAACCGTAGAGTACAAGCTTTAAAGAAGCAGATAACCATTATAAAGCTTCAAGAACACTTTTTAAGAGATAAAAGTTATTGGCAGATAAATTCTTCCAATACACTTTTTATGCTTGGTATACTAAACCATTGTTAGTTTGATATTCCTACTCCATCCATGAAATCCATGAGGGCAAAACATTTGCAGAAACCTTGGGCGCGATTCTCCCATATGGGGAGAAATCGTAAGGCTGGCGTCAAATCCGGGCGGGTTTGACGCCAGCCCCACCCTTCCCGACCGGGAACCGATTCTGGTCCCCGGTCGGGGCTAGCATCCCGACGCCGTAAACTTTCGTTAAGCCCGCTTGCCAGAGTTAGCGCCGGCTGACGCGTCATATGACGTCAGCCGCGCATGCGCGGATTGGAAGACTCCAACCCGCGCATGCGCGGATGACGTCATCGCGCATTTGCGCGAAACCCGCGCATGCGCGGGCCGGGATGCCCCTCAGCCGCCCCGCGAATGGATACTGCGGGGCGGCGGAAGGACAAAGAGTGCGCGGGCATCGGGCCCGCTGCCCGCGATCGGTGCCTACCGATCGCGGGCCCATGGCACCCTTGGCACGGCCGTGGTACTGCCGTGCCAATCGGTGCCATGGTTTTAAAAATCGACAGTTTACGGCCGTTTTTACGAACGGCCAGACCAGGTGTGTTTGCCGTTTGTAAAAACAGCCGTAAAGGGCTGGGAACTCGGCCCATCCATCAGCTGAGAATCGCTGCCGGCCGTAAAAAATTGGCGGCAGCGATTCATATCGGGAGTCGGGCGTGGGGGGGGGGGGGGGAGAATAGCGGGAGGGCGTCGGAACAGCGTGGCCGTAAAATTTTACGAGCCACGCTATTCTCCACACCGTCGGGAGTGCGGAGAATCGCGCCCCTAGTTATTGAGGCATCCTTCTCTTTCATTCCTCATAGGAAAATGTATCTTGCAACAATTCAATCGCCCAAAAAGGTGCTCATGGACTGCTGTAAGCAGAGGAATAACAAATCGCTAATGTTTATTGCTTGCGATATTTCCAAATATTTAACTTCATTCTGAAAGGATTGTTATGTTTTATGTACTTTTTAGCTGACACTTTCATACTGAAGCAGTATAATGGAAAGCAGTGCAAACTTTCTCACGTGGTTCAGCAGTGGTCTGATATATGGGTGATATAAAGGGTCCACCAACATTGTATAAAAGGAAGTGCAATAAATGAAATAACTAATGATTTACCATAATATACATTCTAAAATGTATATTATTTAAAATTATAATAAGTCATTAGTTTGCCATACTTAAAAAACAGACCTTGTTACACTGCACATTTTCTCCCCTTACAGTTCAGTTTTCAAGTTGCATTGACACATAAACTGTAGTAAAAGTGATAATGCCTTAAATTCTGTTGAAAAGTCTGAATGTACTAAATAGTGTTTGGATGGACATTCTAAACGCCTTTAAACTTTTTAAATATTGCCCCATCAATTTTAACCAGCAAATGAGAGGTGGCATGGTAGCATATTGGTTAGCACTATTTCTTCCTAGCACCAGGGACCCAGGTTCAAATCCAGGCTTGGGTCACTGTACAGAGTCTGCATGTTCTCCCTGTGTCTGCTTGGGTTTCCTCCGGGTGCTCCGGTTTCCTCCCACAAGTTCGGAAAGACGTGTTTGATAGGTGAATTGGACATTCTGAATCCTCCCTCAGTGCACCCGAACAGGCGCCGGGGATTTTCACAGTGTTAATGTAAGCCTACTTGTGACAATAATAAAGATTATTATTATTATTCCGAATGGGAATGGAGCACACATAAAGCTATAGTTACCTGATCAGAAAAGTAGTGCAGAGACAGCCATGTCCCTCCATACTGTTAGCTGACACTACTCTGAAGCAAGCACTGATGTTAAACTGACAATTGCAAGATAACAGGGGCATTTGATAGAACCAAATTTTGGTAGAAAAGCATAATGTGTTCAGTAACAGAATGCCCATACAACAGGGAACTTGTTGCTCCATAACAGATCTGTTGTAAAAGGCAACAACACAATATCAACTGTTCTTCATTGTGTGCTATATTTAGGAGCACAATGTCACAAAGAAAATCACAAGCAAGTGAAAGACAATAATGAAAATTGTTCAAGGTCCTTGCCGTATGGGTTTATTATTTATCAGCGCAGAATGAGCAGAAACAAAAATGAAACCGAACTTGTAAATATTACAGGAAATGATACAAAATATTTCAAGTACTATTCATTATAATTTTATCGTTATCAATTTTTAAATGGATAATTACACATCTTGTTCACAGCAAATAACGCAGAATCATAAAATACAGTAATCTATATTTGAAAATAAACTTTTAAGAACAGCGAGTGCCAAGCCTAAAATATTCATTTGACCTAATTAACTATGGTCACATGAAATGAATAAGCTTTAATTCAGATTATCCACTTGTACAAGGAACAATTGTGCTGCATTTCAGTGTAGCAGTCTTGCAAATCATATCGACTCTTAAAGTGCCATTCACCACTTATATTGCAGTAAATAAAATTGATTTATTCAGCAGAGAATGTGTTAAGCTTTTTTCATTAATATGCTGTTGCTGAGCTGCTCAATTGACAAATGTTTAATGTACAATACTGAGGTAATAATTGACAAAGTTACAGGCTAGATTTGAAGCAAGTAGCATGTGGCATAACCCTTTGCTAACCCTTTCCCAAGTTTAGTTAATGAGCAATACATTGTACGCTGATCGTTGCATGTTCAAAGTCATGTGTGTTTGATGAAGATACTAGGCAAGCTACATTTCTCCTTTCTGAAGTGAAAACAATTACATTAATTGCAGTATTTAATTTATATGTACCATTGATTCAAATTCATCAATACGCTGCTTTGTATTTCCTTTTCTGATTTTACGATAAGAGACTGTGTTGTACCTGGAATAGCTATGCTTGGCAATGTCAGGCCTCTTTGAAGCCCCTGGCCGATCTTCAGCAGAATCAGTATTAGTTGGTGACTCTGGTTGGGAACTGAGAATGGAAACAGTTGAAGGAGAATCAGAAGAGTCATTTCCCTGTTGGAATTCCTCTGAATAGATTTCCTCGTCAGCCCCAGTATCATCACCATTGTCATCAGCATTACAATCTTTTACGTTTGTGTCTGCTTTTCCGTTCTCCTTGTAGACTTCTTCTGTTGGTAAAGGGATCACTTCTTGCCCTGCAGGAACTAAATTTTAAATATTAATGTATTTCCATTGCTTGATACTTTGATTCTGCCAAAATTTCTTCACAGTATTGATTTGATTTATTGTCACATGTACCGAAGTACAGGGAAAAGTGTTTTTCTGCGGCTGAGGAACATATACAGTATGTACAGTAGTTGATGTTGTAAACCAGCTGTGTGGGTTACAGAAACATAACAAATATATTGAGAGATATAATTCATCTTAGGCAATAGCCTAAAACAAGAAGCATTCCATCAATCATTCATCACTGGCACCAACCTCTAATCAGTCATCAGAATTGAATATTGGGAAGAGTGTATAAGAGACAACAAATGTGATGCCATCCATTCTATACTAGCACCCAAGTTGAATTTCTGTTTCATTATGAAAGGATCCTCCATTCTTTCTCATCAAAGAACTGTATCATCTGACAATATTTTCATCCTTTATATTTTCAACCCAATCACTTAAAAGTTAAAACTGAAAAATGAGAAGCAAATTGCTGCATCATTTCTGACCAAATAAATGTTAATGGTGTAACTGCTGTGCTCTGGACTTCATTTAGTTAGATAGATGTTTACATGGAAACTTACAAAGAAAATAGAAGTAGGAGGAGGCCATTCGGCCCTTTTCCCCCTCTGCCATTCATTATGATCATGGATGATCATCAAGTTCAATACCCGGATCCAGCCTTCCCTCCCATATCCCTTGATCCCTTTGGCCTCAAGAGCTATATATAATTCTTTCTTGAAATTACACAATGTTTTGGCCTCAACTTTTTTTTGTGGCAGTGAATTCCACAGATCCACCACTCTCTTGGTGAAGGAATTTCTCCTCACCTCAGTCTCAAAAGGTTTACCTCTTATCGTCAAACTATGACCCCTAGTACTGGGCTCCCTCACCATCGGGAACATTCTTTCTGAATGTACCCTGTCTAATCCTGTTAGAATTTTGTAAGTCTTCTAAACACCGAAGCGGATAACCTTACATTTATCCACATCATACTGCATCTGCCATGTATATGCCCACTCACTCAGCCTGTCCAAATCCCACTGAAGCATTGCTGCATCCTCTTCACAGCTCACGCTCCCACCCAACTTTGTATCATCTGCAAATTTGGAGATAATACATTTAGTTCCCTCATCCAAGTCATTAATATAGGGGTCCTAGCACAGACCCCTGCTGTACCCCACTGGTCACTGGCTGCCATTGGAAAATGACTGATTTATTCCAACTTTTACTTCCTGGCTGCTAACCAGTTTTCTATCCATCTCAAGGCTCTGTCCATAATCCCATGCGTTTTAACTTTACATAATACTGCTATGTGAGACAATGTCAAAAGCCTTCTGAAAGTCTGAATAAACCTCATCCACAGATTCTCTCTCGTCAACTCTACTAGTTACAGCTTCAAAGAATTCTAGTCGATTTGTCAAGCATGATTTCCCATTCGTAATTCCATGCTGACTTTGTCTGATTACACCACTGCTTTCCAAATGCAGTGCTATAAAATCCTTGATAATGGACCCTAGCAACAGCTCTACTACCGATGTTAGACTCACTGATCTATAGTTGTCTGTTTTCTCTATACCTCCCTTTTTGAATAGCAGGGTTATATTACCGACCCTCCAATCTGTAGTCTAGAGTCCAAAGATTTTTGGAAAATGACCACCAACTTCCTTAAGTAATCTGGGATGAAAATTATCAGACCCTGGAGACTTATCCGCCTTCAATCCCATTAATTTCCCCAAAACCATTTCTCCACTAATACTAATTTCCTTCAGCTCCTCACAAACTCTTGTATTCCTCAGAACTTCCAGTACATTTCTATCCAAGGTATATGGTGAGGCATAAACATGAGCAATTAACCATAGTTCCAAAAAAGAGATATGTAATATTTTACCTGCTTCACCATTCTCGCCATCAGCAGAGTTTTCCACTAGACTGTTTTCTAGCTCTTCTTCTATTAATTGACATGATGTTACTACCTCTGATTCTGGATTTACATCCTGAATAGTCATTACTGTAGGGATAATGATTCCCGTTGTTGACTGAATGGCACCTTCTGTAGCTGAGTCCATGTCACCTATTGCTTGATTCATCTTCTCAGCCGATACAACTGCATTCTCTGTAAGTGTGACAGCTTGTTCAATGGGGAAACTGGTTTTCATTTCAAATGGCACGGTTGCATCTGCAGAGGTCTCCTGCATTGCCACCTCCGGATGTACGCAGGCCTCCTCAGTACTTGAATTAATATCTTCTGTAGGGCATTTGATTTCCTGAGTCGTCAGAATAGCCTGTTCTGTGGGTGAAATGGTTTCCCCAATACATGGAATGGGCGCCTGTGCGGGTGAATTGGTTTCCTGAGCAAATGCAATGACTTTCTTGGCAGGGGGCCTCGCTCCTTCAATACCTGGAATGGTCTCTGCAACTGGAATATTTTGCTCCCGAGGTGGACTGGTTTCCTCAGTACACAGAATGATCGCCTGTGCAGATGAACTGGTTTCCTGAACAGATGCAATAACTGTCTCTGCAGTGGGGCTAGTTTCTTCAATACATGGAATGGTTTCCTGTTCAGGTGAACTGATTTCCTGAGCAGATGCACTAACTTTCTCTGTCGAGGAGCTATTTTCCTCAATACATGGAGTGGTCGACTGTGTGGGTGAATAGGTTTCCTGAGCATTTGCATTAATTTTCGCTGTAGGGAGTCTAATTTCTTCAATACATGGAATGCTCTCCGTAAGGGAGCTGGCTTCCTCAATACATGGAATAGTCGCCTGTGCAGGTAAACTGGTTTGGTGAGCAAATGCAGTGACTTGCTCTGTCGAAGAGTTTGTGTCCTTAATATTTGAAATGGTGTCTGCAGCTGAAATGTCCCCTTCCCTGGGTAAATTGGTTTCCCCAGTGCTTGTAACCGTCTCTTCTGCAGAAGAACTGCTATTTTCATTGGATTTAGCTCCCTCAGTCGTTGTCGTGGTTTCGGACAAAAAAAATTTGTTTAACTCACCAGTTGGGAATTTGTCTTCTGTTGATTGAACAGCATCTCCTGCTCCTCCTATAACATCAATCACTTCTGATTGTGTGCTAGTTTTAATTCCACCAGCTTCGACTGAACTAGCTACGGTAGGTTTTTCTTCAGCCATTCTCTGCTCCCAACTCAATAATGGCGTTTAAGTCGATTTTAAATCTTTGGAAAACAAAAGTCACCTTGCTGCAATCTGATTGTGTTCG
Source organism: Scyliorhinus canicula (assembly GCF_902713615.1). Classification (NCBI taxonomy): domain Eukaryota; kingdom Metazoa; phylum Chordata; class Chondrichthyes; order Carcharhiniformes; family Scyliorhinidae; genus Scyliorhinus; species Scyliorhinus canicula. Next base: position 219,130,633 of record NC_052147.1, read on the forward strand.
CAAAATTCAAAATAAGAGAAAGAAAGTGACTAAATTATAAAAAAGCTGTTTAAATGCTGTCTGTCCAGTTAGCTGCAAGCAGAAACCTGTAGGTAAAACCACTCCGTGAATGGCTCTCTGCTTATTGAGAATATAGTCAGCCAATCATCAATCACATGCCTAATTATTCATCAGATTGCACAATGAGGAGAGAGTCCCATTTTACAGTTTAATTCATACACAATGTAAGGAGTTGAGTACTCGCCTGTTGGTGGCTCAGTTTGCTTGCTGCACGAGTGGTAAACAGTAGCCTTCACTGACACTATAAATGGCTCTTTGTTTCGTGGTCCCTGTAAAATGAAGTGATTGTTCTAAATCTTTAATTCCTAATGAGTAACCACCTTGTATCCCAGTGCCGGGCTACAACAATTTTATGTAGTCAGATTAAAATTCCCAGTCATACTGGCATTGCTAAAGTTCTAGTCATCTTAGCTGCTCCAAAGGAGGTATAATTCCAGTGATATTTAGAGGTATTAGTACTAGTCCATGGAGAACTAAAACTGATTTGTAATGTAGAAATATGTTTGATCAAATTAGACTTAAACTCATATGCACCTTAAGTTGAGGTTTGCAGTCTTTTTAAGAATAAATTGCTAATCAAATGAGCTGTATGGTAATGTTGACAAATGTTATCATAATTTCCTGTTTCATATATGTTATGGCATTAAATTGAATCAATTGGCATCAATTGCATCTTGTGAAGGGCAAATAAATAGTACATTTGAAATTGGTTAACCTTTATAAAATGTACTAACAGATTTAGTCTCGGAAATGCTCATTTTTGGCATGAGTGGAATGGTAAACAGGTCAAAATTAGTTGGTAATATTTCCTATCTTGTTCACCCAACACCCAATCACTATTTTATGGTAAACTGAGAAATTGGCACTGGCTTTCCTCTCCAAATCAGGTGGGATTCCAAGGATTATCCAGCACCTTGATGCAATATTCATAATGCCACAGGTTTCTGGCTATTCTGGCTGACTTGGGAGCCCTTTAAAAATAACTCTCTTTCTCTTATTTTGAATTTTGCGAACACAATCAGATTGCAGCAAGGTGACTTTTGTTTTCCAAAGATTTAAAATCGACTTAAACGTCAAAAATAGCAGGTGAGAACCCACTCCTGGATTCTGGTCCCATTCCCGTTCCTGGCAATTCCCGCAGGCATGGCATAAATTTGATTTGATTTATTATTGTCACATGTATTAGTATGCAGGGAAAAGTATTGTTTCTTGCATGCTGTACAAACAATGCATACCGTTCATAGGGAAGGAAGGAGAGACTGCAGAATATAATGTTACAGTTATAGCAAGACGTAGAGAAATGATCAACTTAATGCGAGGTAGGTCCATTCAAAAGTCTGATGGCAGTAGGGAAGAAGCTGTTCTTGAATCGGTTGGTACGTGACCTCAAACTTTGGTATCTTTTTCCTGACGGAAGGAGGTGGAAGAGAGTATGTCCGGGGTGCGTGGGGTCCTTAATTATGCTAGCTGCCTTTCTGAGGCAGCAGGAATTATAGATAGAGTCAATGGATGGGAGGCTGGTTTGCCTGATGGCTTGGGCTACATTCATGACCTTTTGTAGTTTCCTGTGGTCTTGGGCAGAGCAGGATCCATACCAAGCTGTGATACAACCAGAAAGAATGCTTTCTGTGGTGCATCTGTAGAAGTTGGTGAGGGTCGTAGCTGACATGCCAAATTTCCTCAGTCGTCTGAGAAAGTAGAGTCGTTGGTGGGCTTTCTTAACTATAGTGTCGGCATGGGGGGGACCAAAACAGGTTGTTGGTGATTTGTACACCTAAAAACTTGAAGCTCACGACCCTTTCTACTTCATTCCCATTGATGTAGACAGGGGCATGTTCTCCACTACACTTCCTGAAGTCGATGATAATCTCCTTCGTTTTGTTGACATTGAGGGAGAGATTATTGTCGTCGCACCAGTTCACCAGATTCTCTATCTCATTTCTATACTCTGTCTCGTCATTGTTTAAAATCCGACCCACTACAGTGGTGTCATCAGCAAATTTGAAAATCGAGTTGGAGGGGAATTCGGCCACACAGTCATAGATGTATAAGGAGTATAGTAGGGGGCTGAGGACACAGCCTTGTGGGGCACCGGTGTTGAGGATGATCATGGAGGAGGTGTTGCCTATCTTTACTGATTGTGGTCTGTGGGTTAGAAAGTTCAGGATCCAGTCGCAGAGGGAGGAGCCGAGGCCAAGGCCACGGAGTTTGGAGATGAGTTTTGTAGGAATGATGGTGTTGAAAGCTGAGCTGTAGTTAATAAATAGGAGTCTGACATAGGTGTCTTTGTTATCTAGGTGTTCCAGGGTAGAATGCAGGGCCATGGAGATGGCGTCTGCTGTGGACCTGTTGCAGCGGTAGGCAAACTGTAGTGGATCAAGGCAATCCGGGAGGTTGGAGTTGAATCGTGTCATGACTAACCTTTCGAAGCACTTCATGATGATGGATGTCAGAGCCACTGGACAATAGTCACCAAGGCTATTGGTGACTATTCTTTGACTTTTCTTTGGTACAGGGATGATGGTCGTCTTCTTGAAGCAGATAGGGACCTCAGATTGTTGTAAAGAGAGGTTGAAGATGTCTGTGAATACCCCCGCCAGCTGATCCGCTCAAGACCCAAGTACCCCATCCGGGCCAGTGGCTTTCCGTGGGTTGACCTTCGAGAAGGCTGCTCTGACTTCTGCAGTGGTGATCTCAAATACAAGTTCATCCGCGACTTCTGGGATGGAGGGCTCGCTCCCGCTGACCTCTTGCTCAAAGCAGGCATAGAATGTGTTGAGCTCATCAGGGAGGGGTGCGTTGGAGCCACTGATTTTACATGCCTTCACCTTGTAGCCTGTTATGACTTGCAGACCTTGCCATAGACGGCGGGGATCCGTGTGGCTAGCCTGGGACTCGAGCTTGGTCCGGTACTGTCTTTTGGCATCTTTGATAGATTTCTTTAGATCATATCTGGCTTTCTTGTAGAGGTCAAGGTCGCCTGACTTGAACGCCTCAGACCTAGACTTCAGCAAGCAGTGGCTATCCCTGTTCATCCACGGTTGGGAAACACGCGGATTTGCTTCTTTGGCACACAGTCTTCTACACACTTACTAATGAAGTCAGTTACTGTAGTGGCGACTCGTTCAGGCTGGTTGCAGAGTTTTTAAATACTGACCAGTCCACTGACTCTAAGCAGTTCCGTAGGAGATCATCCGATTCCTCAGACCAACAATGCACAACTTTCTTTGACGGATTCTCCCGCTTCAGTTTTTGCTGATAGGCCGGGAGCAGGAGCAACGCCTTGTGGTCAGATTTGCCAAAGTGTAGGCAGGCGATAGAGTGGTACGCATGTTTGATATTTGTGTAGCAGTGGTCCAGGATGTTTGGGCCTCTGGTGGAACAGGTGATGCGTTGGTGGTAGCCAACGTTGGTGATAGCCAATGTGTGGGTAGCCCTCCTGTATGGAGAATTCCCACCCTTGCCACCTCCATTGTTGGGGTTGGCAATTGAACCCCCCCCCCCCCCAACACACACACCGCAGATTTTGTGGATCTGGGCTATGTTGGGTCGGAATATGTGGCTCATAGCCCCCTCCAAGGCATCATGAGCAATGGGGAACCCCAGTTCCACATGAGGAACCAAAAAGAAAACAGTGACCTAATGCTGAAATTCTTTGATTGACAGGCTTTGAAATATTTTTAAATTCTGTTCTTTCAGTTTCGATAATTAGATGCTGTAATATAACATTTTTACTGCAGTGAGTGATTATAGGATTCTGTCCTGAAAAGGCAAGTTAATCATTACATTCACCAGAATTTTGTAAGTGTGGTATTCCCAAAAGCACATTGTAAAAAGTGCTCTTCAGCATTCAGAACTCAAGGAAACAGTACTTAAGTGTCCTGATCTGAAGTGATTTAAAAGTAGGAAACTTTCAGTAGTATTTAGTTAGAGAACAAAAAATCAGACAGCTGTTGCTGGATTGAAATGAAATGAAAAAATGAAATGAAAATCGCTTATTGTCACGAGTAGGATTCAAATGAAGTTACTGTGAAAAGCCCCTAGTCGCCACATTCCGGCACCTGTTCGGGGAGGCTGGTACGGGATTAATGGGCCATGTGGTTTAGTTTAGAAATAAACATAGCTATCTAGCTTTGCAGTTTTAATAAACTCCGTTGTTTACATTTCCAGTGGCAGTCGTCTTGTAAGTGATGGCTTGCACAGGTTGGCCAACTTCGTGTTACACATCACCTGGTATGACTTAAAGCCCCACACTGGCAATCTGCTGCATTTGTCGGCTGAGAAGATGCATAATTTGCTGGCCTCTATTTTCTCTGGGTCCCCTTAATGGCCAACTGAGGTTTTGTTTCTGCTCATTTTGCTGCCTCCGGCGACGATCTAAATTGGAATTTTGTGCCCAATGTATCCTCTAGCTCAGCATGAACAGTACAACTGCCGATCCTTTAGAACACTTTTTCTGAACTGGGTTCCACGGATCCCTGGAGTTCCCCGGGAGGTTTGAAAATAGCTGTCCTGACAGTTTGTACAATCAGAGGTAGTTTACACACTGCATTGGCTATTGATAGGCCGCCCATCAGCAGCCAATGCACTGAGAAGCAGGGACTCTGGACAAGCTGGAAATGCGACAAATGCCTGGGCATCAGTATTCAGCCAATTCAATTCAGCCCATGTGATATAAAGAAACAGCTGAAGGCACTGGACATTGCAAAGGCTATGGGCCCTGACAATATTGTGGCAATAGCCCTGAATGAAGACTTGTACTCCAGAATCTGTTGTGCCCCTAGCCAAGCTGTTCCAGTACAGCTACAACACTGGCACCTACCTAGTCTACTTATGTAGGGGGGTTTAAACTAATTCAGCAGGGGCATGGGAACCTGGATTGTAGTTTTGGGGTACGGGAGATTGAGAGTATAGAGGTCAGGAGCACAGATTTGACTTCGCAGGAGGGTGCCAGTGTTCAGGTAGGTGGTTTGAAGTGTGTCTACTTCAATGCCAGGAGTATACGAAATAAGGTAGGGGAACTGGCAGCATGGGTTGGTACCTGGGACTTCAACGTTGTGGCCATTTCAGAGACATGGATAGAGCAGGGACAGGAATGGTTGTTGCAGGTTCCGGGGTTTAGGTGTTTTAGTAAGCTCAGAGAAGGGGGCAAAAGAGGGGGAGGTGTGGCGCTGCTAGTCAAGGACAGTATTACGGTGGCGGAAAGGATGCTAGATGGGGACTCTTCTTCTGAGGTAGTATGGGCTGAGGTTAGAAACAGGAAAGGAGAGGTCACCCTGTTGGGAGTTTTCTATAGGCCACCTAATAGTTCTATGGATGTAGAGGAAAGGATAGCGAAGATGATTCTGGAAAAGAGCGAAAGTAACAGGGTAGTTGTTATGGGAGACTTTAACTTTCCAAATATTGACTGGAAAAGATATAGTTCGAGTACATTAGATGGGTCGTTCTTTGTACAATGTGTGCAGGAGGGTTTCCTGACACAATATGTTGACAGGCCAACAAGAGGCGAGGCCACATTGGATTTGGTTTTGGGTAATGAACCAGGCCAGGTGTTAGATCTGGAGTAGGTGAGCACTTTGGAAACAGTGACCACAATTCGGTGACCTTTACGTTAGTGATGGAAAGGGATAAGTATACCCCGCAGGGCAAGAGTTATAGCTGGGGGAAGGGCAATTATGATGCCATTAGACATGACTTAGGATGTGTTGGTTGGAGAAGTAGGCTGCAAGGGTTGGGCACACTGGATATGTGGAGCTTGTTCAAGGAACAGCTATTGCATGTTCTTGATAAGTACGTACCAGTCAGGCAGGGAGGAAGGGGTCGAGCGAGGGAACCGTGGTTTAACAAAGAAGTGGAATCTCTTGTTAAGAGGAAGAAGGAGGCCTATGTGAAGATGAGGCGTGAAGTTTCAGTTGGGGCGCTTGATAGTTACAAGGAAGCGAGGAAGGATCTAAAGAGAGAGCTGAGACGAGCAAGGAGGGGACATGAGAAGTATTTGGCAGGTAGGATCAAGGAAAACCCAAAAGCTTTCTATAGGTATGTCAGGAATAAAAAAATGACTAGGGTAAGAGTAGGGCCAGTCAAGGACAGTGGTGGGAAGTTGTGTGTGGAGGCTGAGGAGATAAGCGAGATACTAAATTAATACTTTTCGTCAGTATTCACTCAAGAAAAAGATAATATTGTGGAGGAGAATGCTGAGACCCAGGCTATTAGAATAGATGGCATTGAGGTGCATAGGGAAGAAGTGTTGGCAATTCTGGACAAGGTGAAAATAGATAAGTCCCCGGGGCCGGATGGGATTTATCCTAGGATTCTCTGGGAAGCAAGGGAAGAGATTGCTGAGCCTTTGGCTTTGATTTTTAGGTCATCATTGGCTACAGGAATAGTGCCAGAGGACTGGAGGATAGCAAATGTGGTCCCTTTGTTCAAGAAGGGGAGTAGAGATAACCCCGGTAACTATAGGCCGGTGAGCCTAACGTCTGTGGTGGGTAAGGTCTTGGAGAGGATTATAAAAGATACGATTTATAATCATCTAGATAGGAATAATATGATTAGGGATAGTCAGCATGGTTTTGTGAAGGGTAGGTCATGCCTCACAAACCTTATCGAGTTCTTTGAGAAGGTGACTGAACAGGTAGACGAGGGTAGAGCAGTTGATGTGGTGTATATGGATTTCAGTAAAGCGTTTGATAAGGTTCCCCACGGTCGGCTATTGCAGAAAATACGGAGGCTGGGGATTGAGGGTGATTTAGAGATGTGGATCAGAAATTGGCTAGTTGAAAGAAAACAGAGAGTGGTAGTTGATGGGAAATGTTCAGAATGGAGTTCAGTTACGAGTGGCGTACCACAGGGATCTGTTCTGGGGCCGTTGCTGTTTGTCATTTTTATAAATGACCTAGAGGAGGGCGCAGAAGGATGGGTGAGTAAATTTGCAGATGACACTAAAGTCAGTGGAGTTGTAGACAGTGCGGAAGGGTGTTGCAGGTTACAGAGGGACATAGATAAGCTGCAGAGCTGGGCTGAGAGGTGGCAAATGGAGTTTAATGTGGAGAAGTGTGAGGTGATTCACTTTGGAAAGAATAACAGGAATGCGGAATATTTGGCTAATGGTAAAATTCTTGGTAGTGTGGATGAGCAGAGGGATCTCGGTGTCCATGTACATAGATCCCTGAAAGTTGCCACCCAGGTTGATAGGGTTGTGAAGAAGGCCTATGGTGTGTTGGCCTTTATTGGTAGAGGGATTGAGTTCCGGAGCCATGAGGTCATGTTGCAGTTGTACAAAACTCTAGTACGGCCGCATTTGGAGTATTGCGTACAGTTCTGGTCGCCTCATTATAGGAAGGACGTGGAAGCTTTGGAACGGGTGCAGAGGAGATTTACCAGGTTGTTGCCAGGTATGGAGGGAAAATCTTATGAGGAAAGGCTGATGGATTTGAGGTTATTTTCGTTAGAGAGAAGAAGGTTAAGAGGTGACTTAATAGAGGCATATAAAATGATCAGAGGGTTAGATAGGGTGGACAGCGAGAGCCTTCTCCCGCGGATGGAGGTGGCTAGCACGAGGGGACATAGCCTTAAATTGAGGGGTAATAGATATAGGACAGAGGTCAGAGGTGGGTTTTTTACGCAAAGAGTGGTGAGGCCGTGGAGTGCCCTACCTGCAACAGTAGTGAACTCGTCAACATTGAGGGCATTTAAAAATTTATTGGATAAGCATATGGATGATAAGGGCATAGTGTAGGTTAGATGGCCTTTAGTTTTTTTTCCATGTCGGTGCAACATCGAGGGCCGAAGGGCCTGTACTGCGCTGTATCGTTCTATGTTCTATGTTCTATGTCCTGTACACAAGAAACAGGAAAAATCCAACCCAGCCAATTATTGTTCCATCAGTCTTCTCTTGATTATCAGTAAGTGATGGAAGGGGTCATCAACAGTGCTATCAAGCGGCACTAGCTTAGCAAGTGTGGCACAGGTGGCACGGTGGCGCAATGGTTAGCACTGCTGCCTCACTGCTCCAGGGGCCCGGGTTCAATTCCAGCCTTGAGTGACTGCAGAATCTTCACGTTCTGGATGGGTTTCCTCCTGGTGCTCCGTTTTTCTCCCACAATCCAAACATGTGCAGGTTAGGTGGATTGGCCATGCTACATTGCCCCTTAGTGTCCAAAAGGTTAGGTGGGGTTACTGGATTACTGGGATAGGGTGCATGGGCTTGAGTAGGGTGCTCTTTCCAAGGGCCGGTGCAGACTCAATGGCCAATTGTCCTCTTTCTGCACTGTAAATACTATGTATAATAATCTGCTCAGGGATGTTCAGTTTGGATTTCGCCAGGATCAATCAGCTCCTGACCTCATTACAGCCTTGGTTCAAATATGAAAAAATGTGTTGAATCCCATGAGAGTGACTGCTTTTGATATCAAGGCGACATTTGACCAGGTGTGGCATCAAGAAGTCATAGCAAAATTGGAATCAATAGGAATCAGGGTGAAATCCCTCTGCTGGTTGGAGTCATCCTTGGCACAAAGGAAGATGGTTGAGATTGTTGAAGGTCAATGATCTCTGTCCCAGAGGTTTCTCAGGGTTGTGAGCTCTATCGACCTGCACTCAGGGCCAAAATTCTCAGCCAAGACAACATCTTCCACGGCAGCCGTCTTCTAATGCACACTGCTCCGCCAAAGTGAGAACTCGCTCAGCAGCAACTGCGCCACTACCAGCTGGGCCCGACCCCAGCCCACTCCAATCGCCATGAGCAAACACGGATTTTAATATTTTATCTCCACTCTTTCTCACAAAAAAATCAGGAACCTCCAAGCCGGAGAAAAAACAAGTATAAAATGTGCACCAGGATGAAATGAAGGATTAGGACAAATAGAGCTGTAGCTCACAAGAACGCAACCACTCCCGTGCTCACGTCATGTGATCCCTCGCAAAACAATTTTTAACAGCAATTGACTCTGAATGGAGTAGTATTTAGTTGCCAAGAGCTCTGAAGCCGTTATAAATTAAATCAAAGCACTATTTGTAGAAACAGACCTGCAAATAACTCCTTTGAAGATTTGCGACCAACCCTTTGTGCAATAAGCCTTTAAAAATCAAAAGAACCTGTGGTTTTCCAATTAAGTTGGCAAAAATTTGTATAAGTGCATTATCCTCCTGAGAACCTGCAGTCACCTCTCATCTGTTACTGTTGCTGCGCCCACAAGTTATCATTCTTACAGTTTTTTTCTGCTTGCAAGACGTTTTACAATGATCTGAGGGAAAACAGCCTCTTCATTGCCAGCTATCATATCTGACTTGACATAGGAGACTTGATTAATAAAGAGATCAGGGGTTATGGAGAGAAGGCAGGAGAATGGGGATGAGAAAATATCAGCCATGATTGAATGGCGGAGCAGACGGAGTGGCCTAATTCTGCTCCTATATCTTATGATCTTATGGATACTGATGGACTTTGACAATACTGGAATGCAATGGGTAGAGCCATTAACACACACTGCAGATTGCAATCGATCATAAATACAACATTTGTTTTGCACCTATAACCTAATAAAATATCCCAAAATGTTTCACAAGAGCATTTAAAAACAATGACACGTGAGCTTTTTGATCAGGTGACCAAAGGCTTCATCAAAGAGGTAGTTTTATGAAGTCTCTTAAAGGGGAAAAGTGTGTTAAAAGGCAAACGGAAGTTGGGATGGAATACTTAGGCCTAGGCAACTTAGGTTAAGCCCAGGCAACTGAAAACATGGCCAATATCAATGTGGTAATGTTTTATTGGCAGTCATGAAGGGGTGATGCAACTGAAGGCACTGCCTAAAATATACACAAATGACAAAATGCAATCAGTGGTGTCTTGTATTCAGGAAATGTCATGGACTGAAAAGTTGGATTCTCCTTCCATTTGCTGCTCCATGTTTCCTTGAAGTCGGCAAATGCAACTGTGAATATCATCATTTGACAAGAAATAGTGAAAAGAGCAACTTATTTCATGAAATAAATACGGCAGTATGTGGGTTAAAATAGGGCTGCATTCTCCATTAGGAGATTGTAGGTGTTATTTAACATTGTGGGCGGTTTAGCAGAGTATTTCCCAAGCTTGTAGTACCAGGAATGACCCTGTTATAGAATGGGACTCTATTATCCTTTCAGGCCTCAGTGAGGAAGGCCCTCCCAAGGCCACACTTACCTTCATTTTTAAATGATGCCTTGATCTCTCGACCCCCCAACGCGGCCTCAAGACCACCCCCCACCAATTTATCTGTCGTGGGAGTCCTTGAGCCCCCCGCATCCCACCTCATAAGGGCAGGGCACCCCGGGCCCAATATCCAGCATGGGCAAAATGCCAGCTCGGTACCTTGGCACTGCCAGCCTGGCAATACCACCTGGGCACCGTGGTAGTGCCAGGCTGGCATCCAGGTGGCACTGCTCGAGTGCCCAGGTAGAAATGCCAGAGAGCCAGGCAGGCAGCACCAAGGTGCCTGGGTGGCATCAGAAGTGCCAGGGTGCCACCCTGCACAGAGATCGACCACCCGGGGGCTTCCGATCACCTGGGAGACTCCCCAAGGTTCAACCTGGTCCCCTTTGTGGAGATCAGTGCTAAATGGCACTGTGCTGGGGTCTCCTAAGTGAGGCCATTAGACCCTGGGACTGGTTAGCTCTGGCAAAGACATATTTAAGTTACACTTAAATATGCAAATTTAGGTCCTGCTCATTGTGGGATCCCATTAGATCTCGCGAGGCGCGGTGAGCCCAGTAAATCTCATGAGAGGCCACTCGCGAGATTTTTAAAGCTGCGTCATGTCCTGAGTCGGGCACAACACGGCCATTAGAGCAAGCCCTATGTTCTAATGTCAGAACAAAATCTGCCTCAAGGAGAGGCACCAGAAGTGATTGCCTCTCCCTTGCCATGCAAATTTATGCATGACGGGGAGCGCAAGGGTTTCCCGTCCAAAACCCGCTATCGGGCTGAAATTTTGAGCAGACAGCTCGATACCAAGATCAAAGGATTTGAGGGAGTTTAAAGTATTGTGATGTGTTTGTGGCTTTCTATAAAGTAAAATCTGCTGCTCACTATGCACCATCTGAGGCAGCAGGTGTAAGGGACAGGTGAATGAAAAACAGTGACTTTTCACTGTTTCTGCCTGGATTGATCTTTAGTTTCCAGACAGGGGGGACTGATGGGGTGTGGCGGGGACTGTTTGATAGAAGGGTGGGACCTCTGATATGGGGGTTCTCTGACATAGGGTGTCACTGATATGGAGGTGCCTCTGATATGGGAGTGTCTAGCGGGGGGCCTCTGGTGGGGCTGTCTGGCAGGGGTATCTGGTGGTGGGCTGTGCATTATTTGTATTGTGAGGGGACAGGCCAAGGTCAGCTACATTAAATACTTATCCCTTGGCCTACAGTGAGATCCACCTCATCAGGGCCACACTGACAAATACTTGCACCAATCCACCCTCGCGTGAATCCCAGCCCAGAGGGCTGGAGTATCATGGAGGCCTGGGGAATCTGGGGTCCAGAGGCTAATAGGATGTAAATGGGTTCAAATTACCCATTTTTATCCTACCGCTGGCACGGGGCACAAACCTCAATGCTGTCGCTGTCGCTGGCGCTGATCCCTTTAAAAAATATAAATTTAGAATACCCAATTCTTTTTTTTAAATTACGGGGCAATTTAGCATGGCCAATCCACCTAGCTAGCACATCTCCTGGGTTCTGGGGGTTAGACCCATGTAAACACGTGGAGAATGTGCAAACCCCACACAGACAGTGACCCAGAGAACTCGGGTCCTCAGCAACGTGAGGCAGCAGTGCTAACCACTGTGCCACCCTCTGATCCCATTTTTTTGCTCAACACAAGATTCTCCACCACATCCGGAACTCCGCTATCGGCAGCAGGTGACAAAGAAATCCCCCCATAAATTCACCAAGCTTTCAGAAGAAATAGTTATTCTTCCAGATTTTAATTATATAAATAATGTGTTTTGCATATCATTTTAACTGCACTCCAAGTACTTCAAACACACCATTTAATTTAATACAAAAACAGAAAATGCTGGACAATCTCAGCAGGTCTGACAGCATCTGTGGGGAGACAAATGAGCTAACGTTTCGAGTCTGGATGACTCTTTAACAAACCTTTGACAAAGCTTTGAGCTTTGACAAAGAGTCATCCAGACGCGAAACGCTAGCAACTTAACTTGGAATGGGAAGCAGGCTTATAGTTCCACTTTTTAAATTCTCTAACTTCTTGCTTCTTCCAATTAATGACCACTTAAGGGCCTCATTCTGCCACTGCTGGTATTAACCAGTTACAGGCAGGCCTGTCACTACGAAGAATGCACGGCAGCTAAACCAATGCAGCCACCTTGTAGCTCCAGGGGAGAGGGGGCCGGCTGAGAGCCATCTTCTACTCTTTTGCTGAGTCCCTCCCACACCCATCTCCACACAACTTCCACCCAGTGACCCCTTCCCTTTCCCCCCTCCTAATATTACTTACCTATGCCTGGGCAATCCTGGGACTCCGGTGCCTGCCCTTCTAGCAGCAACCACTGCCTTTCCAGTGGAGCGCAAGAACTATCAGCAAGTTGATAGATGAGACTTGCACCCCCAGGGTCTTGGTTCCAGGGGAAAGCTTGCTACTGGCCTCATCACTGCCTAACTGGCTTGTGGTTCAGTGAGCTTTCCCGAAAAGACACAGTGCAAGTCGTTTGTCAGCTCTCCAGCCAGCAGTCAAAATTGCTCATGCCTTAACAAGATTTCACCCTACATTTCTGCTGTGATTGTGCTGTAATATATGAAAGTGGTGCAGATTTTTCAATTCTAATAAGTTAATGGGGAACATCTTTTCTATAATTTAATATATTAGTTACTTATCAAGTAATGTTTAGTTGATGTTGATTTTAATTTGTTCATACAGTAAAAGTCTCAACGCTGTGCAATTCCTTAATGTTGGTCACTGGCAAATTCATAACTCTTTTTAAAAGTTATTAGTCTCTACAGGGATTATAACACTTTCAATGAATCTCTCTGACTCCTTTCACTTTCTGTCTGGTTAAAATCCCCCATTTCCATTTCATGACCTTGAATCTACTCTCTTAACCTCTCTGTGTCTACCCTGACATTTGACAACTAACTCCACTCCATGATTGGAACTGTGGCACTGACCGATTAGTCTTAATCAAAGACTCTGGCTCACTTTGCCCTACCAGTTGACTTTATGATACCGGTAAAATTACCGTTGCTTTGTCACTTCCACTTTCTTTCCAACATTCACTTGGACTGCAGGAGGAATTGAGACAATAAGAGAATTACCATTGCTATGGGCCAGGGTTTAGAGAACACCAAAGTATATCATGGAGTTCACCTGACCTCCAACTTTTAATAGATTTTGGTTTTGAGGAGCACAAGGACCCACTTTCCAGGTGTTATGCAACAGATTTTAAGTATTTTTAAACAAAACAATGTTTTTGTATGAATCCAGTTAACATTTTATAAACACACAGTAAACATCTTATCAACTACCAACACAAATACACCCCCCCCCCCAAAGATACAGTACTCTATAGGTAACCCTTAATAACTTCCATAACATCATCCATAAACCAAACACCCTTTTTCTACAAAAACAGTAGGTTTTAATTCCTTGCAGGAAACAGGTTTTACTTTGAAGTTAGCAAGTGGTCTGGAGATATTCTTTAGTATGCAGAGAGAGAGACCAAAAATAAGCCTTTGTTTGAATGCAGCTCCCAACTGAAAACGAAACCAAAAAACTCAGAGCCACAAAGCAGCTTCCAGCTCAAAACAAAAGTAAAAGCCAGAATCACAGCCCAGCTCCACCCACACAGTGACATCACTGCAGCCATTTGATAAAACACACTTTTCTTAAAGGAATCCTAACATGATACCATGATCTCCTTTTGTTGGATTTCCTTTTTCATGCAAATGAGGCCTGCATGACACTGGTTGAATCTCCAATCTCTACTTAATATGTGAATTAACCTAGTCTCTTTACTACATCTCCAATCACATACTTCACTTTATGTCAAGCATCTGTGGTTTTTACTATGACCATCCAACCAGCATTGATCTCTCTAACTTTCATGCCTGGTGTATTAAGACTCCTCTTCACTTTGACTTGTTTTTCTTTCACTTTGCAATTCGCACCAGGCTTAAATGAATTAAATAACTAAACCTTGGCTGTGGAGCACGTTTAAGCGCTATTCTGCAAGGTGAGAAACCTATTCTAGATAGCCCAATTATTCCCTCAGGGCACAGCAAATTGTCCAGCCGTTGGCGAAAGGAGACATGGAAAATGCTGCCTAATTTGTCACCTTGCAAATACTTCTGCAAAGATCTCTCCACAATTTGTACACTTCTTTCTGCAGCAACACTTGATGCTGAGTGATATGGTGGTACCAGACTGTGTTTCACTCTATATTCTCATTCAGGAATATTTCTAACTCTTCTGACATAAACTGTGGGCTTTTGTCTGAAACCAACACCCCTGGCAACACATACATTGCAAGCCAAATTCTCAAAACCTCAATAGTTTTGTTATCTAGGGATGGGCAATAAATGCTGGCCTAGCCAGCGACACCCACATCCGGTGAAAAAATAGGTTTAAAAACTTGTGGTACCGGGTATAGAACATAGAACATACAGTGCAGAAGGAGGCCATTCGGCCCATCAAGTCTGCACCAACCCACTTAAGCCCTCACTATATAAACAGAACATTTTTCCACTTGCTCTAGCTATGAATGAAAACAAGGCACTCTTTCTGTACCTGACTTAATTGCAAGCTAATTGCAAGGTGCTTCAGCTGAAATATACTCAGGGGCCTTGATTATAGTGCTCCACTAGTAGAACCACTGGCAGAAGAGGATCACAAAGAACAGCTGAAGGGCAAGGAACACTGTCTTCTCCCACTGGTATGCAATAGAACCAATTTACATTGCCAAATGCAGTTACCCAGAAATGACAGAAGCGATGTGTTTGAAGGAGCGTAAGGCTTATTAAGGTGGCTTTGAGATCAAACTACAGGAAATCTTTCAGATAATATCCAACATCTTATACAGCACCTCCAGTGGCTGTTCAAGGCCATGGCTAACAATTTCTATATTTCTGAATTCTTACTAGGTTAGCACTTGATTGTCAGTTGTATTGTTGCCATAAATGTATCAGGGAGATCATAGATCCATAATCCAGCAGAGCCAATTGGGCTGGTTTAGCACAGGGCTAAATAGCTGGCTTTGAAAGCAGACCAAGGCAGGCCAGCAACATGGTTCAATTCCCATACCAGCCTCCCTGAACAGGTGCCAGAATGTGGTGACTAGGGGCTTTTCACAGTAACTTCATTTGAAGCCTACTTGTGAAAATAAGTAATTTTCATTTTATTTTCAATGTCATGAATTTCACTACTTGCACATGACAGCAATGTAGAAGAGCAACACAATTTTACAGGTGAGTGGCTTTCCCAGAAGCAAAGATCACTTGACACAATGGCCAGACTTCTCAGTTTGGGAGTCTTAAGTGTGCAATTTAAGGCGCAAAAAACAGAGTCCGTTTTGGGCACGGAAAGCGGGGGCCTTCTCGGCATCTGCAGCGTTGAAAATGACCCCGCTATCAAACGGGGCTCAGTCATTTTTTCAGGGCTCGGTTGGGAACGCCCCGCCGGGGCCTCTTCCACAGTGTCACCTTGGCTTCCTGGAAGTACCATGGTGGCACTGCCAGGGTGCACAGGTGGCAGTGCCAAGGTGCCCTTGTGGCAGTGAAAATGCCAGGGTACAACCTTGCCCAGAGCCCAATGGCCTGGGAGAGACCCACAGGTGTCATTGTGTCTGGTCCATGTTAGTGCAGACCACTGCTAAACGGCGCCATGGCGAGGTCCCCCAGGCACAGGTGTCCATTCCTGTGCCTCAGGAGAATCCAGCGTAGACATTCTTAAATGAGCCTAATGGCTCACTTAAATATGTTAATCTGGATCTTGGCCAGACATCGTGTGACATCTCATTAGATCCCGTGAAGCGTTCTGAGCTTCATAAATATTTAACGGCCTCGTCGTGACACCAGGTCAGGAGCGATGAGGTCATTCTAGCACAGGGCTAAATCGCTGGCTTTGAAAGCAGACCAAGGCAGGCCCGCAGCAGCGTTCAATTCCTGTACCAGCCTCCCCGAACAGGCGCCGGAATGTGGCGACTAGGGGCTTTTCACAGTAACTTCATTTGAAGCCTACTTGTGACAATAAGCAATTTTCATTCATTTAATTTCATTTCAATACCCACTGGGACTGACTAGCGTGCGATTTGCACTTCCCTTGAGGGTACTATTCGGGAAGTGAGTCAGGACATGCAAATGGGCCAGCTCTCTGCCGGCTCAAATTCAGAGCAATTTCCGGCCCCAGCGGGCATTGTAACTGCTGGGGCTGGAGTTGGCAGCAAAGAGTCTGTCAGCTGAAGCTATTTTTAAGCGCTCCACACACTCACTGCAACCGCAAAGGTGGCTAACAGAAACCTGCCACCCCATTGGGGTCAGGAATAAGAGGTGGACTCACAGCTTCATGCCACTAAGGAGAGGGACACCCTCTCCCCCATGGTGGGCTGTAGTCTCAATCCTGTCCTCCTGAAGAGTGCCTGGGAAGTGGTGGCAGAGGCAGTCAATGCTGCCAATCTCACCAGGAGGAGACAGCTGGGGAGCTGGAGAAGTGGGGTTCACTGGTGAAGCCTCTGCCCTGAGGGGGGCAGAGAACCAGGGAAGACTCCAAATGCTACAGTGCAGATGTCCTTTGATTGAGGTGAGCTCTGCTGCTCCCCTGCTTCCTCTGCAGTGGGGCAGCGCTTCTGAGAAGTGCCAACACCTGGTGGGCCCCTGATTGAACTTGGCCACGCCCATCCCCTTGATGAAACAGCTGGGGTATGAGGGTGTCCAGAAGTGTGGCCTGGGTGGGCTCCCAGATGATTAGAGGTCTTATGAACATTCAAAGGACACAGGCAGCTCTCAGCAGTGTGAACAGCCAGGGGCCTGTAAGTAGCACCAGAGGGGTTCGTTTAAAAGACAGACTCCAACCATGGCGGTCTGAGTCAGTCCACTCCAATGCCGAGGGAGACACCCTGAGTCCATAGAATTGGCACCAAGTTGTTCTCCGCTAAAGCCCTGGTCTGGGCTTCCACCCCCAGCAAGCCCGATGTTTCTTGAGGATTTTTAAGTGTATGTTTAGCCTCCCGCTCCCCCTCCGCAGCTAAGGTGCCCAGGCTCCCCTTGGAAATGCTTGTAGGAATTTGTACCCACGGGACCTACCCCTTCAGAGGGATGGAGCATCGTGGAAGGGTGGAGCATCGTGGAAGGGTGGAGCATGAAGCGAATCCATGCAAATGACGGTTTAGCATGGATATGTTGGCGCCGGGCGTAAACCTAGATTTTTGGATTATCTGTGATTCTCCTTCCAGTTGATTACGATCCGCGTTTCCGCTATCGCAAAGCCAATAATCTCAATAATTTAACACCTTGAGCATATGGAAACCTCAGGAGTGCAATCATGCAAAAGAAAACCACCACCAGGTCAGATGTGATTACACAAGAGAGGGTGCAGAGGTGATTTAAAAGGACATTGCCAGGACTGGGACATTTTAGCTCTGAAGATAGATTGAATAGATTGTTTTCCCTTTAACAGCAGAGGCTAAGACAGACTGCAGCAGAGGCTCAGGGTGACTAAATGAGCAGTATAAAACTTATGAGGGCCTCGTTAAGTAAATAAGGATGGTCTATTTACTTTAGTGAGGTCGGGAACCACGGGGCATAGATTCAAAATAATGAATAGAAGACATCAGTTTGAAGAACGCAAAGTTTGAGAAGTGTTCTGGAGCTGGAGGAGGTTACACAGGTTAGATAGGGAGGTTTAGCGTCATGAAGAGATTTGAATATAAAAACTGGAATTATAAATTGAGGTGTTGGAGAACTGAGAGTACTGTGGGCATTTTGGAGCTTTCCACAGAAGGGACATCAAATTTAATTTGCTATGTTCATGTCATGAATAGCTAGCTGTAGTCATGAAGAGGAACCTGAGGTACAGGAATCATTTCCACAAAAGCATAGCAGGCAAAAGCAGATTTTATGGAGGCATTTAATATTTGTAGGGCTTTAATAATAAATCAGATGTTTATAAAAGTAGCTGGGGAATGTCAATTTAGTAGATCATGGCAAGAAACTTAGAAAAGCGTATTTACACACAGCAATGATATACAATATTTAATCGTAGAGCATGGTTGCTTCTTTTACAGAAACATTTCCAAAACATTTGAAGCAGAAGCTATGGATAGAGGCAACACACACTCTTCCAGTAGCCTCCTCAGCTGCTGTAGATGTACATGGTTCTACAATGTGAGTGAACCTGCTTCTAGCTGTTCCTTCTACCCCCCCCCCCCCCTTTCATCTCCAAAACAAGTAAAAAGAAAAGAATGGCTTGGAGGAATTTCCACCCAGGTTGCTGCAACAAAAATTGAACTTCCGAGTTGTTATAGATGGAAATGGGGAGTAACAAAAAACAAAAAAAAATGCAAACACTAAACAAAACAATAAAATTGAGAAAAAGAACACAAATTCTAGGGTTAGAATATCCAAGCTTTTTTCAGGATAAGAAAACTGGGGCAGGAGTCGTTTATGTTTTCTGTTCTAAAATCGATCCATTAAATTGCGTCATACATTGCTCCTTCCACACGATCCATAACTGATTCCAAAGTGGTCTATTTCCAAATCTAATAATGAGGGTCAGTGGTACCGTAGCTCTGAGTTGCTGCTTTTATCCTTGCATTACTCTTGTAGATTACACTGAGAATTTCAGAAGCACAGAATTGTTACAGCACGGAAGGAGGTCATTGGCCCATTATAATTGTGTCAGCCTTCCTTAGAATTCAATTTGAGTCCTGAATGCCTCGATTGAACCTAGCTCCAATGCCGTCTCAGGCAGTGCCTTCCAGATCCTAACCATTCATCAGGCAGAAAATTAAGTCCGGGTTAGCTGTCAGCGAGAAAGGCGATGCTAGGGGAAATAAGGCCAGAACCAGGAAACGCAATTCTTGCCGGTGACTGGAAGGTCGCAAATCTCATTTAAATACATTATAATATCATTAGCCAGCTCTTCAGTGTCGTTTCCAGTGTCCTCCTTGCTGGCATAGGGTGATATCACGGTTGAGGGACTGGCCAGAGTGGCAGCTGGAAAGTGGTGCAAGCAGGTGAATCCATAGGGGCAGCACTGGGGCAACTGCGACGTTCATGGGTGGGTCCCATCAGTTGCTAGGCTGCATGGCAAGAGTGGGGTCTCTATCCCGGGGTATTTTCAAGCCTTATGAGGCCACAAGGGACCCCTTTACAGGGGTATCCCCCCCCCCCCCCATGGACCCCTGCATTGGTGGAACCTCCAAGGGACCCAGTTGGATTGGATTTGTTTATTGTCACATGTACCGAGGTACAGTGAAAAGTATTTTCCTGCAAGCAGCTCAAACAGATCACTAAGTACATGAAAATAAAATAAATAAAAAGAAAATATATAATAGGGCAACACAAGGTACACAATGTAAATACACAGGCACCGGCATCGGGTGAAGCATACAGGGGTGTAGTGCAAATGAAGTCAGTCCATAAGAGGGTCGTTTAGGGGTCTGGTAACCGCGGGGAAGAAGCTGTTTTTGAGTCTGTTCGTGCGTGTTCTCAGACTCCTGCATCTCCTGCACTATGGAAGAAGTTGGAAGAGTGAGTAAGCTGGGTGGGAGGGATCTTTGATTATGCTGCCCGCTTTCCCCAGGCAACGGGAGGTGTAGATAGAGTCAATGGATGGGAGGCAGATTTGTGTGATGGACTGGGCGGTGTTCACGACTCTCTGAAGTTTCTTGCAGTCCTGGGCCGAGCAGTTGCCATCCCAGGCTGTGATGCAGCCCGATAGGATGCTTTCTATAGTGCGTCTGTAAAAGTTGGTAAGGGTTCATATGGGCATGCCGAATTTCCTTAGTTTCCTGAGGAAGTATAGACGTTGTTGTGCTTTCTTGGTGATAGCGTCGACGTTGGTGGATCAGGACAGATTTTTGGTGATGTGCACCTCGAGGAATTTGAAGCTGTTAACCATCTCCACCTCGGCCCCGTTGATGCTAAAAGGGGTGCGTATAGTACTTTGCTTCCTGAAGCCAATGACCAGCTCTTTAGTTTTGCTCGCAATGAGGGAGAGATTGTTGTTGTTGCACCACTCCACTAGGTTCTCTATCTCTCTCCTGTATACTGATTCATTGTTTTTTGAGATCTGGCCCACCATGGTTATATTGTCGGCAAACTTGTAGGTGGAGTTGGAACCAAATTTTGCCACCCAGTCGTGTGTCTACTGGGAGTACAGTAGGGGGCTAAGTACGCAGCCTTGTGGTGCCCCGGTATTGAGGACTATTGCGGAGGAGGTGTTGTTGTTTATTCTTACTGCTTGTGGTCTGTTGGTCAGAAAGTCGAGGATCCAATTGCAGAGTGAGGACCCAAGACCTAGGTTTTGGAGCTTTGCTATAAACTTGGCTGGAATATGGTATTGAAGGCGGAGCTGTAGTCAATAAATAGGAATCTGATGTAGTAGTCCTTGTTGTCGAGATGCTCAATGATGAGAGTAGGGCCATGGAGATGGCGTCTATTGTGGACCAGTTGCGGCGGTATACGATTTGCAGTGGATCAAGGCGTTCATAGACGTTTCAGTGCAGAAGGAGGCCATTCGGCCCATCAAGTCTGCACCGGCTCTTGGACAGAGTACCCTACCCAAGTTCACACCTCCACCCTATCCCCATAACCCAGTAACCCCACCCAACACTAAGGGCAATTTAGCATGGCCAATCCACCTAACCTGCACATCTTTGGACTGTGGTAGGAAATAGGAGCACCCGGAGGAAACCCACGCACACACGGGGAGAACGTACAGACTCCGCACAGACAGTGACCAAGCCGGGAATCGAACCTGGGACCCTGGAGCTGTAAAGCAATCGTGCTAACCACTATGCTACCGTGCTGTATGGAGTAATTGGGAACTCCCCCCCCCCCCCCCTCCCAGGAGCCCATGTAATAGGGACCCACCCCCCCAGAGACTCCTGTAATAGTGGGATGCCCCCAGGGGCCCCTGTAATATGTGGACACCCCATTGAGACTCCCTGCCTAAAGGAACTCCCTCCACAGACACCACAAAACATACCCTCCTCTCCCAGAAAAGAGGTATGTGCAGTGAAATCACACACTTCAGTGATTGGAATGCACTTACATCTCTTTGATGTGATCAACGTTTACAAACATTGCTGTTTCACTACTTAGGCCACTGAAGCATGAAGGGATATGAATGAATCAAAGCTGCAGATGGTTTTTACAAGCTGTCAATCACAGACCACTGCTGAAAGATTTGAGTGGCTTGCAGATAATGGATCTGTGGGAACCAGACGGAGACACAACTGCTCTCCTTTGAGGAATGGACAGGTAGAGTTGCAAGGTAAGTATTACAACTACAATACTTCCCACTGCCTCTGTCTAGATTGCTACCAAGCTTCTAGACAGGGGTCCCTTTCCTGGAGAGTGGGGGATTTTGTGTGGGGGATGGGAGGTTCTGTGCGTGGGGGAGGCTGTGGAGTGGGTTCCTTTAGGCAGAGCATTGCTAGGGAGATCCACCCATTGTAATGACCTCTGGGGGAGGGGTACCCCTATTACAGGGCTCCCTGAATGGTCCCCCTTTTATTGGTGTCCCTGAGGGTGATCCCCCATTACAGGGTTCTCTGGGGGGTGAGGACGTCCCCCTATTACAGGGGTCCCTGGGGGGGAGGACATCCCCCTATTACAGGGGTCCCCCATTGCAGGAGTCCCTGGAGGCATTCCATATTACAGGGGGTCCCTGGGAGTGGGGTTTCCTATTACAGGGGTCCCTGGGGGTCCCCCTCTTCCAGGGGTCCCGGGGGGGGGGGGGGGGGGGGGGCTATTACAAGGGTCCCTGGGGAGGTTCACCTATTACTTGGTACCAGGGGGGAGGTCCCCCCCCCCACACAGGGGTCCCTAGGGGGGGCTTCCTATTACATGGGCTCCTCGGGAAGAGTGGGTCAGGTCACCTCAGTACTTGAGGATGGGGGCACCCAGGTAATCTAGGGGTGGGGGCTTCTATGTGGTGGGGGGAGGGGGGCTGTCAGGGCCAATTTGTGGGGGCGGCGCGAATCCCATCAGGCCGCTCTGACGGCAGACCTCCAATACTCCGACCCGGGGAAAGCCACGCCAACGCAGAGTGCGCCGCGGGGGTCGGAGGATCGGAAGAATTGGCGCGACGTGCTGGGACCTGGGCCTGCAGCAAATCTCCGGGCGGATGGGCTGCAGTCCCGCCGACGTGACCGCTGGCGTGAATCAAACATCCTTTTGAACGGCGTCAACCAGTCGTGCTGGCTGTCGCTGACGAAGGAGGAGAAAGGGCTCGACGTGGGGTGGACGCCACAGATGGCGAGACGGCACGTCCGTATCTGCAGAGATGCGCTTGTCGGGGATCACAGGCCGCCCAGGACCGAGGGTGTGGGACGGTGTTGGTGCGGGGGGGGGGGGGGGGGGGGGGCGTAGTGTCGGGGAGGGGGGTGGGTAGTGCCGGGGAGGGGGTCGGTGGGGAGTGGTGGGGAGTGTCGGGGGGGTTGGGGTGTGTCAGGAGTGTGGGGAGTGTCGGGGAGCGGAGGTTGGGGGGGGTTTGCGTGGATAGGTGCCAGCTGGCAACAGTGGCGACCATTCAGCCCATGGCACCTGGTTGCGGAGGGGGGTATGTGCAATGATGAAATGTTGTCTACCCCTCCACCTGCAGACCGTTATTTTGGCCATCACCCAGCGATGTTCGCCGCCGTGGCAGGGGCCGCTGCCCTTCATGTAGCCCTATGGGAATTGGAACAGGGGCGTGCCAGGGAGGCGGCGGAGGCTGCCCGCCCAACAAAACGAGGAGGAGGAGATGGTGTCACAGCGACGGAGGCGCCCGATGAGGCCTTGTGTGTACCGGTTGCTGCATGTCCTTCCAGGACCTCCCAGACAGGGCCTGCAGGAGAAGACTCCGGATGAGCCGGGAAACCGTCACCCATACCTGCCACCTGATGACACACCTGACACCGCGTTGGACTGGGGGTGGACATCCTCTCCCGGTGACTGTCAAGGTGACGGCCACCCTCAACTTCTATGTGACAAGATCGTTCCAGTCGCCGAGTGGGGACATGTCCAGTATTTCCCAGCCATTGGTGCACTGGTACATCCATGCAGTGACCGACGCCCTGTACGACATCGGGGACCGCTACATCCAGTTCCCTGTGGGCCGCGCCCAACAGGATGCCTGGGCAGTGGGCTTTGCCGCAGTTGCCAGGATTCCCATGGTGTTGGGTGCGATCGATGGGATGCATGTCGCCATGTGGCCATTAGCGGAGAACAGGGATGTGTCCATGAACAGGAAAGGGACCTACTCCATGAACGTGCAGATGGTCTGTGACCACTGGATGAGGATCCTGCACGTCTGCGCTCGGTACCAGGGCAGTGTACATGACTCATTCATATTAGCACAATGGTTCATCCCTGCCATGTTCGAGGGACCCCCCCCCCCCCCCCCTCGCCGGCTGAGGGGCTGGTTGCTGGGTGACAGGGGTTACTTGTGGCTGATGACGCCTCAACGGAAGCCACAGACCGACGGGGAGAACTGTTACAATGAGGCCCATGCAGCGACTAGGTGTGTGGTGGAGAGGTGCTTTGTGCTGATGAAGATGTGCTTCAGGAGCCTGGACTGCTCTGGAGGGGCCCTCCAGTACCCATCAGGAGGATGTGGTGGTGGGGGGAGGGAGAATGTACCAGACATATGGGTTGGACAGGGATGGGAGGCTGCCCAATGATACCTGCCCTGTGACTAGGGTCCCCTTTGGCGTTTCCTGTGGCGGCCCTGCCTGGGTGGGCCAGGCTGCGCCTCAGGCGAGCGGGATGGCATGGTGCCACCCTTTTCGGCCCATTGCCCACAAGATGCACCTGAGACTGAAGGGGAGTGAGTCTGAGATGTCGCGGTGTTCTGGGACCTCCACTGCAAGGGGACCCGTAACAGGCCCCAGCACCTCCTCCTCCCTCGGGGTGCCCGATGGCCCCCGGGGCTCTCCATGGGATGGGGGTGCGAACGGATCCAGCACCTGAGGCAACCCCAGCACCTGGCGTTGCCAGTCCTTGAGGCCCGCCCTGGTATCGACTAGGGTCTGAAAGTTTGCAGCCATGGAACTCCGGGAGTTGGCCATTCCTGCCTGTATCTGGGCAACGCCGGCCAGCACCTGGTCAATGGCGCTGATGCTCTCAGCCATGGCCTGCTGAGACTGGGCCACGCTGGTGAGCGCCGCTGTGATCTGCAGCTGGCTCTGGCTCATGGCTGCCATGTGCTCCGTCCCCTAGAATCACTGAATCTATAGTGCAAAAGGAGGCCACTCGGCCACTCGGCCTCTGGCCTCGGTGTGTCCTTGAGCACCCCCTCAAAGCACACACCTCCTCCACCCCATCCCCTTAACTCTATAACCCCAATTAACCTTTTTGGTCACTATGGGCAATTTATCATGGCCAATCCACCTAACCCGCACATTTTTGAACTGTGGGAGGAAACCGGAGCACCCGGAGGAATCCCCGCACACACGGGGAGAACATGCAGACCCCACACAGACAGTGACCCAAGCCGCGAATCGAATCTGGGACCCTGGAGCTGTGAAGCAACTGTGCTAACCACTATGCTACCCCTGTGTTGTGGTGTTGTCAGCTGACTGGGACAGGGGGCTGTTGGTGTGGCTGCCCTCCCCGTCGCTGGATGAGTCGCTAGGGCATGGCAAATCCCTGACGGTGAGGTTCACATGTGCTTTTAAAAATCGTGAAGCAGGCGCCGTGGCTGCTGAGGGAGAGAGAGAGGGTCCAACATCGCCATAGTTTGCTGACAGTCATACCACTAGCTGGGGGGGCTTCTGCCAGGGCCGGGGGAGTAGTGGGGAGGTGACCAGGAGGTGGGCTGTGGTGTCGGAGTTAACGAGGGCCCAGCACCATTGCTGCAGTCTGCAAGGCAACCATGCAGCTGCGTATGGCCCTGACTGCCCACTGTAAACATCGTGCCACAGGTCGTATGGGTGTCCTCCCAGTGCAATACTTTTCACTGAACATCGGTACACATGACAATAAATCATATCAAATCAAATGTTACGGTGTTTTCGTAGAACTGGGGCGCGATTCTCTGTTCCTGAGACTAAGTGTTGATGCCAGGACATGAGTTGTATCAATCGTGGACCAGGCAAATCCCTCATCGTTTCTGATTGGAATCGATTGTGTTCAACGTGGCACCAGTGCTAGCCCCTCCACGGTCGCTGAATCAGTCCAGGTGCGGCGCTAGTTTTGTAGAAGTCCACAAATCCTACCCTGGCATCAACACTTATTGTCAGGAACGGAGAATCACGCCCTATTTCTACGAGGAACACCACAACATTTGATTTACATGATTGATTGTCACATGTACCGATGTACAGTGAAAAGTATTGTTCTGCATACGTTCAGACAGATCATTCCATACATGAAAAAACATAGGACATCCGATAAATACACAATGTAAATGCATAGACACAGACATTGGGCAAAGCATACGGAGTGTAGTACTACTCATTAGAGAAGATAGAATTATAGAATACAAAAAAATTTACAGCACAGAAGGAGGCCACTCGGCCCATCTGATCCATGTGTGGAAAGATCAGATCAGTCCATAAGAGGGTCTTTCAAGAGTCTGGTAACAGTGGGGATGAAGCTGTTTTTGAACCTGTTAGTGTAAGTTCTCAGACTTCTGTATCTCCTGATGGAAGAGATTGGAAGAGAGAGTAACCTGGGTGAGAGGGGTCTTTGATTGTGCTGTCCACTTTCCCAAGGCAGCAGGAGATATAGAGTCAATGGATGGGAGACAGTTTCATGTGATGGATCTCTGTAGTTTCTTACGGTCCTGGGCCGAGAGGTTGCCAAACCAGGCTGATAAGATGCTTTCTGTGGTGCATCTGTACAAGTCGGTAAGAATCAATGTGGACATGCCAAATTTACTTAGTTTCCGAGGAAGTATAAGCGTTATTGTGCCTTCTTGGCTATAGCGTCAATGTGGGTGGAACAGGACAGATTGCTTGTAATATGCACACATAGGAATTTGAAGCTGTCAACCATCTCCACCTCAGCACCATTGATGTAGACAGGGGCGTGTACTATACTTCACTTCCTGAAGTCAATGACCAGCTCTTAGTTTTGCTAATGTTGAGAGAGAGAGATCGTTTTTGTTACACCACACTGTCGTG
Source organism: Scyliorhinus canicula (assembly GCF_902713615.1). Classification (NCBI taxonomy): domain Eukaryota; kingdom Metazoa; phylum Chordata; class Chondrichthyes; order Carcharhiniformes; family Scyliorhinidae; genus Scyliorhinus; species Scyliorhinus canicula. The sequence continues at coordinate 219,157,014 of NC_052147.1, forward strand.
TATATAAGGGAGTATAGTTGGGGGCTAAGTAAGCAGCCTTGTGGCTGCTTACTTAGGTATTGAGGACTATCGTGGAGGAGGTGTTGTTGTTTATCCTTGTTGATTGTGGTCTATGGATCAGGAAGTTGAGGATCTAGTGGCAGAGGTAGGAGCCAAGTCGTAGGTTTTGGAGTTTTGATATGAGCTTGGCTGGGCTTATGGTGTTGAAGGCGGAGCTGTAGTCAATGAATAGGAGTCGGACGTAGGAATCCTTGTGGTCGAAATGCTCCAGGGATGAGTGTACGGCCAGGGAGATAGAGTCTGCTATGGACTGGTTGTCACAGTATACGAATTGCAGTGTATCAAGGCATTGTGGGGATATGGAGTTGATATGTCTCATGACCAACCTTTCGAAGCATTTCATAATGATAGATGCCAAGCCCACCAGATGGTAGTTATTGAGGCACGTTGCCTGGTTCTTCTTTGGCACAGGTATGATGGTGGTCTTCTTGAAGCAGGTGGGAACCTCGGAACGTTGTAGGGAGAGGTTGAAGATGTCTGCGAACACCCCCACCAGTTGGTCCACGCAGGATCTGAGTGCATGACCAGGGACTCCGTCAGGACCCATTACTTTCCGAAAGTTCACTTTCAAGAAGGTGATCTGACTTTGGAAGTTGTGAAAGTAGGTATAGGTTTGTCCTAGGCTGCCGGAGTAGTTGACAACAGTTTGTTGGTGGTCTGCTCAAATGAGCATAGAATGTATTGAGCTCATTGGGGATGGGTGCACCCTTGCCGGAGGATCTACTCGGCTTTGCTTTGTAGCCCTTTATATTGTTTAAGCCTTGCCACAACCGATGAGAGTCCATGTCGTTAGTCTGTGGCTCTAGCTTGGTCTTATATTGTCTCTCAGCGTTCCTGATGACTTTGCGGAGGTCACACCTGGATTTTTTGTATAGGTCAGGGTTGCCTGTCTTCAACGCCTCAAATATGGCCTTCAGTAGGGAGTGAATCTCCAGATTAAACCATGTTTTCCGGTTGGGGACGTACGTACTGCCTTCTTTGGCATGCAATCTTCTACACACATTTGCTGATGAAGTCTGTGACGGTGGTAACATACTTGTTTAGGTTGGCCACTGAGTTCTTAAAAATGGACCAATGACTCCAAGCAGTCACGTAGGAGCTCTTCTGTTGCCTCGGACCAGCATTGCACAACCTTCTTACCAACTTAATCGAATTCTTTGAAGAAGTGACAAACTTGATTGATGAGGGAAGGGCTGTAGATGTCATATACATGGACTTCAGTAAGACATTTGATGAGGTTCCCCATGGTAGGCTGATGGAGAAAGTGAAGTCTCATGGGATCCAGGGTGTACTAGCTAGATGGATATAGAACTGGCTGGGCAACAGGAGATAGAGAGTAGTAGTGGAAGGGAGTTTCTCAAAATGGAGAACTGTGACAGGGATCCGTGCTGGGACCACTGCTGTTTGTGATATACATAAATGATCAGGAGGAAGGTATAGGTCGTCTGATTAGCAAGTTTGCAGATGACACTAAGACTGGTGGAGTAGCAGATAGTGAAGGGAACTGTCAGAGAATACAGCAGAATATAGATAGATTGGAGGGTTGGACGGAGAAATGGCAGATGGAGTTCAATCTGGGCAAATGCGAGGTGATGCATTTTGGAAGATCCAATTCAAGAGCGAACTATACGGTAAATGAAAAAGCCCTGGGGAAAATTGATGGACAGAGAGATCTGGGTGATCAGGTCCATTGTACCCTGAAGGTGGCTGCGCAGGTCGATAGCGTGGTCAAGAAGGCATGCGGCATGCTTGCCTTCATCGGAAGGGGTATTGAGTACAAGAGTTGGCAGGTCATGTTACAGTTATATAAGACTTTGGTTCGGCCACATTTGGAATACTGCGTGCAGTTCTGGTCGCCACATTACCAAAAGGATGTGGATGCTTTGGAAAAGGTGCAGAGGAGGTTCACCAGGATGTTGCCTGGTATGGAGGGCACTATCTATGAAGAGAGGTTGAGTAGATTAGGATTATTTTCATTAGGAAGACAGAGGTTGAGTGGGGACCTCATTGAGGTCTACAAAATCATGAAAGGTATAGACAGGGTGGATAGCAAGAAGCTTTATCCCAGAGTGCAAGACTGAACTACTAGGGGTCACGAGTTCAAGGTGAGAGGAGAAAAGTTTAAGGGAGATATGCATGGAAAGTTTGTTACGCAGAGGGTGGTGGGTGCCTGGAACACATTGCCAGCAGAGGTGGTAGAGGTGGGCATAATAGCGTCATTTAAGATGCATCTAGACAGATACATGAATGGGCAGGGAGCAGAGGGATACAGATCCTTAGAAAATAGGTGACAGTTTTAGATAGAGCATCTGGATCGGCGCAGGCTTGGAGGGCCGAAGGGCCTGTTCCCGTGCTGTAATTTTTCTTTGTTCTTAACCGGATTCTCCCACTTAAGTTTCTGCTTGTATGCCGGGAGAAGGAGTACCGTCTTCTGGTTGATTTTCCGAAGTGCAGTCAGGTGATGTGTAGCAGTGGTTAAGGATGTTGGTGCCCCTGGTGGGACAGGAGATGTGTTGGTGGAATTTTGGCAGTACACTCTTGAGGTTGGCTGGTTGAAGTCCCCAGCCATGATGAACAAGGCCTCGGGCGTTCTGTTTCCTTGTTACTTATAGCAGGGTACAATTCATCAAATGCCTTCTTCACTTCCGCCCGGGTTGGGATGTATACCGCGGTGATGATGGCAGAAGTGAACTCCAATGGAAGGTAGCACGGTGGCACTTCACAGTCAGGTATTCCAGGTCCAAGGAGCAGTAGCTCACCAGGGTCGCCACGTCCGAGCACCAGGAAGAGTTGATGACAAGGCAATCCTCTCCACTTCACTTTGCCCAAAGATGCAGTGTGATCCATCCGGTATATTGAGAAGCCGTCAGGTTGTATGGCACAGTTGGTGAGGCAGGAGTGAGCCATGTCTCCATGAAACAGAGCACACAGCAGTCACTTCCTTCTCTCTGAGAGTTAAGTCTCGCCTTAAACTCATCCAGCTTGTCCAGCAAGGACAGGTCTACCTTTTGGCACGTTCAGGTCCTTGCGCTGTGTCTCTGCCATTTTGGGGGTCTTTAGTCCAGTTTTGGGTCACTGGCAGGGTCTTCCTGTGTCAGGTTGGGCTCGGTCACATGTTCAGTTCCAGGGTTGATGATCTGGTCAAGTGCTCCTGGAATAGGGCCTCCAAGTAGATTCTTGTTATAACCTACCTGCTTACCATTGGCTGGGGACAAATGACAATCACACAATCCTATGGGAGTATGAGCTTCCCCAATGAGGGGGGGCGGAGAAATCATTAGCAGACTCCCTGCATAAATAGAGCTGGCCAGTTTGGAACCAGCAGAGAGAGAGGAGTGAGCAGCAAGGGAAGTTGCTGCTGCTGCTGCTGCTGCTGCTGCTGCTGCTGCTGCTGCTGCTGCTGCTGCTGCTGCTGCTGCTGCTGCTGCTGCTGCTGCTGCTGTTGTATATATATGTTATTGCAAATAAATGTTATTTCTTTGTATCCTGAAAACTCGTGCTGGATTCTTCGTGGCCCTCACAAAACTGGCGACGAGGGTTAAAGTGAATAGCTGTCTGCACTGCTGAAGCCACCTCCCTGGATTTTTGTTGGATACAGGTTAGAAGTTGTTTTCTATTACACCATGCCTCTGTATGGACGTTTGGATGTTTTTAATGCTGCGCTGGAAAGCTGGAACCAGTACGCACAACGGATGCGTTACTATTTCCGGGAAAACATAATCACCGAAAACAAATGCCAGGTGGTCATATTGCTCACCGCCTGCGGCCCGCATACATTTGGGGTGATTAGGAGCCTTACGTACCCAGCTGCGCCGGACACCAAAACGTTTGATGAATTTGTGAACTTAGTGGGGCAACATTTTAACCCAACCCCATCCACGATAGTCCAACGTTACCGGTTTAATACCGCTGAGAGGACCCCAGGAGAATCCCTTGCCGACTTTCTATCCAGGCTACGCAGGATTGCGGAGTACTGTGACTATGGTGAGACCTTGTCAGAAATGTTACGCGACCGTTTGGTTTGCGGTATTAACAAAGCGGCCACCCAGAGAAAGTTGTTAGCCGAACCAACATTGACTTTTCAACAGGCCATTCAAATAGTATTGTCCCGAGAGAATGCAGAACGGGGAGTGCAGGAGCTACAGGGAATGGAGGTGGATGCCTTGGGGCGCAACCCCTTCCGTCTGAAAGCGTCCCCCCGCGCCCCTGCGGTACCTTGGGCAAGGCGACGTCCGGATCGACGCCAGTGGCCGTCGGACATTCCTCCCCGAAGGGAGCCTTCTCCAGAACCAATGGATGAGGAGCCATGTCCGTGTCAGACTTGTTGGCGCCGACCCCGTTGCGGACGCCGGTCCTGGGGCACCAGAGGTGCCGTCGTTCCGACCGAAACTGGGGCCAGTTCAGGGGTCGTACCTTTCATTTGGATGAACCTGCGGCGACTACTCCCGAGGACGTGGAGACGGAGGATGACTGCCTGCAGCTGCATTGTGTGGCAGCTCCCCGTGTGGCCCCCATTAAAGTGACAGTACGGGCCAATGGTTACCCGCTTGAGATGGAGTTGGACACTGGCGCAGCGGTCTCCGTGATTGCCGAGAGGACATTCGACCGCATCAAGCAGGGTATACAGACCCTGACATTAACCGACACACAGGCCAGGTTGGCCACCTACACGGGGGAACCATTGGACATTGCAGGAACTACGATGACCCCTGTTGTTTATGGACGCCAGGAGGGGTGTTTCCCACTCATCGTGGTGCGTGGCCACGGGCCCAGCCTGTTGGGTCGGGACTGGTTGCACCATTTGCGGCTGCAATGGCAGCACATCCTTCAAACAGTTTCTGGAGGGTTGACTGAGGTGTTAGGACGATACCCAGATGTATTCCAGCCCGGTTTGAGGAAAATAAAAGGGGCTGTAGCCCGTATCTAAGTCGAACCAGGAGCCACGCTGCGCTATTGCTCAAGAAGGTAGAAGGGGAGCTCACTCATTTGGAGACTTTGGGTATCATCAGGCCCGTCTGTTTCGCTGACTGGGCAGCACCAATTGTACCTGTAATGAAGCCAGGTGCCATAGTTCACTTGTGCGGCGACTATAAACTTACTGTGAATACGGCTTCCCGACTCAGCCGATACCCAATGCCTCACATAGAGGATCTCTACGTGAAGCTTGCAGGCGGACTCTCGTTCATAAAATTAGATATGAGTCACACCTACCTACAGTTGGAGCTGGACCCTGCGTCCCGGCCATATGTAACGATTAATACACACCGGGGCCTGTATGAATATATACGTTTGCCCTTCGGAGTATCCTCTGCCTGCGCTATTTATCAACGCGTGATGGAGGGCATTTTGAGAGGTTTACCGTGTGTTGCTGTCTACTTAGATGACATTTTGATCACAGGGACGTCGGGAGCAAGAACATTTGGAAAATTTGGAGGCTGTCCTTCGACGTTTTTCGGAGGCTGGAGTCCGTTTACGTCTCACAAAGTGCGTCTTTCAGGCGAAGGAAGTAGTCTACCTGGGTTATCGGGTGCACGGCGAAGGTTTGCACCCCGTCGCAGAGAAGGTGCGCGCGATTCAACAGGCCCCGGCCCCGACTGACACTTTGCATCTTTGTTCGTTTCTCAGCCTCGTAAACTATTACGGAAAGTTCCTCCCCAATCTGGCAACTACACTGGCCCCGTTGCACCTTCTGTTAAAGAGGAATCACACCTGGGTTTGGGGTCAGTCGCAAGAAACCGCTTTCCGGCAGGTAAAACAACAATTGTCGTTGTCTGGGTTACTAACCCACTATGATCCTGGAAAGCCTTTGCTCGTCACATGTGATGCGTCCCCGTATGGTATTGGTGCCGTCCTGTCCCACAAGATGGAGAGCGGGGCCGAGCGGCCGATGGCTTTCGCCTCCCGTACATTGACTGCAGCGGAAAAAAAGTACGCGCAGATTGAGAAGGAGGGCCTGGCAGTGGTCTTTGCGGTGAAACGTTTCCACCACTACGTATATCGCTGCCACTTCACTATCGTGGCTGATCATAAGCCTCTGCTGGGACTTTTTAGAGAGGATAAGCCAATACCACCCATTGCTTCCACACGGATCCAGTGCTGGGCTTTGTTGCTCGCTGCATACGAGTATTCTCTGGAGCACAAACCAGGAACCCAGATAGGGAATGCCGACGCACTGAGCCGATTGCCTTTTTCGACCGGCCCCATGTCGACCCCCACGACCGGTGAGGTGGTTGCAACCCTAAAGTTTATGGACACCTTGCCTGTCACGACATCACAGATCCGTGACTGGACCCAGACGGAGCCAGTCCTATCAAAGGTTCGGCACATAGTCCTGTATGGTGGGCAGCATAGACAGCTCCCAGGCGAGTTGCAGGCATTTTCCTCCAAGCTGTCCGAATTCAGCGTGGAAGACGGCATCCTTTTGTGGGGGACGCGTGTGATTGTCCCGGAAAAAGGACAGGTGCTGATACTGAGAGACTTGCACAATGGGCATCCAGGTGTGACCAAAATGAAAATGCTGGCCCGGAGTTATGTCTGGTGGCCAGGCCTCGACACCGACATTGAGAAGGTGGCCCAAAACTGCTCCATTTCCCAGGAGCATCAGAAGCTCCCGCCGGCCGCGCCCCTGCATCACTGGGAATGGCCAGGGCGGCCTTGGGCGCGCTTGCATGCAGATTTTGCCGGCCCTTTTCAAGGATCCATGTTCCTGCTATTGATCGACGCCAAATCTAAATGGCTGGAGGTGCATAAGGTGGGAGGCACAATGTCCTGCGCAACAATCGAGAAGATGCGTTTGTCTTTCAGTACGCATGGCCTCCCCGAGGTGCTGGTCACGGCAATGGCACTCCATTCACAAGTGAGGAGTTTGTGTGGTTCATGAAGATGAACGGCATACACCATATCCGCACTGCCCCTTACCACCCGGCTTCAAATGGTTTGGCGGAGCGCGCAGTGCAGACATTAAACGAGACCTAAAGAAACGGTTTTCCGGGTTGATGGACATGAGACTGGCTCGTTTTTTGTTTTCATATAGGACCACCCCCCCATGCGGTGACAGGGGTAGCTCCCGCAGAACTCCTAATGGGCCGGAGACTTCGCATCCGCCTTAGCATCGTTTTCCCAGACATTGGCGCAAAAGTAAGCCGCACACAAGAACGGCAGGGACATGGATTTTCTCGGCATCGGCCGATTCGGCAGTTTACGCCCGGTGACCCAGTGTTCGTTCGGTATTTTGCTGGTGGTGCCCAGTGGGTCCCTGGCGTAATCTTTCGCCAAACAGGCCCTATCTCTTACCAGGTGTAAGCCCAGGGTCGTCTCCAGCGCAAACATGTAGACCATGTTCGGTCCAGAAGACTATCACTTCCAAAGATTCCCCTCCCCAGGAGCTCATTCCTACAGCCGCAGAGACCAGACACAATGGAAAGTATTCCTCACAATCTTCCCCTGGTGCCTCACTCAAAGCCGGCGCAGGTCGTGACAGAATCACGTGGAGATAAAGATGCCGAGATGACGGAGGCAGCAGACTCTGACTCTGAGATGGAGGCACAAGACACCTCAGAGGGGGAATCCTCGGGCCCACGGGCCGTAGATATACAACCGTTACGCCGTTCATCACGGAAGCGCCGGTCTCCATCTCGTTACACGCCGCCCGATCCAGCGCCTCATGCAAATGATGTCCGGCCTGCGGCAAAACGAGTCTGCCGCCCTCCTTCGCCAGGGTCTTCGGTGAATTCCTTTGACTTGGGGGGGGGGGGGGGGGGGATGATATAACCTGCCTGCTTACCATTGGCTGGGGACTAATGACAATCCCACAATCCTATGTGAGTATGAGCTTGCCCAATGAAGGGGGGCGGAGAAATCATTAGCAGACTCCCTGAATAAATAGAGCTGGCCAGTTTGGAACCAGCAGAGAGAGAGAGGAGTGAGCAGCAAGGGAAGTTGCTGCTGCTGCTGCTGCTGTTGTGTATATATATGTTATTGCAAATAAATGTTATTTCTTTGTATCCTGAAAACTCGTGCTGGATTCTTCGTGGCCCTCACAAAAATTCTCCTCTCTTCCTCCATCTGCCGATAAGTCAGGGCGCTGGGTGGGCCTTTCCTGGTTGGGTCGCTGGGCAGGCGGGTAAGGTCAGACCATGTCGGTTTGGGGCCGGGTCAGGCATTCCAGGAGCTTTATCAGGTGCTCTGGAGCCAGGGTTGCTTCCCAGGCTATGTCGGGCACTCCGAGAGCCAGGTCAGGTCGCACTCAAGGTCGGGGTTAGACGTCCGGGTCAGACCTCTTCTTGTTCCAGGTCGAGGCCACGATCGGTACATTGGAGGAGTCTTGACGGGTCGGGCTGGGTCATGTGGGTCAGCCCACAGATGTTGGAGGATCTTCATATCTGTGAGGGAACATAAAAGATAAAGGTTAGAGATAGTGTTAGCGTTAGAATGAAGTTTTAAAAGTTTAGTACAGTCATAAGAAATGTAGGAAGAGGATCTGTGGGAGAGCGCTCGCAGTGAGTTGCCACACCCTGGGGCCATCTTGAGATCAGCTTGAGATCAACATCACCTGCAGCACTCCTAACACCAAACATCTGTTCCTGCTGGGGGTCTTTAATGCCAGCTTTGGGGCCGACCATGACTCATGGCACTCCTGCCTCGGGCAACATGGCATTGCAAGCATGAACAGAAACAGCAGGGACTTCTGGAGTTGTGTTTACCACAGCGTTTGCTATTCCATTCGTTCTTTCAAACCAAACCCTGTTTCCAGGTTTTATGGCAATATCTAGTGGCAACAGCTGGATCTCATCATCACCAGGAGAGCCTTTCTAAACTACATTTAATCACGCGCAGCTTCCACAGCGCACGTTGTGACACCGACCATTCCCCGGTGTGCAATGAAGTTAGACTCCAATCAAAGAAGATACATAATTCCAAGCAAAATTGTCGCCCGCACAGCAGCACTCCCAGCTTTTCTCATTCACTGCTGTTACAGGAGTGTCTCAATTCCCTTGAACAAGCCCTTGAAAATACCACCGTAGGGGGACAAAGAGACCAAGTGAGCCCACATTACAGACATCATCAATAACTCAGCAATGGCGACCTTTGTCAAACACGAGAAGCAGATTGTAGACTGGTTTCAAGTCCACTTGGAAGAGATGGAACCAGTCATAGTCACCAAGCAAGCTGTACTGCTGAGTTACAAGTAAGCCCCCAGCGACACACCATCTTTAACATTGAAAGCTGCCAGAAGGACCGCACAAAGAACAGTCAGGCGCTGTGAAAATGACTGCTGGCAACACCTATACAGTCATATTCAGCTGGCTTCAGACATGGAAACATCAGAGAAATGGATGACTGCATTAAGAAAGCTTTTGAGCCAACCATCAAGAAGGCTACCACCCTCAAGTTTAAATTAGTGGAAACGATCAGTGACCAAAGTAAGCCAATGAGCGCTGGGTGAAGTACTATCTAGAACAGTGCTCTAGGGAAAACATCGTCAGTGATGCCACCCTTACAGTAGTTCAGTCTCTGCCAGTCATGAATGAGCTACATGAATAGCCAATGGAACTGGTGCTTTACAACACTATTGATTCTCTAGCCAGCAGAAAGGTGCCTGGAAAGGACTACAGTACCCCTGAAATAATTAAGTGAGCCAGTCCAGCTATACTCTCAAAACTCCGTTGCCAGTTCTGCTGCAGGATATGCGCGATACCAACATTACCCTCTGAGAACAAGTGTGATCCCTTGCGGTGACTGCAAGAACTAGTATGGAATTTCCCTGCACAGTACAGGAGGGAAAGTCTTTGCCCGGATCATTTTATATAGAAGCTGGCCGATCATCTCTATTCTGAGGCACAGTGTGGCTTTCATGCAGAGCTATCCACTATTGACATGTTGGTCTCCCTTCACCAGCTACAGGAGAAATGCCATGACCAATGGATGCCCCTTTGCTTTCAAAGATCTGACCAAAACTTTTGACCTCATCAGCAGACATGGCCTCTTCAATTTATTAGCAAAGGATGCCCACCAAAGCTACTTTTTTCTTTTTATTTATTCATTTATGGAATGAGGGCGTCGCTGGTAAGGCCAGCATTTATTGCCCATGCTTCGTTGCCATTCAGAAGCTGGTGGTTAGTTGTCTTCTTGAGCTGCTGCAGTCCTTGAGGTGTAGGTGCACCCACTATGCTGTTAGGGAGATAGTTCCAGGATGTTGACCCAGCAACAGTGAAGGACCAGCAATATATTTCCACGTGAGGGTGGTGAGTGACTTGGACGGGAACTTCCAGGTGGTGGGGTTCCCAGGTATCTGCTGCTCTTGTCCTTCTAGATATGTCATGGGTTTGGAAGGTGTCGTGTAAGGAACCTTGGTGAATTAGTGCAGTGCATCCTGTAGATGGTACACACGGCTGCCAATATGCTTCAGTGGTGGAAGGTTTGAATGTTGTGGAAGAGGGAGCAATCAAGCAGGCTGATTTGTCCTGGATGGTGTCAAGCTTCTTGAATGTTTTTGGAGCTGCACTCATCCAGTCATGTGGAGAATTTTCCATTACACTCCTGACTTGTGTCTTGTAGATGGTGGACAGACTTTGGGGGGTCAGGAGGTGAGTTACTCGCCATAGGATTTCTTTGACCTGTTCTGGTAGCCACAGTATTAATATGGCTAGTCCAGTTCAGTTTCTGATCAATGGTAACCCCCAGGATGTTGATTGTAGGGGATTCAGCGAGGAGCAGTGGTTAGTTCCTCCTTTATAGGAGATGGTCATTGCCTGGCACTTATATGGCGCAAATGTAACTTGCCGCTTGTCAGCCCAAGCCTAGATATTGTCCAGGTCTTGTTGCATTGATACATGGACAGCTTCATTATCTGAGAAGTTGCGAATGGTGCTGAACATTGTGCAATCATCCGCAAGCATCCCCACTTCTGACCTTATGATGGAAGGGAGGTCATTGATGAAGCAGCCGATGATGGTTGGTCCTGGGACACGACTACCTTGAGGAACTCCTGCAATGATATCCTGCAGTTGAGATGATTGACCTCCAACCACCACAACCATCTTCCTTTGTGCCAGATATGACTCCAACCAGCGGAAAGTTTTCCCCCTGATTAACATTGACTCCAGTTTAGCTCGGGCTCCTTGATGCTGTACTCGGTCAAATGTGCCTTGATATTAAGGGCAGTCACTCTCACCACACCTCATGTTGCCAGCGATCTCATGAAGGCCAAGACATGAAGGCCAAGAACTTGCTTTTGTATTCCACTCCCCAATTAATAAAGCCTAGGATGCTGTATGCTTTATTCATCAACTGTCCTGCTACCTTCAATGATGTATGCACATGTACACAGATACCCTTTGCAAACGCAGATTACCTTTAAAGGGTATAATTCTCATTTCTACTGTTCTTCATACCAACATGAATCACTTCACACTTCTCTGCATAAAATGTTCTTTGTCATTGTCTGCCTCCCAGTTCACAATGCTTCCAAGCTTTGTGTCAACCAAAAATGTTGTAATTGTGCCCTGTACACCAAGGTTTACATTGTTAATGTGTATCAAGAAGAGCAAGGTTCCCAACTCCAAGTCTGGGGAACTCCACAACAAACCTGCCTCCACTCTGGAAAACATTAACGAATCTCTACTTGCTGATTTCTCTCACTCAGCCAATTTCCTATCCATGTTCCTTCTGTCCCTTTTATTCCATGAGCTATAACTTTGCCCAGTAATCTGGCACTTTATCAAATGCCTTCTGGAAGTCCATGTACGCCATGTCAACACCATTATCTTTATCAACATTTTCTGTTACCTCATTAAAAACACTTCAAGTTAAACACAAATTGCCCTGAACAAATTCAAGTTGGCTTTAATTAATTCTCCCACATTTGTCTAATTTATCCCAAATTACTATTTCTAGAAGCTTCTCCACCACCAATGCTGAACTGACTAGGCTGTATTGCTGGGCTTATTTTTTAATGCATTTTTTGAACACTTTTCTAGTCTTCTGGCACCACTGCTGAGCTAAGGAAGATTAGAAAATGATGGCCAACGTTTTAGGGTAGAAGGGATGTCGAAGTTAACGCTTCTGTGCGAGAATCATGGGTTTGAGCCGGGGTGGGGGGTTGGGGGGGGGGGGGGGGGGGGATAGTGTATACAGGAAGTGGAGGGAAGTGGGGCTGGTCAAGGTGAGGGATTTGTATTTGGAGGAAGGATTTGCCAGTCTGGAGGAGCTAAGGGAGAGGGTAGAGCTGCCAAGTGAAAGTGAGTTCAGGTATCTGCAGGTTAGGGACTTGGGGGTTCCCTAGGTTGCCGGGATACACCCTGCTGGAGTGACTGCTGCTTCAGGATGTGGAAGGGGAGGGAAGAATTAGGGATATGTACAAATGGCTGAGGGAGGGGGAGCAGGGAAGCAAGCGGGTGGTGAAGATCAAGGAGAAATAGGAAGGGTAGTTGGGAGGGGAGACCAATTGGGGAGTATGGAGTGAGGCACTGCAGAGGGTAAATGGGACATCCTCCTGTGCAAGGATGAGCCTGATGCAGTTTAAGGTGGTGCAAAGGGTGCAAATGAATTGGACGAGAATGAATGGGTTCTTTCAGGGGGTATCAGGTGGGTGTGAGAGGTGTGGGAGGGGGTAAGCGAATCACGCACACATGTTTTGGGGTTGCGATAAATTGGGCAGATTCTGGGCGGGAGTGATCATGGTCTTAGCCAGAATGGTGGAGGAGGAGGTGGACCGGACACTTTGATAGCGATATTTGATGCTTCAGAGAAGCCGGAGCTCATGGAGAGGAGGAAGGCCGTTATCATGGGCTTTGCCTCTCTGATTGCACGGCAGCGGATTTTGCTGGGGTGGTGGCCGGCATCATCACCGGGGGTCGCCGCTTGGCTGGGTGACCTGTATGACTTCCTGTGGTTGGAGAAGATGAAATATGAGTTAAGAGGTTCTGCAGAGTGGTTTAAGAAAAGGTGAGGGATGTTTATGGCAGTGTTTGAGGAACTGTTCATCGCAGGGACGGGGGTGAAAAAAGGGAAAAATTTGTACAGATGATTAGTTGATTGCTGGGAAGTATGTTTACTGGGGTGTTTATTCGCTGTAACCTGCTTTGATACGTGTTGGTAATAAAATACATTTTAAAAAAAAGAAAATAATGACCAATGATTCCATAATTTCCACTTTCACTTTCCTCAGTATCCTCAGACGCATCCATAAGACCATAAGACATAGGAGCAGAATTAGGCCACTCAGCCCATCGAGTCTGCTCCGCCATTCAATAATGGCTGATATTTTCTCATCCCCATTCTCCTGCCCCTGATCCCCTTATTAACCAAGAACCTATCTATGTCTTCAAGACACTCATTTAATTGGCCTCCACAGCCAGCCTTCTGTGGCTAAGAGTTACATAGATTCACCACCCTCTAGCTGAAGAAATTTCTCCTCATCTCTGTTTTCAAGACCCTTTAGTCTGAGATGGTGTCTTCTGGTTCTAGTTTTTCCTACAAGTGGAAACATCCTCTTCACGTTCACTCTATCCAGGCCTCACAGTATCTTGTACGTTTCAATAAGATCCCCTCTCATCCTTCTAAACTCCAACAAGTACAGACCCAGAGTCCTCAAACATTCCTCATACGACAAGTTCTTCATTCCAGGGCTCATTCTTGTGAACCTCCTCTGGACCCTTTCCACGGCCAGCACATCCTTCCTTAGATACGGGGCCCATAACTGCTCTCTATACTCCAAATGGGGTCTGACCAGTGCGTTATACAGCCTCAGAAGTACATCCCAGCTCTTGTATTCTAGCCCTCTTGACATGAATGCTAACATTGCATTTGCCTTCTTAACTGCCGACTGAAACTGCACATTAACCTTAAGAGAATCCCATCCAGTTCTGCTGCCTTATCAACCCAAAGCACCATCTAGAAGGACAAGAGCAGCAGATTCCGGGGAATTCCACCACTTGGAGGTTCTCCTCCAAGTCACTTGCGACCTGATTTGGAAATATATTGCCGTTCCTTCACTGTCGCTGTGTCAAAATCCTGGAACTTGCTCCCTAACAGCACAGTGGGTGTACCTACACCTCAAGGACTGTCACAGCTCAAGAAGGCAATTCACCACCACTTTCTGAAGGACAACTAGGGATGAGCAATAAATGCTGGTCTAACCCTAAATGAATTTTTAAAAATACCTCTTCCTTTTCAATTTTAGTTCTTTCAAGTGTCTGAACAAACCAATCTTTCACCATTCACTTGTTACCAGGTCAAATGTAATTAGAAATGTTTTGAACTAGAAGAACCAGGAGAGTTTCAATAGCCATTGCTGCAGTTGGAGATTACATTTTTAGTTAGTTAGTTAGTTAGCATTGAGCCAGCATACGGTTTTCCCTGTTTCTGACAGAGTGAGACCACTAGGAGAATTTCATTCCAGCAAACACAGTGAGAGCTTCTCACTCAATTTCTCCTCAATCTGCTGCTTTCTATTACTTGGCAAAATTGCTCAGTTCATGTTTGTCCTCGCCTCTCCATACTGTTTAATTAGCAGGTAGTGACGCAGCTCGTCGCTCATGAAGGACAAACCCCTGTCGCTGTGGACATAGTTAGGGAAACTGAACAGAGTGAAGACACTGTGCAGGGCTCTGATGACTGTATGGGAGGCCATATCAGGGCACGGGATGGCAAAAGGGAAGCGAGAGAATTCATATATGATAAGGAAATAAACATTACGGTTGGTCGAGGGAAGGGGCCCTTTGAAATCGATACTCAGTCGTTCAAAGGGCCGGGATGCCTTTACCAGGTGAGCCTTGTCTGGTCTATAGAAGTATGGTTTACACTCCGTGCAGATCGGGCAATTCCTGGTGACAGCTTTATCCTCCTCAGTGGAGAAAGGCAGATTGCGGGCCTTGATGTAGTGGGCGAGCCTGGTGACCCCCGGGTGGCAAAGGTCATTGTGGATTGCCTGTAATCGGTCGTCTTGTGCGCTGGGGCATGTGCCACGGGACAGGGCGTCTGGGGGCTCGTTGAGCTTTCCTGGACGGTATACGATATCATAATTATAGGTGGAGAGTTCGATCCTCCACCTCTAGATTTTGTCACTTTTAATTTTGCCCCGCTGCGAGTTATCGAATATAAAAGCAACCGATCTCTGGTCCGTGATGAGGGTAAACCTCCTACCTGCGAGGTAGTACCTCCAGTGCCATACGGCTTCCACAATGGTTTGGGCTTTCTTTTTGACTGAGGAATGTCAAAGATCTGAAGCGGAGAGGGTTCGGGAGAAGAACGCTACTGGCCTGCCTGCCTGATTCAGAGTGGTGGCGAGAGCGACCTCTGAGGTGTCGCTCTCCACCTGAAATGGGATGGATTCATCCACCGCCCGCATGGCGGCTTTGGCGATGTCCTCCTTAATGCAGTTGAAGGCCTGGCGGGCCTCGGCTGACAGTGGGAAGAGTGTAGTCTTAAATAGTGGGCGGGCTTTATCCGCATACTGGGGGGCCCACTGGGCATAGTACGAGAAAAATCCGAGGCACCTCTTGAGGACCCTGGGACAATGAGGGAGGGAGAGTTGTAAGAGGGGGTGCATATGGTTTAGGCCGGGTCCTGGGACCCCGTTTTCCACAACGTAGCCGAGGATGGCTAGTCTGGTTGTGCGGAAAACGCATTTCTCCTTATTGTCTGTGAGGTTGAGTTTTTGGGCGGTTTGGAGAAATCGGTGGAGGTTGGCGTCGTGGTCCTGCTGGTCATGGCCACAGATGGTGACGTTATCCAAGTACGGAAACGTGGCCCGCAGCCTGTACTGGTCCACCATTCGGTCCATTGCTCATTGGAACACCGTGACCCCATTTGTGACGCTGAAAGGGACCCGGAGGAAATGGAAGAGGTGGCCGTCTGCCTCGAACGTAGTGGCGGTCCTCCGGGCGGATTGGGAGCTGGTGGTATGCAGACTTCAGATCCACCATGGAGAAGATGCGGCACTGGGTGATCTGATTTACCATGTCTGCAATCCGGGGGAGGGGGTACGCATCAAGGTGCGTGAACCGGTTAATGGTCTGGCTGTAATCAACCACCATCCGGAACTTTTCCCCGGTCTTGACGACCACCACCTGAGCTTTCCAGAGGCTATTACTGGCCTCTATGACTCCCTCACGTAAGAGCCACTGGACTTCGGCTCTAATAAATACCCTGCCCTGCAGGCTATACCTCCTGCTGCGAGTGGCCACTGGTTTGCAGTTAGTGGTGAGGTTAGCGAAGAGTGGAGGGGGGTCGATTTTTAGTGTTGCTAAACTGCATATAGTGAGAGGGGGAAGGGGTCCGCCGAAGCTGAGTGTTAGGCTCCTGAGGTTACACTGGAAATCGAGTCCGAGTAGGAGAGGGGCACAGAGGTCTGGGAGTACATACAATTGGAAGGTGGAGTAGTTGGCACCCTGTATCGTTAGTGTTGCAATAGTGCGCCCTTGTATCTGGACAGAGTGCAATCCCGAGACGAGGGAGATAGTTTGCTGTGTTGGAAATATCGGGAGCGAGCAGCGTCTTACCAGGTCTGGGTGAACGAAGCTCTCTGTGCTCCCGGAGTCGAAGAGGCACAGTGTCTTGTATCCGTTGACTTGAATGGAGCTTCTGAGGTGCTTTGGCCGCGACTGGTCCAAAGTGATGGCACTGACCTGCGGGTAGTCGGTGGCGTGGTCAGCGGTGCTGGAGTGGCCCCGTGATGACTGTCCGCGGAGGTCGTAGTCGTTGAGTGGCATATCGGGTGGTGGCCAAGATGGCGACCCCTGTTGATCGCACGTGGCGGGCGACAAGGAAGATGGCGTGCAAGATGGCCGTCCCCGTTGATAGCATGTGGCGGGCTGCGAGGAAGATGGTGCCCAAGATGGCGGCCCCCATTAATCGCACATGACCGGCCGCGTGGGGGAGGGTTGCCAAGATGGCGGCCCCATGAGTCGCACATGTCGTGCGGAGGCGGAGTCGGCAGACACGCTGCCACATTGCGGAGTCTGCGGGCCTGTGAGTTGGAGGGGCGATTGTTCTGGGTAGCGTTCGAGTTGGAGATTTTAGTTTTAGCCAGGCATACCTTCGCAAAGTGCCCTTTCCGCCTGCAGCTGCTGCAGGTCGCGTTGCGGGCCGGGCAGTGCTGCCGGGGTTGTTGGGGCTGGCAGCAAAAGTGGCACGATAGCCCTCCGTGGTGGGCAGGTGGCTCAGGCCTGGGGTAGTCTCTGGTCGGCGGTCCACGATGGGGTCGCGTGGTCGGCTGGGAACAAGTTTAAGCTTTGAAAAGCGACCTCGTTAGAGGTCCCTAGCATTACCGTGTCTTCCAGGTTCTGGGCCCCTTTTTTGAGGAGACGCTGGCGCACGTAATTGGACTGGACCCCTGCAACATACACATCTCGGATGGCGAGTTCCATGTGCTGGGAGGCTGTCACAGCCTGGAAGTTACATTCTCGTGCTAGAGCTTTCAGGTCACGCAGGTAGCCTTCTAGCAACTCTGCAGGGCGCTGGCGGCGGGTTGTAAAAATATGCCGCGCGCAAACTTCATTTATGGGCCGCACGTACAGGCGGTCGAGTATCGCAAGGGCATCGGTGTACGAGTCGGTATTATCAAGTTGAGTTGAAATATGATGGGTCACCCGTGCGGGTAGGAGACTGAGTTTCTGTTCTTCAGTAACAGCGGAGGTAGTCGACGCAGTCAGGTAGGCCTTGAAGCCAATGCAGAAATATTTCCTTTGCTTCTGCGGCCTGTGGATCGCGTTCCAGTTGATCAGGTTTGAGGGCTGATTCCATGGTAGTTTTTTAAGTTGATTAAATTGATGATAGGACATGCAGAGGCGCAACTGTGAGCTGTCGGGCTGCAGACTGGCCAGTCTGGCAGGGGTGGGGGAAAGTGGAACCCTGCGAAGGCCTGGGAGGGAGGGTGTGACGGGGGCACAGATTGTGTGGCCCAGGGTGGCCCTCCACGAGATTGGGGTGGAATTCAGGCATGAACTGCCATTAGCGCGGCCTGCAAGGCAGCCATCTTGCTGCGCACCCCAATGATACCCACCTTGGCCTTGGTCTGCAGAGCGACACCAGCCGTATGGGTGCCCTGAACAGCCCCATCCCCGCACCTCACCCGGGGCCAATGTGGAGAATGGGGGAGGGGGATTTGTGGGGCAGAGTCCGCAGTGCCACACGGGGGCACTAGGTAGTCATTTGGACCTGGTTGGGCATGGGGATACACACCAAGCTAGCATGTGGGCCTCTCACCCTCTGCAGACAATGGATATTGGAATTCAACCAGCAATGATGGCCTTCCTGCTAGTCGCTGCAGCCCTGGGGCTTTGCCCTATGGCTGTATGAGCTGGAGCTGCTCGAGGAGGAGGCAGCTGATCTGTTGGGTACTTTGGATCTGTGGAGACTGCGTTTACCTCAGCAGTAACACATACAGGCTACCAACACTTGAAATAGTACAACACTATTTTATTAAGCTACAAACTGTTGAACATACTTTCACTGTAGGTCGACACTATGTCAGATTAAACTGAAGACCTATGCCTATCCTGACCAGTCTATACTATCAGCACATGGTGAAGATCTGTGCTGCAAGCTGTGAGCTCTTTCCTTCTTAGATGCTGCATCCCGAATGAGGGGGAAAACTTTATAGCGCGTGTGCTCTAACTGGTGATTGGCTGCGGTGTTGTGTGTGTTGATTGGTCTTGCTGTGTGTCAATCAGTGTGTGTCTGCACCACTGATGTGTATATTATGACAGTAGCTGCAGCAGTAGAGCGTGCAGCATCGGAACAGGGGGCAGCCGCTGAGGATAGAGAGCCGGCCGAGGAGGAGGTGCAAAGGAGGCGCGTACTGGCAGTGCCTGTCATTTGAGGATCTGCCGGACCGGACATGCCGTCAAAGACGCCAGCTGAGCAGGACAGTGCAACATATCTGCCAGATCATGGCGCACCTGGCACCGTGGGGGCATGGGGGAGGACACCCTCTCCCAGTGGTTGTCAAGGTGATGGTCACCCTGAACATTTATGCCACAGAGTCCTTTCAGGCACCAAGTGGGGACCTGTCCGGGATCTCACAGAGCTTGGTGCACAGGTCCATCCGCGCCGTCATGAGAACCTTGGGCGGAATTCTCCAACCCCCCGCAGGGTCAGGGAATCGCCCGGGGCCGGCGTAAATCCCGCCCCCGCCGTGGCCGGAAATCTCCGCCACCCGGGAATCGGCGGGAGCGAGAATCACACCCCGTAGATCGGCTTGCCTCCCGCGGCGATTCTCCGGCCCGCGATGGTCTGAAGTCCTGCCGCTGGCAGGCCTCTCCCGCCAGCAGGAATTGGAGCACCTCAGGTGCTGGCAGGATTGGCGGTGCGAGCGGGCCCCCGGGGTCTTGGGGGGGCGATCGTACCCCGGGGGGTGCCCCCACGGTGGTCTGGCCCGCGATCGGGGCCCACCAATCGGTGGGCGGGCCTGTGCCGTGGGGGCACACTTTTTCTTCCGCCGCCGCCACGGCTTCCAACATGGCAGAGGCGGAAGAGACCCCCCTACCGCGCATGCGCCAGTGGTGACGTCAAGGGCCGCTGACGCACCGGCGCATGCGCAGACCGGCGAAGGCCTTTCGGCCAGCCCCGATGCCGGGCGGCAGGCACCAAAGGCCGTTGGCGCCGTTTTTGGCGCCAGTCGGCGTGGAGGAAACCACTCCGGCGAGAATTCCGCACCTTTGGGGAGGCTCGACACCGGAGTGGTTGGCGCCACTCCACTACCCCGGGACCCCCGCCCCGAAGGGTAAGGGAGAATCCAGGTCCATATGTGCCCAGTTAGCACAATACACTCATTTCAATGTGGACCGAGCCCACCATGATGCCCGGGCAGCGGGGTTCACCACCATCACTGACGTGCCCCCAGTCCAGAGGGTAATCAACAAGATGCATGTCACCCTATGAACACCTGCAGATGGCAGGCTGCTCTTTACAAATGAAAGGGTTTCCATTCGATGAACGTGCAGCTGATATGTGACCATCAGCTGCACATTATGCATGTCTTCAGCCGAAACCCAGGCAGTGTGCACGATGCCTTCATCCTGGCATGCCCAACGATTCCCAATCTCTTCGAGATGTCCCCACGGCTGGGGGTTTGGCTCCTGGATGACAGGGGTTATCCACTGCGGTCCTGGCTGATGGCGCATATCCGGAGGACACAGACCAATGTAGAGACATGCTATAACGATGCCAATGCCGCGACCAGGGGTGTGATCAAGCGGTGCATCAGCATCCTGAAGATATGATTCAGGTGCCTGGACCATTCTGGAGGGGCCCACCAGTATGACACTGAGAGGGTTGCTCGCATCATGGCGGCCTGCTGCGTCCTCCACAACATTGCGCAGCAGAGGAGTGATGTGCTGGAGGAGGAGGGTGAGCGTCAGGCCTCATCCGAATAGGAGGATGCAGAGGAGGACGAGGATGGGCAGGATGTGGGGCCCAGGCAGGCACGGGAGGCATAACGATATGTGCACATGGGACACTCTTATCACCTCCCGGTTCACCGACTGGGGCGGGGGGGGGGGGCACGGGCCCCATCACCTCCTCATCCCTTGGGGTGCCCAATGGCCCCCGGGTTATCCCATGGGATGGGGTGAGAGTGGAGCCATTCCCTGAGGTACCCCCGCCACCTGGCACTGCCAGACCTGAAGGCCCAACCTGGTCTCGACCAGGATCTGCATGCTCGCGGCCATGGGGCACAGAGAGTGGACCATGGTCATCTGTGACAATGACTCATCACGATGCACTGTGCCACCACCTTCTGGGTCTGTGCCTTATCAGTCAGTGACAGGTCCATCTCTCTCTGTGTTGGCGCCGCCTCAGCCAGTGCCTGGTCAATGCTGCCGACACTCTCAGCCATGTCCCACTCTGATTGGGCCATGCTTAGAAGCGCCGCTGCTGTGTCCGGGTGGTTCTGTATGAGGGTGTCCCAGGAGCCTCTTCACGAAAGTGCCCATCCAAGGTCAGTGTTTTTGGGATGTTGGAGGGTGTTGGAGACAGCTGTGATGGGAAATCAGTGTCATCCCCAGACTCCAGCTCCGGGATGTCTTAGATCACAGGGTACCCGTCCATCTCGGTGTCCTAGTTTCTTGTTGGCACATGGGGGGTTGGCTCAGGTTGTGGCACTGGCTGAGGACGGGGGACCCACTCCACCATCAGCAGGTCCTGCAACATACAAGACTCATGCTCAGACCGCAGGCCAGGGAGGAATGGGGGTGGTGGGGGTGAGGTTGGTGTGCGGGTTTGGGGGGGTTGACACACCTGTCACGGCAAACCGTAACTCAGGTCTCACTTCGTAGCCCGCGGCTGACCTCCACCCTGGTAACTTCCATTTCCTCAAGGCCACCAACCATTTCTAGGGCCCACTTCTCTGTCATGATGAGGGGCCGCAGGTCCGGCGATCCCCCTCCAGTTTCTTTCTGCTCCCGGGGGTTATGGACGGCCTCCTTCTGGGAAGGGAGAAAACAAAAACGACAGTGTTAGAGAGTCCGATGCATGCAGCCCAGGGGTAAGGTAGCTGGTGGCCTCGGTGCCCAGGGCACCCAGCCATCAAGGGCCAGTATGGGTGCCAGCATGTGGTGCAGGGTGGGGGTTCGGTCACCCTTCTGGTGGGGGGGGTATCACAGGTGTGTGGGATGGGGGTTGGTGCCAGGGTCACAGTGTTGCCTGCTCACCCTGGCCGCCCTGAGGAGGTTGTGCAGTTTTTTGCATGCTAATGGCCTTTTCGGGTGGTGTTACTGGTGGCATTGACCATCTCTTCAATCTGCGCCAAGACACGGCGAATGTAGGCGGCTGGCAGCCTCCTTCTCGGGCCGGGAAGATAGTGAAATGCAAGGTCCTAATAAAAGCCCCTGTCAGGCAACACTGTTAACTGGAAAAACTTTGAGTACATGAATTTTGCAGAGCATTAAATTAAGAAGCCATTCACCACCGCCTTAGAACATAGAACATAGAACAGTACAGCACAGAACAGGCCCTTCAGCCCTCGATGTTGTGCCGAGCAATGATCACCCTACTCAAACCCACGTATCCACCCTATAACCCGTATCCCAAACAACCCCCCCTTAACCTTACTTTTTTTTTAGGACACTACGGGCAATTTAGCATGGCCAATCCACCTAACCCACACATCTTTGGACTGTGGGAGGAAACCGGAGCACCCGGAGGAAACCCACGCACACACGGGGAGGACGTGCAGACTCCGCACAGACAGTGACCCAGCCGGGAATCGAACCTGGGACCCTGGAGCTATGAAGCATTTATGCTAACCACCGTGCTGCCTTATAAACATATTTGGCTTAAAGTTTATTTTCTTTTTGTTGCCTCACCCAGGATGTTGTGCTGCTGGCGTGTGGGAAGGGCAAGTTGCAGTGTGAATGGAAGTTTGCAAAGGTACACCGGTTGCTTTTTACCTGTGTTTTTTCATAGGTTTGCAATGGAACTCAGTCATGTCTCAGATTTCCAAATCCATCTGTGGAGATGATGGCCGGAATTCTCCAATCCGAGTTCCCCCGTCACCGCTGCCAGCGGAATTTGGCGCCCAGCCAAAACACCATTCACTGAACAGATGGAGAATTCCAGCCCATATGGGAACTGTAGCAAAGGTGCGAGATTCAGTTTCATACTGAACAAAACCACCCAGATGCACCTACAAGACGAGGCAGTGGCATAGTGGGATTGTCACTGAACTAGTAATTCAGAGACTCAGTGCAATGATCTGGGGACCTGGGTTCGGATTCCACCACGACGAGGGTGGAATTTTAGTTCAATAAAAATCTGGAATTAAAAATGTTGGTGATGACCATGAAACCATTGTCGATTGTTGTAAAATCCCATCTGGTTTCCTAAATGCCCTTTAGGCCTACATGTAACTCCAGGTCCACAGCAATGTGGTTGACTCTTAAAGGTTCTCTGAAATGGAGGACAATTAGGAATGGGCAATAAATGCTGACCCAGCCAGCGACGCCCAAAACAAAAACATTGGAGAGGTCAACTCTATCCAAAAACAAATTAAAACAGAGCAAGTGGCTGTAATTGAGGGATAAGATTCAGAAACCTCAACAAATTGGTTAATACTAAGTTGCAGAGCCCTTCTGAAACTATCTTATAGCCCTCAGCATGCCCACAACTAGGTGTTTGTTTTATTTGCGGTTTGCAGGACCGCCCTCCAATATTACCCTGCATAACAAGTTAATTACATATCAAGCACATTGGAGTGTTCTGAGATGTGATGTCTTATATAATTGTATTCCCAATTTCATAAACAGCGAATCTTTTGCTTTGATCTCATGGGGATCAATGGGCGGGATTCTCCGATAATGGGGCTAAGTGTTGACGCCGTCGTAAACGCCAGAGCAAGTGCAAAGAGTAATTGACTGCACACACATAGCCCGACATTTCCTATGGCATCATGGTGTCCCATTCATGAACCACAAGGGATTCCATTCCTTTTTATGCTAGATCATCTGCAACAGTGCCAAGCACATCTGCAAGTATGTGCCCAGTTCCATGACAGCTATATCCTTAGCCACTCTCAGATTCTGGGCATCTTTGAGGGCTAGCAGTTGCTCTTGGGTTGATTTCTCTGGGACAGGACATGGTCAATGGTGCCTGTGTGGAGACCAGAGAGTGCAGCCAAGACTCACTACATTGAGGCCCATGCTGCAACTCGTGTGTTTGTGGAGAAGACGATCGCCCTCCACAAGATGCATTTCTATTGCCTGGACCGGTCAGGGGAAGCCCTCTAGTATAGCCCCAAGAGGGTATCACGCATTGTGGTGGTATGCTTCGCACTCCATAACATCACGCTGCAACAGAGGACATGGAAGATTGTCACATCTCCTCAGATGAGGAATATGTTGAGGAGGGCACCCAAGTGGAGACATGGCGGAGACAGAGGAAGGATCTTGGGTAATGATCAGGGCCCGCATGGCACATAGGACTTGAGACAAAATTTGTTCCCATTGATGTAGACAGGGGGATGTTCTTCTCTATGCTTTCTGAAGTCGATGACAATATCCTTCATTTTGTTGACATTGAGGGTGAGATTATTGTCGTCGCACCAGTTCACCAGCTTCTCTACTATCTCATTTGTGTACTCTGCTCATCATTGTTTGAAATCCGACCCACTATGGTGGTGCCATCAGCAAATTTGAAAATCGAGTTGGAGGGGAATTTAGCCACACAGTCATAAGTGTATAAGGAGTATAGGAGAGGGCTGAGGACACAGCCTTGTGGGGCACCAGTGTTGAGGATGATCGTGGAGGAGGTGTTGTTGCCTAGCCTTACTGATTGTGGTCTGTGGGTTAGGAAGTTCAGGATCCAGTCACAAGAGGGAGGAGCCGAGGCCCAAGCCACGGTGTTTGGAGATGAGTTTCGTAGGAATAATAGTGTTGAAGGCTAAGCTGTAGTCAATAAATAGGAGTCTGACATAGGTGTCTTCGTTATCTAGGTGTTCCAGTGTTGAGTGCAGGGCCAGGGAGGTGGCGTCTGCTGTGGACCTGTTGCAGCGGTAGACGAACTGTAGTGGATCAAGGCAATCCGGGAGGTTGGAGTTGATTCGTGCCATGACTAACCTTTCGAAGCACTTCAAAATGATGGATGTCAGAGCCACTGGACGATAGTCATTAAGGCACGCTGCTTGGATATTCTTTGGTACAGGGATGATGGTCGCCTTCTTGAAGCAGATAGAACATAGAACATAGAGCATAGAACAGTACAGCACAGAACAGGCCCTTCGGCCCTCGATGTTGTGCCGAGCAATGATCACCCTACTCAAACCCACATAGCCACCCTGTACCCGTAACCCAACAACCCCCCCCTTAACCTTACTTTTCAGGACACTACGGGCAATTTAGCATGGCCAATCCACCTAACCCGCACATCTTTGGACTGTGGGAGGAAACCGGAGCATCCGGAGGAAACCCACGCACACACGGGGAGGACGTGCAGACTCCGCACAGACAGTGACCCAGCCGGGAACCGAACCTGGGACCCTGGAGCTGTGAAGCATTTATGCTAACCACCATGCTACCGTGCTGCCTCCACCACCATGCTACCGTGCTGCCCCACCACCATGCTACCGTGCTGCCTCTACCATGCTACTGTGCTGCCCCACCACCATCCTACCGTGCTGCCCCACCACCATGTTACCGTGCTGCCCCACCACCATGCTACCGTGCTGCCCCACCACCATGCTACCGTGCTGCCCCACCACCATGCTACCGTGCTGCCCCACCACCATGCTACCGTGCTGCCTCCACCATGCTACCGTGCTGCCCCACCACCATCCTACCGTGCTGCCCCACCACCATGCTACCGTGCTGCCCCACCACCATGCTACCGTGCTGCCCCACCACCATGCTACCGTGCTGCCCCACCACCATGCTACCGTGCTGCCCTGATAGAGACCTCAGATTGTTGTAAAGAGAGATTGAAGATGTCTGCGAATACCCCCTGCCAGCTGATCCGCGCAGGACCTGAGTGCTCGTCTAGGTACCCCATCCGGGCCAGTGGCTTTCCGTGGGTTGACCTTCGAGAAGGCTGCTCTGACATCTGCAATGGTGACCTCGGATACAGGTTCATCCGAGGCTTCCAGGATGGAGGGGGTGCTCTCGCTGACATCTTGCTCAAAGCAGGCATAGAATGCGTTGATCTCATCAGGGAGGGGTGCATTGGAGCTGACGATTTTACATGCCTTCACCTTGTAGCCCATTATGTCTTGCAGACCTTGCCATAGTCGGCGGGGGTCCGTGTGGCCAGCCTACGACTCAAACTTGGCATCTTTGTCTTTTGGCATCTTTGATGGATTTCCTAAGATCATTTCTTTTATAAGTCAGGGTTGCCTGACTTGAACGCCTCAGACCTAGACTTCAGCAAGCAGTGGATATCCATGTTCATCCAGGGTTTCCGGTTGGGAAACACGCGGATTTGCTTTTTTGGCACACAGTCTTCTGCACACTTACTAATGAAGTCAGTTACTGTAGTGGCGACTCGTTCAGGCTGGTCATAGGGTATTTAAATACCGACCAGTCCTTTGACTCCAAGCAGTCCCGTAGGAGATCATCCGATTCCTCAGACCTACAATGCACAACTTTCTTTGACGGATTCTCCCGCTTCAGTTTTTGCTTATAAGCCAAGAGCAGGAGCACAGCCTTGTGGTCAGATTTGCCAAAGTGTAGGCGGGCGATAGAGCAGTACACATGTTTGATATTTGTGTAGCAGTGGTCCAGGATGTTTGGGCCTCTGGTGGAACAGGTGACGTGTTGGTGGTAACTTGGTAGTACGCTCTTGAGCTTGGCCTGATTGAGGTCCCCGGCCACTATGAACAAAACCTCAGGATGTTTCGTTTCAAGGCTATTTGTGGTGGTGAATATTTCATCCTGCGCGATTCTCATGTATGAATGGGGTGGGATGTAAACTGCTGTCAGGATAACGGAGCTGAACTCCCGCGGAAGGTAGCAGGGGTGGCATTTTAGCGTCAGGTATTCTAGGTCCGGGGAGCAGAAACCCGCCAGTGTTGCTACATCGCGGCACCAGGAGGTGTTGATTAAGAGGCAGACCCCACCTCAGGCTTCCTTACTAACAGTCGATGCAATACAGAAAGCACATTTTCTGATGTAGTTTACCTGAAGGCTGGTTCACTGTAGCCATGAATAAAAACTGACGTCAAACATATCTCCATTTAGAGAAAAGCACTCAACGTGTTTATTACATTAATGTAGTGTTTATTACATTAATGTACTTCTTACAGGAAATCAAACTAATACGCTTACTTTTGCAATGATCAATAAATTAGTATTATTTAATAGTAAATTAGTGTAATTAAGAATTAATATGAACATTAAATGGCCTATTCCTGTGCTGTAAATCCTATACAATTAAATCTTTCCAATTTACAGCTGATTAAATATATGCTTGTCAGTACACGATCATTCTGAGACCACTTAAGGTTGCTTCCTAGAATTAAGGTTGCTTTTAGAAACAAGATTCACTTCTGAAAACTGATCAGATAAAAACCCTCAGCAGCCAGCAAAATTACAAATAGTTTTCAATCTAATTAAATGGTCAGAGTGACCAGGCAAAATCCTCCTGCTTAGTGCAATCTACTGCTTAAATCATTGTTTCCTTTCTTTCAGTTTACAAACAAAACATTACCTTTCCATTAAAACAATAACATAAATGTTATTTACATTTACATAAATGTATCAACATCTATAATGTGTTCAAAAGTCTTGTGTGCAGACACCACATCAATCAGGTTTTGCAGTCACTTCCTGTAATGTGTCCTCAGCTACACTTTCTCCATCTTAAACTCAGCATCACCGACACATTTCCTGCCCAGCAGATAGACTCGCTGTTTTTTTCCTTCTCTCACAGCTAATTGCAGGCAAATTCATTCCAATTAATTTTTATTGCAGCTGATAAAAATTTCTTTCTAAAATTTGTTTCAATATCGCAGGATAGCCAGCCATTTCAAAAGTACATAGATCCTGTCGACGTGGAGTAAGAATGCCTGGAGCCTATGATTTAAGAAATTATTTGAGCAAAACAGAAGGCTCTCCACTTATCTGGATAAATGCAACTGCATTAGCAGAAGAAGTTTAATACCATCCCAGGGCAAAACAGTCTGCTTGATCGACACTCCATCCACCATCTTAAACAAGCACTGTATCCATTGGTGTACTGTGACTGCAGAGTTTTACTGGATAAAAAATTCAACAGTACCTTACACACCTACCACCTCCACTTAATAGGACAGGAGCAGCAGGTACGTGGGAACTCCAACACCACTGCCTACAAGTTCCGTACCATCCTGACATGGACATCCCAGTCCTGGAATCATTTCCCAGTCAAAATCTGATTGAGGTTGTGATTGCTGCTGCTCCTCAATTTGAGGATGACATCTACTGAGCAGCACAAATTTCTGTCAAGGGTCTTCATGTGACTTAACAGGCTGATTCTCAACCGCCAGGTCTTTGGACATGTGGGGCAGCACCTTACTCATGAGTCATGGGATCTAGTGCGCAGGATTTACTTCATTTTTGTCCCTTCTCTGCTGGTACACTGCCTCATCATTAATATGTTACAACAGGCAGACCCCTGCCTCAGACTAAGGGTGGAATTTTCCCATCACGTCCGCAGTGGGTTTGGTGGTAGGCGGGAGTGGAGAATCTAGCAGGAGCACAAAAATCAGGGACGGGATTTCTCCTACCCGGGGGGGGGGAAGGGGGGGGGGGGGGGGGGGGGGGGGGGGGGGGGGATGGTGTGAAGCACTCTGGCTTCGGGCTGCCCCAAAGGTGCTGAATCCTCCACACCTTCAGGGGCCAAGCCCACCCCGGAGTCGTTGGCGCCCCGCCAGCCAGTGGGATAGGGGCTTGGCGTCATGCCAACTGCCACCAAAGGGCCTCCACTGGCCGGCGCGAGTCGGCGCATGCGTAGGAGTGCCAGCGCATGCTGCCGTCATCCCCGCGCATGTGCGGGAGGGTTCATCTCCCATCGGCCATCGCGGAGGACCACAGCGGCCGGTGCAGAGAAATAGAGTGCCTCCAAGGCACAGGCCCACCTGCCACAAGCCCATCGGTGGGCCCGGACCGCGGGCCAGGCCACCATGGGGGCACCTCCTGGGGCCAGATCCCCCCGCGACCCCCCAGGAACCACGGAGACTGCCCGCACCGTCAGGTCCCGCTGGTAAGGGACCTACTCTAATTTACGCCCGGGGGACCGGCTACAGGCGGGCAGGTCTTCAGCCCAAAGAACAAAGAACAAAGAAAAGTGCAGCACAGGAACAGGCCCTTCGGCCCTCCAGGCCTGTGCCAACCATGCTGCCCGTCGAAACTAAAATCTTCTACACTTCCTGGATCTGTATCCCTCTATTCCCATCCTATTCATGTATTTGTCAAGATGCCCCCAAAATGTCACTATCATCCCTGCTTCCACCACCTCCTCCGGCAGCGAGTTCCAGGCACCCACTACCCTCTGTGTAAAAAACTTGCCTCGTACATCTCCTCTAAACCTTGCCCCTCGCACCTTAAACCTATGCCCTCTAGTAATTGACCCCTCCACCCTGGGGAAAAGCCTCTGACTATTCACTCTGTCTATGCC
This sequence comes from Scyliorhinus canicula, assembly GCF_902713615.1. Taxonomy (NCBI): domain Eukaryota; kingdom Metazoa; phylum Chordata; class Chondrichthyes; order Carcharhiniformes; family Scyliorhinidae; genus Scyliorhinus; species Scyliorhinus canicula. Next base: position 219,186,156 of record NC_052147.1, read on the forward strand.
CCTCATAATTTTGTAGACCTCTATCAGGTCGCCCCTCAACTTCCGTCATTCCAGTGAGAACAAACTGAGTTTATTCAACCTCTCCTCATAGCTAATGCCCTCCATACCAGGCAACAGCCTGGTAAATCTCTTCTGCACCCTCTCTGAAGCCTCCACATCCTTCTGGTAGTGTGGCGACCAGAATTGAACACTATACTCCATGTGTGGCCTAACTAAGGTTCTATACAGCTGCAACATGACTTGCGAATTCTAATACTCAATGCCTCGGCCAATGAAGGCAAGCATGCCGTATGCCTTCTTGACTACCAGCACGGTAGCATGGTGGTTAGCATAAATGCTTCACAGCTCCAGGGTCCCAGGTTCGATTCCCAGCTGGGTCACTGTCTGTGTGGAGTCTGCACGTCCTCCCCGTGTGCGTGGGTTTCCTCCGGGTGCTCCGGTTTCCTCCCACAGTCCAATGATGTGCGGGTTAGGTGGATTGGCCATGCTAAATTGCCCGTAGTGTCCCAAAAAGTAAGGTTAATGGGGGGATTGTTGGGTTACGGGTATAGGGTGGATACGTGGGTTTGAGTAGGGTGATCATTGCTCGGCACAACATTGAGGGCCGAAGGGCCTGTTCTGTGCTGTACTGTTCTATGTTCTATGTTCTATCTGTGTTGCTCCTTTCAGCGACCTGTGGACTTGTACACCTAGATCTCTCTGACTTTCAATACTCTTGAGGGTTCTACCATTTACTGAATATTCCCTACCTGCATTAGACCTTCCAAAATGCATTACCTCACATTTGTCCGGATTAAACTCCATCTGCCATCTCGCCGCCCAAGTCTCCAAACGATCTAAATTCTGCTGTATCCTCTGACAGTCCTCATTGCTATCCACAATTCCACCAACCTTGGTGTCGTCTGCAAACTTACTAATCAGACCAGTTACATTTTCCTCCAAATCATTTATATATACTATGAACAGCAAAGGTCCCAGCACTGATCCCTGCGGAACACCACTAGTCACAGCCCTTCAATTAGAAAAGCACCCTTCCATTGCTGCTCTCTGCCTTCTATGACCTAGCCAGTTCTGTATCCATCTTGCCAGCTCACCCCTGATCCCGTGTGACTTCACCTTTTGTACCAGTCTACCATGAGGGACCTTGTCAAAGGCCTTACTGAAGTCCACACAGACAACATACACTGCCCTACCTGTAGCAATCATCTTTGCGACCTCCTCGAAAATCTCTATCAAGTTAGTGAGACACGGCCTCCCCTTCACAAAACCATGCTGCCTCTCACTAATACATCCATTTGCTTCCAAATGGAAGTAGATCCTGTCTCGAAGAATTCTCTCCACTAATTTCCCTACCACTAACGTAAGGCTCACCGGCCAGTAGTTCCCTGGATTATCCTTGGTACCCTTCTTAAACAAAGGAACAACATTGGCTATTCTCCAGTCCTCCGGGACATAACCTGAAGAGAGTGAGTATCCAAAGATTTCTGTCAAGGCCTCAACAATTTCCTCTCTAGCCTCCTTCAGTATTCTGGGGTAGATCCCATCCGGCCCTGGGGACTTATCTACCTTAATATTTTTCAAGACGTCAACACCTCGTCTTTTTGGATCTCAATGTGACCCAGGCTATCTACACACCCTTCTCCAGACTCAACATCCACCAATTCCTTCTCTTTCATGAATACTGATGTAAAGTATTCATTTAGTACCTCGGCCATTTCCTCTGGCTCCACACATAGATCCATCGCAGGCCGGAGAATTCGGGCGGCCCCGGCGCCCATTGAGTCACACTGGACCCCGCCACTCTCTGAGGCGGGTGGCGCGACTCACGCCGGGCCGGTTTTTGGGGGCGGGAGAATTGGGAGAAGGGCGGGGGCGGGATTCACGCTGACCCCTGGTGATTCTCCCACCCAGCGGGGGGTCGGAGAATCCCGCCCCAGAAATCTACTGATGTTAAATCATGCTGCAATTCTCCCAATGGCAGGTTAATGGCGGTCGGTCTTTCCCATTGCCAGGTGCTGTGAACAGCATTTTTTATTCATTTGCGTATCATTAAAATTGCCACCTGTCAAAATCCCATCAGGTCATTACAAGCTTGCATCACACCAACAGGAAATCACATCGCAAGGCTTCGCATTGAGCGCAACATGCAAAGTCTACCTGCCATAGTGCTGCGCTGCTCCTGATGCGCTGAACACCAGTGAACTGAAGGGCAACACGGTTGCACAGTGTGTAGCCGGGTTCGATTCCTGCTTGAGCCACTGTCTGTGCGGAGTCTGCACGTTCTCCCCGTGTCTGCGTGGGTTTCCTCAGGGTGCTCCGGTTTCCTCCCGAGGAAGATGACTTCATGCAGTTAACCTGCATCACAGCCACCAAAGTTGCCACAATCAGAATAATGCTTCAAGTTAACAGTCACCACTTGGACATGAAAATCAATAAGGGGCTACAGTCTGACAACAAACATTCCACAGTCTCCGTTTGGGAATCCAGTACCTGGGCTTGAAGGATACCAAGGCTCGTTGGCAACATACACTGGGGAACCACTGACCATTATTGGGACTACACTGACCCCGGTTACTCACGGTCAGGTTACTATGACCCGGTCCCAGCCTCCTAGGCCGTGATTGGTTACAAAGATTCTGCCTGGATTGGCAACAAATCTTCCAGATAGATACTGGCAGTTTGTACAAAGTCCTCGGAAAGCTTTCAGATGGTTTCCAGGAAAATAGAACATAGAACATTACAGCGCAGTACAGGCCCTTCGGCCCACGATGTTGCGCCGTCGCTTGAAACCCCTCTAAGTCCCTCTACACTATTCCCTTATCGTCCATATGTCTATCCATGACCATTTGAATGCGTTTAGTGTTGGCGAGTTCCACTACTGTTGCAGGCAGGGCATTCCACGCCCTTACTACTCTCTGAGTAAAGAACCTACCTCTGACTCTGTCCCTATATCTATCTCCCCTCAATTTAAGCTATGTCCCCTCGTGCTAGACCTCACCATCCGAGGAAAAAGGCTCTCAAAGTCCACCCTATCTAATCCTCGGATTATCTTGTATGCCTCAATTAAGTTCACCTCTTAACCTTCTCTCTCTAACGAAAACAGCCTCAAGTCCTTCAGCCTTTCCTCATAAGATCTTCCCTCCATACCAGGCACATCCTTGTAAATTTCCTCTGTACCCATTCCAATGCTTCCACATCCTTCCCATAAAAATGGCGACCAAATCTGCATGCAATACTCCAAATGCAGCCGCAGCCAGAGTTTTGTACAACTGCAACAGGACCTCATGGCCCCGAAACTCAATTCCTCTACCAATAAAAGCTACACAGACCGTATGCCTTCTTAACAACCCTCTCAACCTGGGTGTCAACTTTCAGGATCTATGGACCATGGACACCGAGATCTCTCTGCTCGTCCACACTACCAAGAATCTTACCATTAGCCCAGTACTCTCTGTCTTCCTGTTATTCCTTCCAAAATGAATCCCCTCACACTTTCTGCATTAAACTCCATTTGCCACCTGTCAGCCCAGCTCTGCAGCTTATCTATGACCCTCTGTAACTTATAATATCCTTCTGCACTGTCCACAACTCCACCGACTTTAGTGTCATCTGCAAATTTACTCACCCATCCTTCTACGCCCTCCTCCAGGTCATTTATAAAAATGACAAACAGCAGCGGCCCCAAAACAGATCCTTGTGGTACACCACTAGTAACTGGACACCCGTCAGAACATTTCCCATCAACCACCGCCCTTTGTCTTCTATCAGCTAGCCAATTTCTGATCCAAACTGCTAATCACCCTGATCCATGTGCCTCTGTTTTCTGCAATAGCCTATCGTGGGGAACCTTATCAATGCTTTACTGAAATCCATATACACCACATCAACTTGCTTTACCTCATTCACCTGTTCGGGGGTTCACCTTCTCGAAGAACTCATGAGTTTGTGAGGCACGACCTACCCTTCACAAAACCATGTTGACTATCTCTAATCAATTATTCCTTTCCAGATGATTTACATCCTATCTCTTATAAACCTTTCCAAGACTTTTCCCACAACAGAAGTAAGGCTCACTGGTCTATAGTTACTGGGGTTATCTCTACTCCCCTTCTTGAACAGGGGAAACATTTGCTATCCTCTAGTAAAGGCCTGGGAAGGCACTGGGAAATTAAAGGGAGCCAAAGCAAAAATCCACCTTACCCAGAACCCAACCCAAACATCTTAGGGCCGTCCGGTCCATAACGCCCTGCTTAGAAAAGTGGATGATAAACTGAGCCGACTGGAGAATTGGACTTGGCTCAGTTCACAGAGTGGGTGGGGACAGTGGTCCCGGTGCTGAAACCAGACAAGTTAATTCGCCTGTGTGGCGATTACAAGATCACAGTTAACAAGGTCTCCTGCTTGAACCGGTACCACATGCCTTGCACGGAAGACCGATTTGCAAAGCTGGCCAGAGGGCACCCATTCACGAATGTTGACATGAGCATGCGTACCTCCAGTTGGAAGTCTAAAAGATACATCATCATCAATACCCACAGGGAATTGTCAAAGACCAGCTTCCCTTGAGATTGTAGGAGTGCTTTCAAGGACTGAGCATTGAGCAGGCTTTTACATGGGGTCCCTCCCTCTTAGTTACAGCTCAGCTGCACACAAAGACCTGAAGACACGCCAAGCCTGGTTAAGACGGCTTTATTTACAAGCTTGGTCAACGTACGAGGGAGAGTGATTTGGGTAAATGTCAACACCACTCTACTTTACACTGGTGCAGGTGCCATAATTATACAATTTTCCAAAAATCAATAGCCCACCCCAGTTGAACTTGATTTAATCCTTGGAGCTGGCAATGTTATCTTGACAATGAAGTTTACTTTAAACATCATGATGACTGTGATCTGCTCATGATTTAACCCCACCCTCCTACCTGTTTACCAGGATTCTTTATCAGTTATGTTTTGTTTTACTCCCATTCCCATGGTGCTTTTCTCAACCAGTTCCTTCCCACCTCATTGTTCATCTGAGTGCAGGATGTTAAAAAACAACTGGATAAAAGCAAATTACTGCGGATGCTGGAATCTGAAACAAAAGAGAAAATGCTGGAAAATCTCAGCAAGTCTGGCAGCATATGTAGGGAGAGAAAAGAGCTAACATTTCGAGTCCAATGAGTCTTTGTCAAAGCTTTAGATGGGGTTCCTCCTTCTTAGTTACAGCTCAGCTGCACACAAAGACCTGAAGACATGCCAAGCCTGGTTAAGACGGCTTTATTTACAAGCTTGGTTTTGGATAAATGCCAAAACCACCCCACTTTACACTGGTGCAGGTGCCATAATTATACAATTTTCATCAAAGCTTTGACAAAGAGTCATAGGACTCAAAGCGTTAGCTCTTTTCTCTCCCTCCAGATGCTGCCAGACTTGCTGAGATTTTCCAGTATTTTCTCTTTCATTGCAAGATGTTGAAGTTGGGTTCCTCTTTACACCATGCATTGCCTGAGGCAGGATATTGGGGCCACTGATAAGAACTGTTTACTGAGCTGACTGTGTTATTGCTGACCACACTATTTCTGTCTGAGTCTGTTTGTCCTAAAAACATGGGCAAATTAGCTAACTTAAATCCTATCATGCAATGCAACCTCTGCTTTTCGCAACAGTTTAAATGCTTGTTCCTGCTATGTTCTAAAAATATTTTAAGAAGTCTTACAATACCAGGTTAAAGTCCAACATGTTTGTTTCAAACACTCCTATTTCAACAAATCAGATTCACCTGAGGAAGGAGCAGTGCTCCGAAAGCTAATGTTTGAAACAAACCTGTTGGACTTTAACCTGGTGTTGTAAGACTTCTTACTGTGCTCACCCCAGTCCAATTCCGGCATCTCTACATCATGGCTACAAATATATGTTTAATGGTTAATAATGATTACTGGGCATAGCCTTCTATGATTAGTCTCATCCTCAATAAACTAACTTATGTAGAAGGATTCTAGTGTCATCCTAGCTATCCGATTTTAAGGGGTCTCATCTCAGGACACCCCCTTCAGTCCCCGCTTTTGGCCCTTGGCTAGCCCAAGAATAGGCCATTAAATAGACATACTGAATTTGCTGGATTCAGACCTAAGTGTGAAATGATCAATAGTTAAGACGGCTTTATTTACAAGCTTGGTCAACGTACGAGGGAGAGTGATTTGGGTAAATGCCAACACCACTCTACTTTACACTGGTGCAGGTGCCATAATTATACAATTTTCCAAAAATCAATAGCCCACCCCAGTTGAACTTGATTTAATCCTTGGAGCTGGCAATGTTATCTTGACAATGAAGTTTACTTTAAACATCATGATGACTGTGATCTGCTCATGATTTAACCCCACCCTCCTACCTGTTTACCAGGATTCTTTATCAGTTATGTTTTGTTTACTATGTGTAATATGTTAATATGATTACTGGGCATGCCTTCTATGATTAGTCTCAATCCTCAATAAACTAACTTATGTAGAAGGATTCTAGTGTCATCCTAGCTATCCGATTTTAAGGGGTCTCATCTCAGGACACCCCCTTCAGTCCCTGCTTTTGGCCCTTGGCTAGCCCAAGAATAGGCCATTAAATAGACATACTGAATTTGCTGGATTCAGACCTAAGTGTGAAATGATCAATAGTTAAGACGGCTTTATTTACAAGCTTGGTCAACGTACGAGGAGAGTGATTTGGTAAATGCCAACACCACTCTACTTTACACTGGTGCAGGTGCCATAATTATACAATTTTCCAAAAACACTAAGAGCTGTAACAGTTCCTCTTCATCTAGGGGACATCTTTCCGCCATTCCCTAATTCGTCATCTGGCACAGCAGAATGTACGAAAAAAGATGAGCAGCATAAACAGCTGCGGAATTACAACAATGTGCGATATGATGCGTATCGGCATTCAGTCCCCAGTTCCATATTTTAGAGAAAACGTTCTGCAATTTAAATAGTTCCTCAGCCTTTTCGGCGTGAGTTTTAATCAGCTCCTGCTCCTTGTTCCAGAGATGTCAATCTGTGTCGCCTCCTTGTTAGGTCCTTCCCAGAATGCCCGTGAGTGCAGATGCGGGAAATCTCCTCTGGATGTATTGGTGATCATCAGTTCACTCGAGGTCATCTGCTTCCACTATGGACTCATCCCTGTATGGAGTCAGTTTATGATGGTCAATGATAATTGACTTAAATTGGTTAGAACAACATTATGCCCAAGCAATTCACACACAATGCCTCACTTGGTATAATTACTATTCAATGTCACAATGGTCCCGGTGGATTGGAAATTAGCAAACGTGACGCCACTGTTTAAAAAAGGAGGTAGGCAGAAAGCAGGAAATTATAGGCCAGTGAGCTTAACTTCGGTAGTAGGGAAGATGCTGGAATCTATCATCAAGGAAGAAAATTGCGAGGCATCTGGATAGAATTGTCCCATTGGGCAGAACTGCAGGCATGGGTTCGTAAAAGGCAGGTCATGCCTAACTAATTTAGTGGAATTTTTTGAGGACATTACCAGTGCAGTAGATAACGGGGAGCCGATGGATGTGGTATATCTGGATTTCCAGAAAGCCTTTGACAAGGTGCCACACAAAAGGTTGCTGCATAAGATAAAGATGCATGGCATTAAGGGTAAAGTAGTAGCATGGATAGAGGATTGGTTAATTAATAGAAAGCAAGAGTTGGGATAAATGGGTGTTTCTCTGGTTGGCAATCAGTAGCTAGTGGTGTCCCTCAGGGATCAGTGTTGGGCCCACAATTGTTCACAATTTACATAGATGATTTGGAGTGGGGGACCAAGGGCAATGTGTCCAAGTTTGCAGATGACACTAAGATGAGTGGTAAAGCGAAAAGTGCAGAGGATACTGGAAGTCTGCAGAGGGATTTGGATAGGTTAAGTGAATGGGCTCGGGTCTGGCAGATGGAATAACAATGTTGACAAATGTGAGGTTATCCATTTTGGTAGGAATAACAGCAAACGGGATTATTATTTAAACCGATAAAATATTAAAGCATGCCGCTGTTCAGAGAGACTTGGTGTGTGCTAGTGCATGAGTCACAGAAGGTTGGTTTACAAGTGCAACAGGTGATTAGAAGGCAAATGAATTTTGTCCTTCATTGCTAGAGGGATGGAGTTTAAGACTAGGGAGGTTATGTTGCAAAAGTATAAGGTGTTAGTGCGGCCACACCTGGAGTATTGTGTTCAGTTTTGGTCTCCTTACTTGAGAAAGGACACTGGCGCTGGAGGGTGTGCAGAGGAGATTCACTAGGTTAATCCCAGAGCTGAAGGGGTTGGATTATGAGGAGAGGTTGAGTAGACTGGGACTGTACTCGTTGAATTTAGAAGGATGAGGGGGGATCTTATAGAAACATTTAAAATTATGAAGGAATAGATAGGATAGATGCGGGCAGGTTGTTTCCACTGGCGGGTGACAGCAGAACTAGGGGACATAGCCTCAAAATAAGGGGATGTAGATTTAGGACTGAGTTTAGGAGGAACTTCTTCACCCAAAGGGTTGTGACATCTATGGAATTCCTTGCCCAGTGAAGCAGTTGAGGCTCCTTCATTACATGTTTTAAGGTAAAGATAGATAGTTTTTTGAAGAATAAAGGGATTAAGGGTTATGGTGTTCGGGCCGGAAAGTGGAGCTGAGTCCACAAAAGATCAGCCATGATCTAATTGAATGGCGGAGCAGGCTCGAGGGGCCAGATGGCCTACTCCTGCTCCTAGTTCTTATGTTCTTATGTTCTTATGTAGTAAGTGGTCAAGCACTGAGCACTATTAAATGCAGTCTGGTTGTTTACTTCGACCACTAATGCGCGGTTCTTGTATGTGTGGTACCCGCAGTAATCTTCCGTACTAATGGCTTTCTCCAGGCACAACCAGTTTATTTCCCCCTCCTTTGCATACCAGGAGGCGATGGAGTATATGCTATATGTCTTTTGGTATGCGTTTTCAGGGGCATCCTTCAGTTAATTAACACCCATTCCCATAGTGTCCCAAATTGTTCACCCGGAGAAGTTCATGAGTACTGTTCTCTCTGCCTGGGAATGTGCAACAATCATTCCCACTAGGAGGCTGTGATTATCATTTGCAAAGGGGATGCGACCTGGCCAACCTTAATTCCCTTAGGCGTTCAGGAGCTTGGTGGGCTGTTTTTATCCAAGCCTTCAAATGATCATCGCTCACCCAATTAGGTACTTGGTGTGCATCCAGCTGGAGTAGGTTGGCCTGGAAGCTTTGTAATACATGTGTTGCATACATATGACATGCCTGCACTTTGTGCACTTTCTGTGAGACAGGACTCTGTCTATCAATTAACACATGAATTGTTGTCTAAAAGAGCACTCTGTTTATCAATTAACTAATTAATTGTTGTCTGATATGGCTGCAACTGTTTAAGTTCCTTCACACTAGCTGATTGACTCGCATGGCTGGCTAAGATCTGGAGCTGTTCCGGCATCCAGGTATATATCCTTAACTGCAGCTCTATTTGCCTCTTCATAACCTCAATCTCTTCAATTATTTCTGCAATGTCGAGGGTGTTGACAGTTGAAATTCCCGCTCGTTCCACTAATAATAATCTTTCTTATTGTCACAAGTAGGCTTACATTAACTCTGCAGTGAAGTTACTGTGAAAATCCCCGGGTCGCCACATTCCAAAACCTGTTTAGTTACACTGAGGGAGAATTCAGAATGTCCAAATTACCTAACAGCACGTCTTTTGGAACTTGTGGGAGGAAACCGGAGCACCTGGAGGAAACCCATGCAGACATGGGGAGAACGCGCAGACTCTGCACAGACAGTGACCCAAGCCAGGAATCGAACCTGGGACCCTTGCGCTGTGGAGCAATAATGCTAACCACTCTGCTACCGTGCTGCCCTGACTAAGTTCCTACCATCAGTTTTATGTCAGCAGGAATCAAACTTTTTAGCTCTCGCAGCATTGTTTCCCCCCCTTCCTCCTATCAGCCACAAAACACCGCGCGCTGCATAGGACAATTCCACCTTCAGTCCCGATAAAAGAGGCCCTTTGCAATTCCAATGCAATCTGTGCTGGGCATGATAGCCTGGCTAAAAGCTAAACAATGCTAACTGTGTGAAATTCTGTGAAGCTGAGTCACTCAATAATTAGCATAATTGAACTAGCAAAGCTATGCTCTTGAATGTGGACATAGCACCTAAAAGGGGCGTGCATGCTATTATTTGGATCTTTATGCTAGATATTTGTTTGGTTTCAGGGTCAGTCACCTCTCCTACATGTAGACCTTGGATTCTCATGAAATAAATTGTGGTTTTACCGACCCAATACCTAGGTAAATGCATTAAAGAACAAAGAGAACAGAACAATACAGCACAGGAACAGGCCCTTCAGCCCTCCAAGCCTGTACTGATCATGATACCAACCTTTGCCAAAACCCTCAGCACTTCCTTGTGCCATATCTCTCTATAAACATCCTATCTATGTATTTGTCAAGATGCCTTTTGAATGACGTTAATGTGTCTGCTTCCATAACCTCCCCGGCAACGCATTCCAAGCACTCACTACCCATTGCGTAAAAAACCTGACTCATACATCACCCCATGGACCTTAAACCTATGCCCCCTGGTGACTGACCCCTTCAACCTGGGACAGAGTGCCTGCCCATCCACTCTATCTATGCCCCTCATAATCTTGTAGACCTCTATCAGGTCACCCTCAACCTCCATATTTCTAAAGAAAACAGTCTGAGTCTATTCAGCCTCTCCGTATAGCTAACACCCTCCAGACCAGGCAACATCCTGGTGAACCTACTCTGCACCCTCTCCAAAGCCTCCACATCCTTCTGGTAGTGTGACGACCAGAAATGTGCGCAATATTCCACGTGCGGCCTTACCAATGTTCTATACAATTGTAGCATGACTTGCCAGATTTTATACTCAATGCCCCATCCAATGAAGGCAAGCATTCCATATGGTTTCTTGACTACCTTGTCCTCTTGTGTTGCCAGTTTCAAAGATCTGTGGACTTGTATGCCCAGAACTCTCTGACTTTCTATATTCTTAAGAGTTTTGCGATTTACGGTATTTTTCCCCTCTATGTTAGACCTACCAAATTGCATTACCTCACATTTGTCTGGATTAAACTCCATTTGCAATTTCTGTGCCCAGGCCTCCAATCTATCTATGTCCTGCTGTATCCTCTGACAATCCTCAACACTATCTACCACTCCACCAACCTTGGTGTCATCCACGGACTTACTAATCAGACCAGCTAGTTTTTCCTCCAAATCGCTTATGTACACTACAAACAACAGAGGCCCAAGCACAGATCCCTGTAGAATACTACTAGTCACAATCATCCATTCAGGAAAACATCTTCCTACTGCTACCCTTTGCCTTCTGTGACTGAACCAGTTCTGTACCGATCTTGACACTTCACCTTTTGTACCGGTCTGCCATGAGTCACCTTGTCAAAACTTTACTGAAGTCCATGTAAACAACATCCACCGCTGTCCCGTCATCAATCATCTTTGGTCACCCTCCTCCAAAACTCGATCATGTTAGTGAGGTATGACCTCCCCTTCACAAAACCATGCTCTCTATCGTAAATGAGTCCAATTGTTTCCAAATGGGTATAAATCCTGTCCCTGAGAAATCTCTCCAATAATTTACCTACTACTGACATGAGGCTCACCAGCCAGGATTATCCCTGCTACCTTTCTTAAACAGCGGTACCACATTAGCTATTCTCCAGTCCTCTGGGATCTCACCTGTCGCCAATGAGGATACAAATATATCAGCCAAGGCCCCAGCAATTTCCTCCCTTGCTTCCCTTAGGATTCTGGGGTAAATCCCATCTGGCCCAGGAGACATATATACCTTAATATCTTTTAAAAGACCCAATACCTTCTCCTTTTTGATGTCAACATGACCCAGATTGTCCACACACCCTACCCAAGAATCATCCTCCACAAAGTCCTTTTCTTTGGTGAATATTGATGCAAAGTACTCATTTAGTACCTCACCCCCACTGTCCTTAAGTGGTCCAATCCAGTCCCTGGCCACCCTCTTACTTGTTACATGTAAAAGCTTTGGGATTCACCTTAATCCTACTTGCCAAGGACTTTTCATGACCACTCCTAGTCCTCCTAATTTCCCACTTAAGTACCTGCCTACTTCTTTTGTACTCAAGGATTTCAACTGTCCCCACCCTTCTAGACCTTACAAAAGTTTCCTTTTTCTTTTTGATGTGGTTCACAATATCCCTCATTATCCAAGGCTCCCCATATTTATCCTTCGTTCTCTCAGGAATGTGACCTTCCTGAATCCAAATCAACTGTCGCTTGAAAACTCCCACAGGCCTGATGTTGATTTACCCTCCAACAGCCGCATCCAATCCAAATTCTTCAGTTCCTGACTAACGTTATCATAATTTGCCTTTCCCCAGTTTAGCACCTTAACACAGGGTTACCCTCATCCCTATCCAAAAATACCCTAAAACGTACGGAATTGTGGTCACTACTCCTAAAATGTTACCATACTGAAACCTCAACCACCTGTCGAGGCTCATTCCCCAATATGAGGCCCAGTGCTGCCCCTTCTCTAGTTGGACTATCTACATATTGTATCAAGAAACCTTCCTGGATACACTTACAAACATTGCCCCATCCAGGGAAATTAAAATCCCCTACCACAACAACCCTCTTACTTTTGCATCTATCCAAAATCTCTCTCCCTATCTGCTCCTCTATCTCTCGCTGGCAGTTGGGGGCCTGTAATAACTGGCCAACATTGTGATTGCCCTCTTTCTATTCCTAAGCTCTACCCAGATTGCCTCATTGTATGAGCCCTCCGAGGTGTCCTTCCGCAGTCCGTCTATAATATTTTCCTTAACCAGTAATGCTGCTCCCCCCTCCCCCCTCTTTACATCCCTCTCTATCTCTCCTGAAGCATCTATATCCTCAACATTCAGCTGCGAATCTTGCCCTTCCTTTAATCACATTTCTGTGGTGGCCACAACATCATAATTCCAAGTACTAATTACGTGCTCTAAGTTCATCTGCCTTACCCTACTGTACTTCTGGAGTTGAAACAAATACACTTCAAACCACTGCGTGGGTGATGGGGTTCTCTTATATTTGTTCTCTATTTCCCCTTCAGTTATTACACCTTCTGAGCTAACACTCTGGTTCCCACCTCCTGCCATACCAGTTTAAATCCACCCGAGTGACGCTAGCAAACCTCCCAGCCAGGATATTGGTGTCCCTCCAGTTTAGATGCAACTGTCCTTCTTGTACAGGTCACACCTGCCCCAGAAGAGATCCCAGTGGTCTAAGACCTGGAGATCGAACATAGAACCTCGCCACTAAGTTCGAGACTACTGAAATATATTACGTACTGCCATGTAATCTCCATAACTGTCAACAGCCAGAACATATGCTGTGTTAGAGCATGACAAACACATTTATACAACATCAAACAATTAAATGAACAGTACAAGCAACATATTTACAGTAATTCTAAATCTAACAGTTCTCTTCAAAATTGCATAGCAACAAAGATGCTCTTACTGCGATAGCTTTCAACATTAAATTGAGCCTTGAAACATTTACTTGCCTTTCAGGAGAAGAAACAATTCTGAAAATCTCAAATTAACCGTAGCATTTTGCAACCTCACCATTATGCAAACACAATCCATGAATCACAGAACTCTTACAGTGCAGGAGAAGGCCATTTGGTACATTATGTCTGTGCGAGCTCTCCAAATGAGCAATGCACCAAGTGCCATTGCTCTACACTTCCCACATAGTCCTGCACACCCTTTGCCTTCAGATAATAATCCAATTCCCTATTAAATGCCTTGATTGAACCTACCTCCATAACATTTTAACAGTCCTGGGGCTGGAATCTCTGACCCCCACGCCGGGACGGAGAATCGGCAGGGGCCGGCGTGAATCCCGCCCCCGCCGGCCGCCGAATTCTCTGGCACCGGATAATCGCGCCGTGCCTGTCGGCCCCCCCCCCCCCCCCCCCCCCCCCCCCCCCGCGATTCTCTGGCCCGCGAGGGGCCCAAGTCCCACTGCTGTCATGCCGGTCCAGCCAGCATGAATTAAACAAGGTATTTACCGGCAGGACCAGGAGGCGCGGGCGAGCTCAGGAGTCCTGGGGGGGGCACGGGGCCCACCGATCCGCGGGCGGGCCTGTGCCGTGAGGGCACTCTTTTCCTTCCGTGTCGGGCATCAGCCTCCGCGATGGCCGATGCGGAGGTGAACCTCCTGCGCATGCGCGGGGATGACGTCAGCAGCTGCTGACACTCCCGCGCATGTGCGGACTTCGGCCCCGGCGGACGTGGTGCCAAAGGCCTTTCCCGCCGGCCGGCAACGTGCCAATCACTGCGGCGCAGGCCTAGCCCCTAAAGGTGAGGGCTACACGAAGCCCGACGCCAGAGTGGTTCACGCCACTCCATCCCACCAAGACCCCCTGCCCCGCTGGGTAGGTGAGAATCCAGCCCCTGATCTTAAGTACTCGCTTCATGAAAAGGTTTTTCCTCATTTCTTCATTGCTTCTTTTCATAGAATTTACAGTGCAGAAGGAGGCCATTCGGCCCATCGAGTCTGCGCCTGCTCTTGGAAAGAGCACCCTACCCAAGCCCGTACCTCCACCCTATCCCCATAACCCAGTAACCCACCTAACACTAAGGGCAATTTGGACCCTGAGGGCAATTTAGCCTGGCCAATTCACCTAACCTGCACATCTTTGGACTGTGGGAGGAAACCGGAGCACCCGGATGAAACCCACGCACACACGGGGAGAACATGCAGACTCCGCACAGACAGTGACCCAAGCCGGGATTCGAACCTGGGACCCTGGAGCTGTGAAGCATTTGTGCTAACCACTATGCTACCGTGCTGCCCCAACCTTTTGCCAGTTACCTTAAATCTGGGACCTCTTATTCTCGATTGTTTCACGAGTGGAAACAATTTTTCATTGTACACTCTGCCCATATACCTAATCATTTTGAATATCTCCATCATATCTCCTCTGAACCTTTTCCTCCTCCAAGATAAACAGTCCCAACTTCTCCAAACTGTTTACAGAACTGAAGTCCCTCATCCCTGAAAACCATTCTCGTGAATCTTTTCAGCACTCTTTCTAATACCTTCAAATTTCCTAAAGCGTCACACCTAGAAATAGATACAATTCTCCAGTTGAGGGTGAAACAGTGTTTCAGACAAGTTTAACAGAGCCTCGCAGCTCTTTTACTCTTTGCCCTTATTAATAAAGCCGAGGCTACTTGTGCTTTATTAGCTGCTCTCTCACCCTGCCCTGCACCTTTCACGACCTATGCACATATAAACTCAGGTTCCTCTGCTCCTCACTGCCCCCCCCCCCTTTAGAGTTGCACCCTTTATTTGTATATTATATCAGATTATATATCTGCATTTGTCCTACCAAAATTAATCACTTCACCCTTCTTTGCATTGAACGTCATCCACCACTTTCCCATTAGCCATCTACTTCCTTTTTGAAGTTCTACACTATCCTACTCACAATCCATCATGCTTCCAAGTTCCATATCATCTTCAACTTTTGAAATTGTGCCGAATAAACTTCAGTCCAGGTCATTAATATATGTCAGGAAGAGCAAGGGTCCCAACACTGAAACCTTCCAAAAAACTGCTGCTTATTTTCTGTCACTCAGCCAACTTTGTATCCAAGTTACTACTGTCTGTTTTGTTTCATCAGTTACAAGCTTACATATAAGACCAGTGTTCTTCAAAGTCGGGGGCGCGGGTCGCGGGTGGGTCGAGGGCGGGTGTCGGGAGAGTCACGGAGCCGTAGTCCGCGGCGCTGCCGATTGCGCAAATCCCCGCGCAGTCGCGAACATGTTGAAAAAAAAATTCGGCCGCATTTGCGCTTTTTGTTTTACAAGTTCTGTAGTGGTTTTTATTCATTTATTTATTTATTTTATTCATTTAATTTTTATTTTTTTCATTTATTTTATTTGATTTTTTGCAAGTTCGGGCGCGTTTTATTAATTTTTTTCATTTATTTTATTCATTTTATTTTTTTTTACAAGTGGTTTTATTTGATAAAATATTAGAGGAAAAAAATTCAGAACTTTGGACAGATGGAGACTCCATACTTCCGACACAGGAAGGCTTCACCTTCATCCAACAGGTTCCATTGGAGGAGCGTGTACGAGGTCCAAAGGGACCCAAAACCATTTCCTCCATTTTTGTCAGCAGCAAACAAGATAAGAGAAAATGGTGGGTCACGCAGGTCGGCCAGCGTGGGTCGCGAAGGTCGGCTGGCGTGGGTCGCAAAGGTCGGCCGGGTTGGGTCCCGAAGGTCGGCCGGTTGGTAAAAATGGGTCCCCGGAAAAAAAGTTTGAAGAACACTGTATAAGACTATTGTGCGGATCTTTATCAAACACTTTTCAATAAACCACATCGAAAGCATTGCCCTCATCAGCCCTCCCTGTTACCTCTACAAAAAACTCCAGCAAGTTAGTTAACCACAATTTGCCCTGAAAAAATCCCCGCTGGCTTTTCTTAATTAACCTGCATTTGTCCCAGTGACTACTAATTTTGTCCCGAATTATTGTTTCCAAAAATTTCCTCATCACCCAAGTTAAATTGACTGGCCTGTTGTTGCTGGGTTACCCTTCCACCCACTTTTGAACAAGGGTCCTCTGGTACCAGCTTTGAGCCTAAGGAAGGCTGAAAAACTATGCTCAATGTCTCCACAGTTCTCCCTCACACTTCCTTCAGTGTCCTTGGATATATCTCACCTGGTCCTGGTTCCTTATAAACTTTAAGTACAGATAACCTATCAAGTACACCCCTTACGAAAGATCATAATCTTAGAATAAGAGGTGGCAAATTCAAAACAGATTGAGGAGAAACTACTTTCTCCCAAAGGGTTGTGAATCCATGGATAGAATGATAGAATGGTGGAACAGACTCAATGACTCGATGAATCAATGGGTTGAATGGTCTAAATCTGCTCCTATATCTTATGAACTTAAGAAGTTATCAAATTTAAACCCTTCGTGTGCCTGAACTACTTCCTCTTTCATCATCATCTGGGCAGCATCTTTTTGCCTGGTAAAGACAGGGAAAGGAGGCCGCTCGTAGACCCAGCCTTCAAACGAGTGCCCGGCCTTTGGCCATCTCGCATGCCCCGGACCCAACCCCCACAGTGCCCCTAGCTCCTGATAAAGTCCCCCCTGCCCCCGGATTGGCCCTCACCTGACGGTGGTGGCACTGGACTGAGTTCGCAGCCACCATGCCGGGTTCCCGACGGGAAGAGACCATGAGAGCCACACGGTGTCAGGAACCCGTCCGGCCGGAGGCGGAGCATCAGGGAGCAGACCTCAGGCATCGTCCTGAGGCCGTCGACTACGCAACTTTGGAGGGGGCGGAGCATCACGAAACTGGCATTGTCCCTCATTTCGTCGGAAACTTTAATTCCCCAGCCGATCGGCAAGCAACCAGAGAATCCAGCCCGAGATGTGAGTCCTCACACACTTCCTGAAGTCCTTGGGTGGGATTCTCCAGAGATAACGTAAGAAGTCTTACAACACCAGGTTAAAGACCAATAGGTTTGTTTCCAATCACTAGCTTTCGGAGCACTGCTCCTTCCGCAGTGATTCACCCCAGTCCAACACCGGCATCTCCACATCAGCGATAAAGGGCTGCATTCTCTGATTTTGCGACTAAGTGTTGACGCCAGCGTGGAAACAGTGGTGTTTTACGACAGCAAAAACGAAGCAACAACTGCACCGATTCAGCAACTCTAAATGGGCTAGCACCATCGCCACGGGGAACACAACCGGTTCCAAGCGAAATAGCGCTGGATTCGTCAGGTCCGTGATTGACGCACATGAGACTCATATGCTGTAGCTGCACGTAAACGGTCCTTCCTCCCACACACACCATCCCAGTCAACAAGATGGCTGGAAGGAGAGCAATGCCACGGTTCAGCGACACTGAGCTGGACACCCTCCTGGACACCGTGGAGGAGAGACGGATGACCCGTACCCAGACCCCAGCAGGAAGGCCACCAGGATCCACCAATTGCCGTACCTGGGAGCAGTTGGCAGACGTGTTCAGCACCCTGGGCAATGTCACCCGGACTGGCATCCAGTGCAGGAAGAAACTGCACAACCTCCTCTGGGCGGCCAGGGTGAGTAGGCAGCACTGTGCCCCTGGCACCAACCCCCCTCCCCCACACATGTATGTAACCTGAACCCCCCCCGGTGGACAGTCGAACCCTCACCTTGCCCCACAAACCTGCAGCCATGCCAGCTGCAATGGCCGCGTGCCATAACCACTGAAGCCATCATTGACCAACCCCTGGGCTGCATGAGCCGGACTGTCTAACAGTGTCGTTGTTTGTGTTTGCGCCCTCTCCCACCCCCGCAACCAGGAGAAGGCCGTGCACAACCGCTGGGAATGGGAGAAGACCGGAGGGGGACTACCAGACCTGCGGCCCCTCACCATGCCCAAGCAGATGGCACTGGATGTGGCCGGCATCCCGGAGGAACGGGAGGTCGCCGACGCGGATATTGGCGGCGGGCGAACAAGTGAGACCCCTGCTTAATGGCAGATCCTCATGACACATGTATGGACCTCCCTTCCATCCCCCTCACCCTCACTCCTCATCCCCCCCACACACCACAACTCTTCCACCCCCCTCCCCACCCCAACCCCACCGTCCGGCTGTCCAACCATACATGTCATCTTACAGGACCTGCCGGAGATGGCTCAGTCCATCCGGAGACCCCCACTTCCAGCCAGTGCCAGAGCTGGTGTCCCACAGATGGCCGAGCGCTGACGGGGAGAGCAGCCGAAACACCAGCCCTCTGCCCGAGACTCAGGACACCCTGGAGTTAGGTTGGAGGAGAACACGGACTTTCCATCACAGCTGTCTCCAACACCTTTCACCATCCCAGAGACTATCACCTCGGTTGGACACATGAGTGAGGAGGCTCCCATGGGGGCTCATGGGGTTCCTGGGATCCCAAAGGTGGGTCAGTGGGGGTCAAAACAATAATTACACAAACGTTAGAAGTGGTTTTAATTCTTCAAAACTTAACCTTTTCTGGATAACATTCGATGGGTTGGGGGTGGGGGGGGGGGGGGGGAGAGAGAGAGAGAGAGAGAGAGAGGTGAGGGAGGGGGTTGGGGGGGGGGTGATGGAGGGGGCAGGTGCTCCCTGCTGCATCATTTGCTTCGCTCACAGATACTATTCCCCAACAGCTCAGAAGGTACAACCTCATGAGTCTGATGGGGACGCCCCATTACCTCACAGGAAAATTAAGTCAAGTAACTCAATGCCGAGCATAAAAGTTTTTTCACACAAACATGTGAGAGGAATTCAAACAAAAACTTTCTGAGGGCTGGATTATTCAGCCGCACCCACAGTAAGATCGGGACAAGGACCAGGTAAAGGGTTGACCTCAGGGGGGAATTTCTGGTCGCAGGGTGGGTGCAGCCTAAAAGTTCTAAAGTGTGATTTTGCGCGGATTTGGCGGGGTGTTTTCTGTTGGCATTTGGGATGAGATCCACACATTTTTAGGGCATTGGGGTGCTCCTCCACGGTCAGCCCACACTTAGGGAGTGATCTTCCAGCCCTGCTACGCTGGAAAAGCGGCTTGCGACTGGTGAAAACTCCCAGGATCTACCGGCCTCGCAATGCCTCGCATGATTCAACATAATCTCGCAAGTCATTGCAAGGGGAATCCTGCCCACAATGTAGCTTTTGGCCAATCTACATATTAGAGAGAGGCAGTAAGGTTCCCCTTTGCCTCAGAGACCTTGCACGAATGCTGTTTCCCACAAACACGGACAAGATGGAACGGCACTCATGGGGGTCCCCAAGGGGATCAGAGGCCCCTAGCTCCTTGTATTTTGGGCAGGGTCATGCCCTGGCCCTGCTGGTGCCACCTGGATACCCTGGCAGTGCCTGGCATCCAGGCTGGCAGTGCCATCTGGGTGCCAGCCTGGCACTGCCAATGTGCTAAGGTGGATCTGACATTGGCACTGTCAAGTTGGCATTTTTTGCACGTGTTTGATTGGGCTGAGGTTGCCTGCTTTGGGACAGGGGTGGTTGGAGGATTCTCCCACATTGATTCTGGGCTGCGGGGAGCTTGGACATTTTTTTGTGGGCCTCACAGATCGGGCTGCCAGTTACAAATGGCGTCCCAATCTCCAACTACAATTGGGAGTTCCGGCGAGCAGAGCTCCCCGCGATAAAAAAACGGGGCAATGTGTGGCCTCGTCTGCGCATTCCCTGGGGATATGGGGGAAGGGGGATAATGGGGGATATGGGGGAAGTGGGATCTGGGGGAAGGGGATATGGGGGAAGGGGGGATAATGGGGAAGGGGGGATAATGAGGGAAGGGGGATATGGGGGAAGGGGGATATGGGGGAAATGGGGGAGGGGAAATGGGGGAAGCAGGATATGGGGATATGGGGGAAGGGGGCTATGGGGAAGGGGATAGGGATATGGGGGAAGGGGAAATTGAGGATGGGGGGATATGGGGGAAGGGCGATATGGGGGAAGGGGGATATGGGGGAAGGGGGGATATGGGGGAAGGGGGATATGGGGAAGGGGATATGGGGGAAGGGGGATGGGGGGAAGGGGATATGGGGGAAGGGGAGATGGGGGGATGTGGGGGGAGGGGGGTATATGGGGAAAGGTGGGATAGGGGAAAGGGGGATATGGGGATGGGGAAATGGGGAGGGGGATTGGGGGATATGGGGAAGGGGGGATATGGGGGAAGGAGGGATATGGGGGAAGGGGATATGGGGAGGGGGATGTGAGGAAGGGGGATATGGGGGATGGGGATATGGGGAAGGGGGATGTGCGGTATAGGGGGAAGGGGATATGGGGGAAGGAGGATAGGGGGAAGGGGGCTATGGGGGAAGGGGATATGGGGTTGTGGGGGGTGGGGGATATGGGGATAATGGGGAAGGGGGAATAATGGGGGAAGGACAGATAAGGGGAGAAGGAGATATGGGGAAGGGGAAATGGCAGAAGGGGGATATGGGGGAAGGGGATATGGGGAGGGGGATGTGAGGAAGGGGGATATGGGGAAGGGGGATGTGCAGTATAGGGGGAAGGGGATATGGGGAAGGGGGATATGGGGAAGGGGGATGGGGAAGGGGGGTAGGGGAAGTGGGATATGGTAGAAAAAGATATGGGGGATGTGGGGGAGGGGGGTATGGGGGAAGGGGATAGGGGAAGGAGGATATGGGGGAAGGGGATAGGGTAAGGGGGATATGGGGTAAGGGGGATATGGGGTAAGGGGGATATGGGGGATATGGGGAAGAGGGGATATGGGGAAGAGGGGATATGGGGAAGGGGATATGGGGTAAGAGGGATATGGGGTAAGGGGGATATGGGAGAAGGGGGATATGGGAAGGGGGATATGGGGTAAGGGGATATGGGGAAGGGGACATGGGATAAGGGGGATATGGGGAAGGGGGGAATATGGGGGAAAGGGGAATGGGGGAAGGGGGATATGGGGAAAGGGGGATATGGGGGAAGGGGATATGGGGAAGGGGGATAGGGGATAGGGAAGGGGAATAGGGGGAAGTGGGATATGGTGGAAAGGGATATGGGGGATGTGGGGGAGAGGGTATATGGGGGAAGGGGATAGAGGAAGGGGGATATGGGGAAGGGGGATATGGGGGATATGGGGAAGGGGGATATGGGGTAAGGGGGATATGGGGGGAAGGGGGATATGGGAAAGGGGGATATGGGGAAGGGGGATATGGGGAAGGGGATATGGGCCGAGGGGAATATGTGGGGATATGGGGAAGGGGATATGGGCGTAGGGGGGATATGGGGGGAGGGGGGATATGGGGGAGGGAGGATATGGGAGAAGGGGGATATGGGGGAAGGGGATATGGGGCTGGGGGATAGTAGGACGGTGGGATAAGGGGGAGGGGTATATGGGGCAAGGGGGATATGGGGAAGGTGGATATGGGGAAGGGGGGATATGGGTAAGGGGGATATGGGAGATATGGGGAATGGGGATATGGGGAAGGGGATATGGGGATGGGGGATAGGGGGATAAGGGTTAGGGGGATATGGGGAAGGGGCTATGGGTTAGTGGGGGGCAGGGGGATATGGAGGAATGGGGGATATGGGCGGATATGGGCAGACATGGGGAAGGGGATATGGGGAGGGAGATATGGGGGGGATATGGGTGGAAGTGGGGAGATGGGGGTTATGGGGGAGGGGGATATGGGGATGGAGGATATGGAGAAGGGGATATGGAGATATGGGGAAGGGGGGATATGGGGGAAGGGGGGGATGTGGGGGAGGGGGATAAGGGGAAGGGGATATGGGGATGAGGGATCTTGGGTAAGGGGATATGTGAGATATGGGGAAGGGGATATGGGGGAAGGCTTGAATATGGGGGAAGGGGATATGGGGCTGGGGGATAGTAGGACGGTGGGATAAGGGGGAGGGGTATATGGGGCAAGGGGGATATGGGGAAGGTGGATATGGGGAAGGGGGGATATGGGGTAAGGGGGATATGGGAGATATGGGGAATGGGGATATGGGGAAGGGGATATGGGGATAGGGGATAGGGGGATAAGGGTTAGGGGGATATGGGGAAGGGGCTATGGGTTAGTGGGGGGCAGGGGGATATGGAGGAATGGGGGATATGGGCGGATATGGGCAGACATGGGGAAGGGGATATGGGGAGGGAGATATGGGGGGATATGGTGGAAGTGGGGAGATGGGAATTATGGGGGAGGGGGATATGGGGATGGAGGATATGGAGAAGGGGATATGGAGATATGGGGAAGGGGGGATATGGGGAAGGGGTGATGTGGGGCAGGGGGATGGGGAAGGGGAAAGGGGGCAGGCAGTGGGTGGATTTCACTTGGCATTGCGCGGCGGGCAGCCATTTTGCCGGGTCTCCAGGGGGCATCTTTTGCGCACTGACGCCGCGTGCATGCGTGATGGGTGACGTCATCGCGAATGGTGTCACGCCGCTACTAGCCCATTCCCGGCGGGAGAATTTGTGACGTTACGAGGGGGCCCAACGCTGGAGTGACTTGCGCCGTTTCTGGCGCTGGGTTCGGGCCATCGCGCCGATTCATGGAGAATCCCAACCCTGGGAATCTGGCAGCCCTGGAGTTCTTGTTGCTGCTCGCCTGTGTCCTCTGTTCTGGTTCCTCTGTGGATTGCGTGGATGGTGCTCTTCTTGGCTGGTGATGGATTCACCTATGTTGTTGGCTGTCAAAACTGTAGCCGTGAGCTGTGTAGTCGAGAGAGTGAGTGGTGGGCTGCGCAGTACCTTTTATTCTTCTAGCTTTAATGTCCTTTTAGCCGGTCCCAAGTGAAGGTCCAATGGATCAATAGGGTCTTGATCACCCTGATCGATCCTGACCAATTGGGGGCAGACACCTTGATGGCTGGGCGGGTCCTGGACGGCCATCGCCATTAGTGTCCAAGACACATAGACCTTCCCAAATAAGGAATGCATTCACCTGAGGAAGGAGCTGCGCTCCAAAGCTAGTGATTCAAACCAAATCTGTTGGTCTTTAACCTGGTATTGTAAGACTGCTTACTGTCTCCTAAGGCTGACATCGATGCAGAGATCCAACATTGTATTCAATACATCAGTGCCTCCCTTGGACCCCTATGGACCAGAGTCTTTGATGACTGCAACATCCGTGCTGACACCAAGATCTTCACGTAGAAGGCGGTTGTCCGCCCAACTCTTCTATGCAGCTCAGAAATTTGGACTACACGCAGATGTCACCTCAGGGCCCTGGAAAGGTACCATCAATGCTGTCTGAGATGGATTCTCCGCATCAGCTGAAAGGACAGGCAAACTAACATCAGTGTACTTGAAGGAGCCAAGAGCACCAGCCATGATAATTGAAACGAACTACACTGGTCTGGCCATGTGCTTAGGATTCCAGAGTCTCGACTGCCAAAGCAAATCTTCTTTGCCCAGCTCAAGGAAGGCCAGCAAATAAGGGAATGACAAAGGAAATATTTTCAAAGACACACTGAAGGCTTATCTCAAGAAATGGAACATTGACGTCAAAGCCTGGGAGACCCTTGCCCAGAAGAGACCTACTTGGAGGAACCTCCTGATTGAATGGACACAATTTCGTGAGGACATCCGACGGCAAGAGGAGACCCGGAAAAAGGGCCTGACGAAAGAATACCAGTGATATAGAGTTCAAGGACTGATTCCACCTCCCAGAAACACCTGCCAAGCGTGTGATCGAAGATGTGATTCTAGGATCGGGCTCATCAGCCACACAAGGACACACAGAACCTACGACCAGTAACACTGAGTTTCTTAGGTGGCCAATCAGACACATTAGCGAGAGATCGGCGAAGAAGAAAAAGAAGATTTTGCTCCTGTGCCTTGGCTGTTTAGTAATGTTTTTATATCCATGCTCTGGTTTCTTTGTAATATATTTATGATTACAAGGACAGCTGCACACTATTTCAGTGTGTACTCAGTGAGAGCCTTTATTGAACTGGCTGGAATGCCAGCCTAACATTCTTGCCTCATGGCAGTCATATGACTATAGCAAGCCCCCTTTTCATATAAGAAATAGATACAAGCACCCTTTCTTCGAGCAACCAAAAAAACAGATTTGCATGCATGATCCAGTGCGACAATGAGTTACCCAAATTGTCCACTTTATACCCACTATTCTCATGCATTAACAGCTGCTAATCAGTCTTTGCACAAACAATGAAAACATAGTCCGTGATTCTCCGGAAAATGCGGGAAATGCCGCAAGCTTCCCTGTGCTCGGCCCAGCAAGGCCAGCAACGCTATTCAAATTTAATTGGTCCACTTAACGAGACCCCACAGGCTTTTCGCCACAAATGAAGGCACCACCCTCGCCAGCCTCCCCACTAACAAGATCGAGCAGCTATTACTTAGACTTAGAACAGTACAGCACAGAACAGGCCCTTCGGCCCTCAATGTTGTGCCGAGCCATTATCACCCTACTCAAACCCACGTATCCACCCTATACCCGTAACCTAACAACCCCCCCCTTAACCTTACTTTTATTAGGACACTACGGGCAATTTAGCATGGCCAATCCACCTAACCCGCACATCTTTGGACTGTGGGAGGAAACCGGAGCACCCGGAGGAAACCCACGCACACAGGGGGAGGACGTGCAGACTCCACACAGACAGTGACCCAGCCGGGAATCGAACCTGGGACCCTGGAGCTGTGAAGCATTTATGCTAACCACCATGCTACCCTGCTGCCCCTATTAAACAGCACTTGCACAGCCAACCCCAGTCAGCTCGCAGCCACGGCGCCGAGAAGGCGATACTGACCTGGCAAGGCCCTTAGATGCAGTTGAGGCCAGGAGGAATGTCCTGTTCCCCCAAGGGTTCTGGAGGGTGAGCCACAGGACAGCCAGTATCACCTGGGATGAGGTAGTGGCAGCTATAAGCTCTGGGAGTGTGACCAGGAGGACTGGCCTCCAGTGCAGTAAGAAATCAACAACCTACATTGGGCATTATGGGTGAGTTGACACCAAAGACCTTTCTGCCCTCACACGAACATCCACCCCCCAAATTTCCATGCAGACCCCAAACCTCCCTTCATCACCCTCTCCCTTCAACCTTCCAACCCTTCCTTCACAGCCCTCCTCCCACCACTCTGAACTGTATGTGTGGCTAATGATATTCTCTGTGTCTCCGCAAAAGAAACTCTTACACAATCGCCGGGAGAGGGCCCAGACTGGGACAGGGTGCCGGACTTAAGAATCCTCACCACCTTTGAGGAACGGGCCCTGGTGGTGGCAATGATGGCCAAGGACAGAGCGGTCACCAACGGGAAGGTTGGCAGAAGCTGCAGAGGTGAGGAACCACCAGGCTCTACCCGGAGGACCAGTCAAACATGAGTCATAATTGCCTTACTGACTGACTGACCCATCCTTTCCCACTAACCACATGTCCACTCTCCCACAGGTCTTCCAGCCAATGGCGCCGGCCCATCCTGGTGGCCCCCTCTCCAGCCTCCCAAGAGAACGCCTCAGAGGAGAGCTTTGAGGAAGACACGATTGATGCGTCACTGCTGTCATCCCCACCCTCCATCAGATACACACACCTCGATGGGAACCGTTAGTGGACAGGCTTGGGGCACAATCTGGTGAGCACCACACTGCTACTGATGCACATCAGGTGGAGGCAGGAACCCTGAAATGAGACAGCAGTCGGGGGTCTGCTGGATCACAGGACCCAGCTGGGTCCCAGCCTGTGCTGAGCCTCTGCTATAAGGTTACCCGGAGCTCATAGAAACATCAGGAAGTGCCCGTGGTGAGAATTCAGAGGGAGATGTCAGCGACACTTCAGCACGTTCATAGCTGATTGGAAGAGTCCCAGAAACTGTGGCTGCAGGAGATGACGGCGGCAATGCACGGCACTGAGGCCAACACTGCTAGGGTGAGGACCTCACTGGAGAGCCTGGTATACGACGTGTGCGCCATTACTGAAGGTGTCCAAGGCGTCATGCAGTCAGTGACGGCATGGCTGAGAGTCTTAGCAGAATGTCCAACTCACTGGGGGATGTGACCCAATACCAGGCTGACATTGATGAGGTTCCGTGGGTCACATCCCGCTCTCAGATTGGAATGGCCGATGGGCTGCGGAGCTTGTCCCAGTCGTAGGTGGGCATTGCCGAGGTGCTGCAGAGCATGGACCAATCACTGAGGAGCATCGCAGAGGGTGTTGGCAACTTCACAGGGTCCCAGGTTTGATTCCCGGCTTTGGTCGCTGTCTGTGCGGAGTCTGCGCGTTCTCCCTGTGTCTGCGTGGGTTTCCTCCGAGTGCTCCAGTTTCCTCCCACAACTAAGTCCAAAAGACATGCTGTTAGGTGAATTGGACATTCTGAATTCTCCCTCTGTGTACCCGAACAGGCGCTGGCGTGTGGCAACTAGGTGATTTTCACAGTAACTTCATTGCAGTGTTTATGTGAGCCTATTTGTGACACTAATAAAGATTATTATTATTCAGTACAGCTGTTGGGTCCCTTCTCCTTGACTACCCGATTGCTGTGAAGGAACCGCTTCAGAAGTTGTTTGGATATGCCTGATGTTGTACCAGTCTGTCTGCTCATTCACATGGGCCAAGTTCCACTGTGGGCTGACTTCTGTTGAGAACACTGAAGGTTTTCACCCTGACTGGCTTTCCAATGCTCAGTGCTGGTAATAGTTCGATAGTCTTGTCAAACTGGCACTTGGCTTCCTGTCGATTCTTCTTGATCTTTTCACTCATGTCTGTTACTCAATGCATTCTATGCTCGTTTCAAGCAGGAAACCAACAAACCAATGTCAGTTACCCCAGCAGCCTCGGACACACCCACATTCATAGAATGTACAGTGCAGAAGGAGGCCATTCGGCCCATTAAGTCTGAACCGGCCCTTTGGAAAGAGCACCCTCCCGAAGCCCACACCTCTACCTTATCCCCATAACCCAGTAACCCCACTTAAACTTTTTGGACACGAAGGGCAATTTAGCATGGTCAAGCCACCTAACCTGCACATCTTTGGACTGTGGGAAGAAACTGGAGCACCCGAAAGAAACCCATGCGAACACGAGGAAAAAATGCAAACTCCGCGCAGACAGTGATCCAAGCCGGGAATCGAACCTGGGACCCTGGAGCTGTGTGGACTCCCGTCCAGTGGCCTTGACAACTACCATTATGAAATGCTTCGAGAGGTTGGCCATGAGACACATCAATTCCATACTCCCAGAATGCCTTGCTCCACTGCAATTCACATACCACCACAGCAGACGCACACTTATTCCTGGAGCATCTCGTCAACAAGGACCCCTACGTCAGACTTCTATTCATTGACTACAGCTTGGTCTTCAATACCATAATCCCAGCCAAGCTCAAATCAAAACTCCAAAACCTAGAACTTGGCTCCTCCCTCTGAAACTGGATCCTCGACGTCCTGATCCATAGACCACAACCAGAAAGCAAAACAATGGCACCTCCGTGATAGTCCTGTCATGTGAGAGTACCTTTAAGAAATTGGTGTTTATAAATGGGTATGTATATAAATATCTGTAGTGTGAGTACCTTTAAGAAATAGGTGTCTGCAGTGATGTCAGAGAGTGGGTGGAGCTACACTGTCTGTCAGATTTTTACTTTTGGTTTAGGCTGTTTGTGGCAGGGTGTGTTTTAGTTTCGTTTTTCAGAGCTGGATAGCTGCAGTCACAGCCAGAAGGGGTATTAGTCTCTCTCTCTCTGTAATCTAAACACTGTAAATCGGTCCTTTGGTGATTTAAAACTAATAACTGCTCAGTATTGACTTTAACCTGAAGTGCTTCTGTTAAAAGTTTTTTTTAAAGTCTTATGGATGTTAAAAGGACAGCTTAAGGATTACATAGTGTTGTATTCTTTGGGGGTTGTATTTGAATTCATGGTTGCTAAGATGGTCACTGTATGTTTTAAAAAGGTTAACTTTGTTTTGCTTTAAAAAAAACTTTTCCATTTCTGCTGTGCCACACCTGTAGAGTGGGCCATGTGCTCCCCATACCACAATCGATTAAAAGTTGTGGGTCAGGTGAACTCCATAAAAACTTTGTGGTTCTCTAAACCCTGGCCGATAACAGTCCTCAATACCGGGGCCTCGCAGTGCTGCGTACTTAGCCCCCTACTATACTCCCTATACACACACGACTGTGTGGCAAAATTTGGCTCAACCTCCATCCAGAGGTTTGCTGATGGCACAACTATAGTTGGTCGGATTTCAAACAAGGATGAGTCAGAGTACAGGAGGGAGATAGAGAACCGAGTGGCATGATGCAACAGCAACAATCTCTCCCTCAACGTCAGAAAAACTAAGGAGCCAGTCAATGACTTCAGGAGGTGAAGTGTCGTACACACCTCTGTTTGCATCAATGATGCCGAGGTGGAAATGGTTGACAGCTTAAAATTACAAGGTGTGCACATCATCAAAATCTGTCCTGGTCCAGTCTCGCGATGCTACAACCAATAAAGCACAACCGCACCTATACTCCCTGAGGAAACTAAGGAAACTCGGCATGTCCACATTGACTCTTACCAATTTTTACAGATGCACCATAGAAAGCATCCTATCTGGCTGTATCACAGCCTGGTATGGTAACTGCTCGGCCCAAGACCGTAAGAGACTACAGAGATCGTGAACACAGCCCAGTCCATCACACGAACACGCCTCCCACCATTGATTCTGTCTACACCTCCCACTGCCTTCGGTAAGTGGGAAGCATAATCAAAGACCCCTCCCACCCAGGTTATTCTCTCTTCCAACCTCCAGAGGGCATAGGTTTAAGGTGAGAGGGGAGAGATACAAAAGGGGCCAGAGGGAAAATTTCTTCACACAGAGGGTGGTGAGCATTTGGAACAGGCTACCAGAGACAGTGGTAAAGGCGGTTACGATTTTGCCTTTCAAAATGCAGTTAGACAGTTACATGACAGGGTGGGTATAGAGGGATATGGGCCAAATGCAGGCAAGTGGGACTAGCATAGTGATAGAAATTGGGCGGCATGGACAAGCTGGGCTAAAGGACCTGTTTCCATGCTGTAAACATCTATGGCTCCATGACTCTAAAAACAAATTGTTCCCTGCTGTTACCAGGCTCCTAAATGACCCTCTTGTGGACTGAACTGCTCTCTCCATGCATCTTCTCTACTGTGTAGCACTATACTCGGTATGGTTTACCCGATGAGTATGTCTATGTATTTACATTGTATATTTATCTTATGTCCTATGTTTTTTTCATGTTTGGAATGATCTGTCTGGACTGTACGCAGAACAATACTTATCATTGTACCTCAGTACATGTGACAATAAATCTAAATCTAAATTTGCGATTGGAAAAGTAGTTTGCGTGTGGCATGACATTAGTTTCTGGACAGGACTACTTTCCACGCCTCGGTCGATGTGTTTCTTTACTCAAGGATTGCCTGCATACATTTGTGCTAGATTTGCTTGTTGAATTCTTTGGAGAATGGCATTGCAGCCTCAGCCTTTCCATTCAACTGGGGACAGTGTGGACATGATGTGAAGTGCTGAATTTCCCAATCTTTTGTGAATCGGCTGAACAAGTTGAGACCATTTCACAGTGAAATGAGGAAAGACTGAAGTAATTACTGCTCTCACCTCCAAAACTTTAAAATCAGTAATACATCGCAGGAAAAAAAATGTAATCATTTGATCAAAATTAACAACCCAAGTTCCCCACCACCCCAGTAAAGAACATACAGCTGGGACCATTTATACCACCTTTGCATAATGAACATGTCTAACAATATCCGCAACTCTAAGCTCTTGACTGGATCGTGTGCAATCTGCTAAACCTCTGAAGGTCCTTTCACTCAGATCTTGTGCAGATGATCACAGGGTTCATTTCCAGTAATGAATTAAGTGAGACTGTCATGTTGTGGACTCTGTATATCTCTTGCAGAAGAAGGAAATGCATAATACAAAAGAGAAAAAGTAGATGGAAAGAGAAGCAGCTACATAGGAGGTGAACTCGTATGAGGAAAGGCACTCAGCAGAATAGGCCATTCGGCCCCTCACCTGAATTCACCTGAGGAAGGAGCTGCGCTCCGAAAGCTAGTGATTCGAAGCAAACCTGTTGGACTTTAACCTGGTGTTGTCAGACTTCTTACTGTGCTCACCCCAGTCCAACGCCGGCATCTCCACATCATAGTTTACACAGGATAGGGTCTCAACAGTAGGTGAATGTCTCAACATTTGCTGCGCTGACCAATGGCAGATTCAGGTCACAAGTCTCTCATATATAATGAAAAACATCTCAAAAATAATGAAGTCACCACCAAAATAGAACTTACCTGTAAAATGGTGAATGTAAACTCAGAAAAAGTTGTGAGCAAAAGCCATTCTCACAATTAGGCAAGGAAGCATTCCTAAGGACTCAACATGTGTGGGAATGTTTTCTCCTCAGATCTTCAGTACACTCCATTCTCACTGTGCCACTGTATTGCTTTCACCGGTGAGTTACAGGAAGCCCAGGAAATCCATGCATCAACAATTACATTTTTATTTTTAAAAAAACATAATCGCCGATTAACATATTTTGGTTTGCAAACTTCCTATCCCAAGGGGAGTTCTTCCACGTCATCTAAGGCGTTGCAGTTAAATGAAAAAGTTGATGGTTAGGGGCCGGCTTCCAAATGCATCGTCAATATCAGCACTTTTAGTCCCCCACCCATCCCAAACTCACTTATTCCAAGAAGCTAAGGACCCGCGCCCCAATTAGATGTAACTAATGTCCCGGCTCTCTTGCCTGGTATATCTGTGTCACCAGACCAAGGAGGCAGAACTTTAACCCTTAATTAAATTGTTTGAAATATACAAATGAGCATTACTCACGTGGAAGGGATTATATATTCTCACTTCATAATTTTAACAAAGAATAGGGCACAAAATGAGCTAGATATCCAAGGGTATTTCCCACAGCACAATTGAACAACAAGAACAGAAGGAACATCATCATTAAAACCCATCTGGCTCATATTGGACGCCAGAACCACAGCAGTGCAGTTGACCCTTCACTACACTCTGAAATGGCCTAGCAAGCTACTCAATTCAATAACAAATGCTGGCATTGCCAATGATGCCAACATCCTTTTTTAAAATGTTTTTCACGGGTTGTCGGCTCGGTCAACATTTATCGTCCATTCCTAATTGTCTTTGAGAAAGTGGTGGTGAGCTGCATTCATGAACCACTACAGTCAATGAAGTATAGTTACACCCACTGTGCTATTAGAAAGGGAGTTCCAGGAGTTTGAACCAGTGACAATGAAGAAACAGTGATTTTAAAATTTACAGTACAGAAGGAGGCTATTCAGCCCATCGAGTCTGCACCGACCCTCGGAAAGAGCACCCTACCCAAGCCCACACCTCCACCCTATCCCCATAACCCAGTAGCCCCACCCAACCTTTTTGGACACTAAGGGCAATTTAAACAAAAATAATTTAGAGTACCCAATTCATTTTTTCCAATTAAGGGACAATTTAGCATGGCCAATCCACCTACCATGCACATCTTTGGGTTGTGGGGGATGTGAAACCCACGCAAACACGGGGGAATGTGCAAACTTCACACGGACAATAACCCAGAGACAGGATCGAACCTGGGACCTCGGTGCCGTGAGGCAGCAGTGCTAACCACTGCGCCACCATTCTGCCCTAATTAAGGGCAATTCAACATGGCCAATCCATGTAACCTGCACATCTTTGGACTGTGGGAGGAAACCGGAGCACCTGGAGGAAACCCACATTGTAGATACGGGGAGAACGTGCAGACGCCGCACAGTCAGTGACCCAAGCCGGGAATCGAACCTGGGACCCTGGAGCTGTGAAGCAAAAGTGCTAACCACTATATTTCCAAGTCAGGATGGTGAGTGATTATGAGGGGAACTTGCAGGTGGTGGTATTCCCATACATCTGCTGCCCATGTCCTTCTGGAGGGCAGAGATTGTTGGTTTGGAATGTGCTGATTAAGGAACCTTCGCGAGTTGCTGCTGTGCATCTTGTAGATGGTACACACTGTTGCTACTGTGCGTTGGTGGTGAAGGGAGTCAATGCTTAAGGTGGTGGCTGAGGTGCCAGTCCAATGAGTTGTTTTGAGCTGGTTGGTGTCAAGCTTCTTGAATGTTGTTGGAGCTGCACTCATCAAGGCAAGTATTTCAACACACTCCTGCCTTGTGCTTGTAGATGGTGGACAGGCTTTGGAGAGTCAGGAGACGAGGACTAGGATTTCCACCTTGTTGGTTTCCTCACCACCTTCTACAAACCCAGGCTAGCAGCTATGTCCTTTCGGATTCAGCCAGCTCAATCTGTAGTGCCACTCTTGGTTGTGGACATTGAAGTGGCCACCCAGAGTACATTCTGTGAGTGATGCAGGCCACAGGATGGTGAAAGATGATGTCTAGGGTATTTTCTGTAAGTTATCAATTTGCCCAATACGAGCATGACTAAGTCAGGCTGTTGCTTGACTAGCCTGTGGGACAGCTCTTCCGATTTTGGGCAGGGCATTGCAGGATTGGCAGAGGTAGATGTGCCATTGTTATTTTCAGTACCTAAATCTATTCCTTTGGGGGGGGGGGGGTGGTGTCCGACGGTTTCATTCCTTATCAACTTTCCTGCAGTGGCTGGATAAGCCATCCTAGAGTCAACCACATTGCTGTGGGTCTGGAGTCACATGTAATCCTGACCAGGCAAGGATGACAGATTTCCGGGAATCAGATGGGTTTTGTTTCCAAAGTTTCATGATCATTTCATGGTCGCCATTACCAAGACTAATTTATTGATTGAATTTTAAATTTTACCAGTTGCCATGGTAGGATATCAGCCCATGACCTCAGAGCATTAGCCTGAGTTTCTAGTGACATTACCATTACCCCACCACCTCTCCGATGGAAGAATAAAGAAAAAACAATCGAGTGCACCAGAGAAGGTTACAGGCCTGAATGGAGGGAACCTTCAAATATTGACACTATATGAAAGGTCATTTTTTTGTTCAACCATCAGTTTTTGATTTATATTAGACTACAGAATTAAACAAACCACCATACCGCATTAAATAGACATATGGAATATACTTTGGTTGATATGTGTGGAAATTGAGTCACATTGTTGAAATGAAATTATACGTTGTGTTGCACAAGGTGAGAAAAAATAATTGTGGTGTTGGGACCTAATAAACATTTGTGTTGTCCGACTGCCTGTGGGTCTCTTTTGAACCTTCTTCAGGTTTGCCATCGTGTCCAAGTATCACTGTTACGTTAAGGCAATATTTTTCCGAGTACTATTTATGCTATCAAATTTGTTTAGGCTTCCTGCTTTGACTGATTTCAGTCTCACTGTAACAAGAAAAAGAGGCTCAGCTGATTCTACATATTGGAAAAAGCTGCTCTTGAAAAAGTAAGTGCATGTTTACCACATCCTGTTTTTAATCAAGTTCACAGACCACAGCAAGTTAAATGATAGAATGTTAGGTATGAAGACAAAACCCCATTAATGAAAAAATATTACGGCGAATGCCGAAAATTATTATTTTTTCCAATTAAGGGGCAATGTAGCGTGGCCAAACAACCTACCCTGCACATTTTTGGGTTGTGGAGGTGAAACTCACGCAGACACTGGGAAAATGTGCAAACTCCACACAGACAGTGACCCAGGGCCGGGATTTGAACCTGGATTCTCAGCGCCGTAGGCAGCAATGCTGACCACTGCGCCACCGTGCCGCCATGGTGGCCGAAAATTTTAATAAAAACAGTAAATGTTGGCCACACTTAGAAAGGCAGGTAACATCTATGAATAGAGAAAGACAGTGTTAACATTTAGGTCAACGACCTTCAACAGAAAAGAGAGATCTTGTGTAGTGGTAGCGTCCCTCCTTTTGGGCAGTATACCAGAAGGTGAAGTCGCACGGGATCAGAGATGAGCTGGCAAGATGGATACAGAACTGGCTCGGTCATAGAAGACAGAGGGTAGCGGTGGAAGGATGCTTTTCTGAATGGAGGGCTGTGGCTAGTGGTATCTCAGAGTGATCAGTGCTGGGACCTTTGCTGTTTGAGGCATATATAAATGATTTGGAGAAAAATGTAGCCGGTCTGATAAGTAAGTTTGCGGACGACACAAAAATTGGTGGAGTTGTGGATAGTGAAGAGGATTGTCAGAGGATACAGCAGGATATAGATCGGTTGTAGACTTGGGCAGAGAAATGTCAGATGGAGTTAAATCTGGTCAAAGGTGAGGTAATGCATTTTGGAATGTATAATACAGGTGTGAATTATATAGTAAATGGCAGAACTCTTAGGAGTATTGACAGGCAGAGGGATCTGGTCCACTGAACGATTACTGAAAGTGAAAACGCAGGTAGATAAGGCAGTCAAGAAGGCATGCAGCATGCTTGCCTTCATCGGTTGAGGAATTGAGTGCAAAAATAGCAAGTCATGCTGCAGCTGTACAGAACCTTGGTTCTGCCACATTTGGAATATTGCGTACAGTTCTGGTCACTATACTACCAAAAGGATGTGGGTGCATTGGAGAGGGTACAGAAGAGGCTTACCATAATTCCACCTGGTCTGGAGGGTATTAACTATGAGAAGAAGTTGGATAAACTCACTCAGATTGTTTTGACTGGAACAGCGGAGGGTGAGGGGCAACCTGATAGAGGTTTACAAATTTATGGTGGGCATGGAGAGAGTGGGTAGTCAGATGCTTTTTCCCAGGGTGGAAAAGTCAATTACTAGTGGACATAGGTTTAAGGCAGGTGGTAAGAATAGGAAGGTGGTTCCTGGTCAGCCATACTACAGAAGTTAACGACTAAGCCACTGCGAAGCACAATCACGGACTTATGGATTCGCATATGTTACTGTAGAATTCAGTGATTCTTTAAAGAGTGTTCAAAAGTGTACACTGGGGTGAATGGACATGCAAGCATCATAGATTGACATGGAGAGTTTGATAGATGAGGACTGGAGGATTGTTTTTTTGTTTTATTGATTTTATCGTAACTGGGATGAAGACCCAGAGCTCGGAGGTTCCCATTTATATAGCCCACCTCAGCTGGGAATTGTTTCCAAAGCAGCTCTTCTGGCTGCCTCCAAATTCTTTCCACGGACAGCAGGCCTCACTCCAGTTACCTCCTGTCACCCTCCCCCAAACTAAGGTCCCGCGTCTGCAGGCACCTTCACACACCCCTCCTCCCCAACCCTCCACCCCCACCCCCTCAAGACAGGCACACCAAACAAGGAAACCTCTCGACTCCCACTACCCACCTCTAGGAGAAAGTTCAACCACCCACAGTTGCTTTAAGGGTTTGTTAGAACACTAGCAAGTTATAGCAGTGTGAATAAAAAGGCCACTGCCCGAACACATTCTGCAGTGAGAGGCCCTTTTTGCTAAGCTTTGACAAAGAGTCGTTGGACTCGAAACGTGAGCTCATTTCTCTCCCTACAGATACTGCCAGACGTGCTGAGATTTTCCAGCATTTTCTCTTTCGCTGCAGTTAGAGGGGTTGGAGTGCATTCAGATTGAGAAACATCTGCATTGGAACTCCACCACACTTTGCCAAAATTAACAAAATCCAGGGGAGATCCCCTTATTTAAATGGCATTCATGTCCCCCAAATTGGGTGAACCAGGAAAGTGGTCAGCAGCCGCTT
The DNA here is from genome assembly GCF_902713615.1 of Scyliorhinus canicula. Taxonomy (NCBI): domain Eukaryota; kingdom Metazoa; phylum Chordata; class Chondrichthyes; order Carcharhiniformes; family Scyliorhinidae; genus Scyliorhinus; species Scyliorhinus canicula. Next base: position 219,222,365 of record NC_052147.1, read on the forward strand.
TCTACAACCTGCTTTGGAAACAATTCCCATATGGCCCCCACCTTCCCATGTTGGTGGCAAGCTTTGTCTGATAGCCCAGAAAGCAGAAACACCTCATCCGTACAACTTTGCTCCCAAGTATCCCAAAACATATCTGTCCATGACTCTCTCCCTTTGTTTCCTCCACCCTTACCTCCAACAAGTTCAAGCAGCCCTTGGACTTCTGGTCAGTAAGACTAAAACCATGAAATCTGCTGCCTCTGTCTCATCCATACCCTTACTTAAACCCATGGTGCAAAATTACCTCTAAAGCTCCTTTGCCTTGACCAAACCCTGAAATACTGCCTTCTTCTAGTTCAGTTCTTGCCCAAATATTTCCCAGTGTGACCCCATTTTAACATTTAAAAATTAACATGACCCAGCTGTCAGCAAGAAACAGCAGTGAAACAGCAGAGTAGCATTCAGTATATATTACATTTCGCAGAGTACCGATGCAGTTGAAAATGTAAGTTTTTAAAAATGTCTTATTTGTACTTATGTAGATTTTCACCAAGCTCGTCATACCTTTTGATGGCAGAAGACTCAGTGAAGGCCCTCTACCCCCGACCACTATACACACAGCAGCCCCTCTCCCCTTACCACACACGCCCCTCCTCCCAATCCCCTAGCTACCCACATGCAAAGCAGCCCCTCTTCCCAACTTTCCAAATCCCCTCACCAACATAATCACTCACACAATAGCCCTCTTGAGAGACTCTTGTGGCACAAGCTCTCCTCAAAGCTCCTCACTGAGCTAAATCGCTGGTTTTTAAAGCAGACCAAGCAGGCCAGCAGCACGGTTCGATTCCCGTACCAGCTTCCCCGGACAGGCGCCGGAATGTGGCGACTAGGGGCTTTTCACAGTAACTTCATTGAAGCCTACTTGTGACAATAAAGCGATTTTCATTTTCATTTCATTTCACCATCCTGACTTGGAACTAGATTTCCATTGGATATAAATCCTCAAACTCCCTCCGAACATCTTTGTGGGAGTACCTTCACCACATGGACTTCAAAGGTCAAGAAGGTGATGCTCCAGGGCAATAAATGCTTGGCTTGCCAGCAATGCCCACATTTGGACTAACCCCACCCACAATTGCTCCCACAGACCCAACATATTTACCTTCTTTTAGCCCAGCAATGTTGCCGTCGATGTATTTGCATTTAAAAAAATATATATATTTTCATCTAATTTGATAGATCTCTCCAACCCATCACATAAATTTAATTTTAATACACCTTAACTAGCAATACTGTAGGATGTTGACTATTAGCTTTATTAAAGGTATATTGTTCAAGCAGTGCCTAATGTGGTGGCTGTGATTTGATGGAAAAGAAAAGACCCATTTTAGGTGCACTTAGCCGGATGTTTCCCAGTGCTGCAGTGCCAAAAACGGCCCCGCTATTAAACGCCACTCTGTTTCCTTTCCGAGCCTTGGTGAGCAACGTGGCGGGCCGCACTTAATCTCATTTCCTGTAATAACGAGTTCAGCTCGCCAGTGCAGGAAGTCTGAATACCCCACTGCAACTTCGACACCCCCATCCCATGCCCCAAATTACCAATTGGGGGTCCTCTAGCTAGTTCCCCAGCATGGGCAAGATGCCACCTGGGCACTGCCAGCAGGTGACTCTGGCTGTGTCTATGCCAGTCAGGCAGTGCCACCTGGGAACCCTGCCATTTCCAGAGTGGCACCCAGGTGGCACTGCCAGGATGCCCAACTGCCACTGTTCAGAAACTGACCACCCAGGAGCCACCAATAGCCTGGGAGCCACCAATAGCCTGGGAGCCCCTCCCCCAAATACCAATGCACCTGGTCCACGTTTGTGGAAACCATAAAAGCACCTCCCTGGGGTCTCCCAAGGTGAGGCCTTTAAATCCTGCACCTTGGTAACTCCGACACAGACATATTCAAGTGAGCTTAACTGCTCACTTGATGGGCAGGATCCAAATTGGATGACTGGGAGATCTTGTTAAATGGCAGAAGGCAGGGCCTGCTCCTGACGGGGTGGGGGTAAAACGATCACTTTCTGTTTTTACATTGACCTTTAACATGACTTTGGCATTCTCGTGATATTTTCACTTGTCGCTGCCAAACACGAATGGGAGTGGAAAGTCCTAGCCATTGAGATTTGCTCTACCACAGCACCTTGTATCCAGGCTCTACCTTGACTCTCGATAACGTTCTTCTAAAGCACGTTAGGGTACAATGAGAGACTTGTCTCCAGCCACAAACAGCACATAACATTACAGTACTGTCTCAAAGTGCAACTAAATAATACAGTGCATTCAATAATCACAATGTAAGTGGATGTAGATCACAACTGATCAACATTAAGTATTTCTAAGATAATTGTATCAATGAAATAATCCTGCAAAGGTCATTTGTTTTAACTATAATATTTGTACGGCACTAATTTACCAAATGTTTTACATCCTTTCATCTAATTTGGTAGTTTATTCTACCACTTAAGTTTAGCTTGAATGCATACAAATCTAATCAGTATGGCAAAAGGTGCTCTAAGGAACTTTATTTTAGAGGAAAAGTGACTCAAGGAATGCACTAGGCCATTTTTACTGTGTAACTTGTTCTGTGTCACTAATAAAATTAATCCCCTGCAGCTACAGCACAATGGAGGATCATGGACTTTATAAATACAAAAAAACGTTATGTACCGTTGGTAACATACTAACGCCCTCAATTACACATCTGAATCATATTGTCGCTTCAAACACTTTTTCCATCCTCATTGACAGTTTCAAAATGAGTCTTAAAGTCTTCTGTCACATTAGATTTATGGTTTTCCAAAGAGACCATTTATTCTTCAAGAAATTAATTGGAAGCCAGCAATAGTTCTTATAACAATGCTAAAGTTAAATGTCATCTTTGAGAAAGGCGTTCACTGTGAAGTGAAAAGTCCATTAAATATTACAAACAGACCAGTATACATTCGCACATATACATTTTCAAATACTGTTCATTTCTAATTAGGACTTATTTTTCAGATCGCTGCAAGTCGTCTTAAATGTTAAGAGGATAAAGGATCTTTGTAATAGCAAGAAGAACCTATTTAATGGAAATTATTAAGACATAATATAGATCTAGCCACAGCTTGCCAGCCCCTTGGAACATATTTTTCAGAGAAGAAAAATCAAACTGTAACAGTAATCAAACAAGTTCACCTTTATTACCACTTCACAATCAATAGAACGTGAAAAATGTTCTTAAATCAACTGATGGTGGGCTCGATTTAACAAAAAAAAAGTTGTCCCATTTTGGGCACATATAGCAGGGTGTTTCCCAGCACCTGCAACGTGCCCCACTATCTAACGGGACTCTGCCATTTCTTTTGGCCTTTGCAGGTAACGCCCCACCGAGATCGCACTCTCATTTCCTGCACTGACGAGCTCAGCTCACCAGCACAGGAAGAGATCGCTGGGCCATTTTTTAAATGCCCCTTCCGATCTCTCGACACCCCACCACAGCCTACAGACCTACCCCACCCCCCCACAACTGATCCAATTTAGCACTTTGGGGGTACTCTAGCCGCCCTCACCCCACCTTTTAAGGCAGGGCAACCCCAGAGCCAATCCTTGGCACAGGCAACCTGGCAGTGCCACTTTGGCAGCCTGGCAGTACCAGGATGGCAGAGCATGTGCCCAGGTGGCAGCGCCAGGGTACCATCCTATCCAGAGCCTGACAACCTGGGGGGGGGCTCTAATGGCCTTGAAGACCCCCCCAAGTGTTGTTACATCTCATCCATGTTTGTGTGCACCAGTGCTAAAGGGCACCATGGGGGCTGTAATTACCCGGGCCTCGGGAGAATCTGGCAGAGGCATATTTAAATTTTAAACATGTTAATCTGAATCTTGTCCAGTGAGGCATTCTGAACGTCGTGAATCCCACGAGAGGACTCTTGCGAGATTAAACAACCACGTCGCATCACCAAGTCATGGTCTAATAATCCAGGGACCCAGGGTAATGTTCTGGGGTATCATGTTCGAATCCCACCATGGTAAATTGTAAAGTTTGAATTCAATAAAAATCTGGAATTAAATGTCTAAAGATCACCATGAAACCATTACTGATTTGGCGCAAAAAACCACCTGGTTCACTAATATCCTTCAGGGAAGGAAATCTGCTGTCCTTACCCGGTCTGTCCTACATGTGACCCCAGATCCACACACAGATGCAGGTGACTTAACTGCCCCCCCACTGAAATGGCCGAGCAAGCCACTCAGTTAAAGAGCAATTAGGGATGGGCAACAAATGCTGGCCCAGCCAGCGACGCCCATAGCCCAAGAACGAATAAAGAAATTAAACAACAAAGCCATTAAAAAGTGCGCCCACCATCTTTGAAAAGGCCCAGAACCAAGGGTATAATGCCCCTTTCCAGTTTTGTCAAATTTTGAAAACCTGGAGTTTCTCTGGCACTGAGTCTGGCTCTGGGGCTCAGAAGGGAAGGGGGGAGCATAGAAAAGCAATAGTAATAGGAGATTCAATGGTTAGGGGAATAGATAGGAGATTCTGTGGTCGCGAGCGAGACTCCCGAAAGGTATGTTGCCTCCCGGGTGCCAGGGCCAGGGATGTCTCTGATCGTGTCTTCAGGATCCTGAAGGGGGAGGGTGAGCAGCCAGAAGTCGTGGTGCACATTGGTACCAACGATGTAGGTAGGAAAAAGGGTGTGGAGGTAATAAACAAGTTTAGGGAGTTAGGCTGGAAGTTAAGGGCCAGGACAGACAGAGTTGTCATCTCTGGTTTGTTGCCGGTGCCACGTGATAGCGAGGCTAGGAATAGGGAGAGAGTGCAGTTGAACACGTGGCTGCAGGAATGGTGTAGGAGGGAGGGCTTCAGGTATTTGGATAATTGGAGCGCATTCTGGGGAAGGTGGGACCTGTACAAGCAGGACGGGTTGCATCTGAACCAGAGGGGCACCAATATCCTGGGGGGGAGGTTTTCTAGTACTCTTCGGGAGGGTTTAAACTAATTTGGCAGGGGAATGGGAACCGGATCTGTAGTCCAGCAACTAAGGTAGACGATAGTCAGGACGCCAAAGCACGTAGTGATGCAGTGGGGAAGGTAACAATGACAAAGGAGAGTACTTGCAGGCAAGGAGATGGGTTGAAGTGTGTATACTTTAATGCAAGAAGCATCAGGAATAAGGTGGGTGAACTTAATGCATGGATCGGTACTTGGGACTACGATGTGGTGGCCATCACGGAAACTTGGATAGAAGAGGGGCAGAAATGGTTGTTGGAGGTCCCTGGTTATAGATGTTTCAACAAGATTAGGGAGGATGGTAAAAGAGGTGGGGGGGTGGCATTGTTAATTAGAGATAGTATAACAGCTGCAGAAAGGCAGTTCGAGGGGGATCTGCCTACTGAGGTAATATGGGTTGAAGTTAGAAATAGGAAAGGAGCAGTCACCTTGTTGGGAGTGTTCTATAGGCCCCCCAATAGCAGCAGAGATGTGGAGGAACAGATTGGGAAACAGATTCTGGAAAGGTGCAGAAGTCACAGGGTAGTAGTCATGGGCGACTTCAACTTCCCAAACATTGAGTGGAAACTCTTTAGATCAAATAGTTTGGATGGGGTAGTGTTTGTGCAGTGTGTCCAGGAAGCTTTTCTAACACAGTATGTAGATTGTCCGACCAGAGGGGAGGCCATATTGGATTTAGTACTTGGTAATGAACCAGGGCAGGTGATAGATTTGTTAGTGGGGGAGCATTTTGGAGGTAGTGACCACAATTCTCTGACTTTCACTTTAGTAATGGAGAGGGATAGGTGCGAGCAACAGGGCAAGGTTTATAATTGGGGGAAGGGTAAATACAATGCTGTCAGACAAGAATTGAAGTGCAGAAGTTGGGAACATAGGCTGTCAGGGAAGGACACAAGTGAAATGTGGAACTTGTTCAAGGATCAGGTACTGCGTGTCTTTGATATGTATGTCCCTGTCAGGCAGGGAAGAGATGGTCGAGTCAGGGAACCATGGTTGACAAGAGAGGTTGAATGTCTTGTTAAGAGGAAGAAGGAGACTTATGTAAGGCTGAAGAAACAAGGTTCAGACAGTGCGCTGGAGGGATACAAGATAGCCAGGAGGGAACTGAAGAAAGGGATTAGGAGAGCTAAGAGAGGGCATGAAAAATCTTTGGCGGGTAGGATCAAGGAAAACCCCAAGGCCTTTTACACATACGTGAGAAATATGAGAATGACTAGAGTGAGAGTAGGTCCGATTAAGGACAGTAGCGGGAGATTGTGTATTGAGTCTGAAGAGATAGGAGAGGTCTTGAACAAGTATTTTTCTTCAGTATTTACAAATGAGAGGGGCCATATTGTTGGAGAGGACAGCGTGAAGCAGACTGATAAGCTTGAGGAGATACTTGTCAGGAAGGAAGATGTGTTGCGCGTTTTGAAAAACTTGAGGATAGACAAGTCCCCCGGGCCTGACGGGATATATCCAAGGATTCTCTGGGAAGCAAGAAATGAAATTGCAGAGCCGTTGGCAATGATCTTTTCGTCCTCGCTGTCAACAGGGGTGGTACCAGAGGATTGGAGAGTGGCGAATGTCGTGCCCCTGTTCAAAAAAGGGAATAGGGATAACCCTGGGAATTACAGGCCAGTTAGTCTTACTTCGGTGGTAGGCAAAGTAATGGAAAGGGTACTGAGGGATAGGATTTCTGAGCATCTGGAAAGGCATTGCTTGATTAGGGATAGTCAGCACGGATTTGTGAGGGGTAGGTCTTGCCTTAAAAGTCTTATTGAATTCTTTGAGGAGGTGACCAAGCATGTGGATGAAGGTAAAGCAGTGGATGTAGTGTACATGGATTTTAGTAAGGCATTTGATAAGGTTCCCCATGGTAGGCTTATGCAGAAAGTAAGGAGGCATGGGATAGTGGGAAATTTGGCCAGTTGGATAACAAACTGGCTAACCGATAGAAGACAGAGAGTTGTGGTGGATGGCAAATATTCAGCCTGGAGCCCAGTTATCAGTGGCGTACCGCAGGGATCAGTTCTGGGTCCTCTGCTGTTTGTGATTTTCATTAACGACTTGGATGAGGGAGTTGAAGGGTGGGTCAGTAAATTTGCAGATGATACGAAGATTGGTGGAGTTGTGGATAGTGAGGAGGGCTGTTGTCGGCTTCAAAGAGACATAGATAGAATGTAGAGCTGGGCTGAGAAGTGGCAGATGGAGTTTAACCCTGACAAGTGTGAGGTTGTCCATTTTGGAAGGACAAATCTGAATGCGGAATACAGGGTTAATGGTAGGGTTCTTGGCAATGTGGAGGAGCAGAGAGATCTTGGGGTCTATGTTCATTGTTCTTTGAAAGTTGCCACTCAAGTGGATAGAGCTGTGAAGAAGGCCTATGGTGTGCTAGCGTTCATTAGCAGAGGGATTGAATTTAAGAGCCGTGAGGTGATGATGCAGCTGTACAAACCTTGGTCAGGCCACATTTGGAGTACTGTGTGCAGTTCTGGTCACCTCATTTTAGGAAGGATGTGGAAGCTTTGGAAAAGGTGCAAAGGAGATTTACCAGGATGTTGCCTGGAATGGAGAGTAGGTCATACGAGGAAAGATTGAGGGTGTTAGGCCTTTTCTCATTAGAACGGAGAAGGATGAGGGGCGACTTGATAGAGGTTTATAAGATGATCAGGGGAATAGATAGAGTAGACAGTCAGAGACTTTTTCCCCGGGTGGAACACACCATTACAAGGGGACATAAATTTAAGATAAATGGTGGAAGATATAGAAGGGATGTCAGAGGTAGGTTCTTTACCCAGAGAGTAGTGGGGGCATGGAATGCACTGCCTGTGGTAGTAGTTGAGTCGGAAAATTTATGGACCTTCAAGCGGCTATTGGATAGGTACTTGGATTAGGGTAGAATAAGGGAGTGTAGGTTAACTTCTTAAGGGCAGCACGGTAGCATTGTGGATAGCACAATTGCTTCACAGCTCCAGGGTCCCAAGTTCGATTTCGACTTGGGTCACTGTCTGTGTGGAGTCTGCACATCCTCCCCGTGACTGCGTGGGTTTCCTCCGGGTACTCCGGTTTCCTCCCACAGTCCAAAGATGTGCAGATTGGGTGGATTGGCCATGACAAATTGTCCAAAATTCTATGATTAACCTAGGACAAAAGTTCGGCGCAACATCGTGGGCCGAAGGGCCTGTTCTGTGCTGTATTTCTCTATAATGGCAACATTTCCATCTCTATAACTCTATAATGGAGTTATTATTTGTGTTTGAAAGGGCCATTTAAATCTGCCTTATTTGAAATGTGTCAACATAAATATCTGGGCAATACCTTAATTTAGGAAAATAAATTCTATATACCTTAAAGCTGAATGCAATTTGAAATGAATGGTATCCTCATCAAGGGCATTTACTAAATCAAGGTTTCACAAACTTCAAATGCACCAAAATACTTTGCTACCTTACAAATATCTAATAACGAATAACAGTAAAAGAAAGGAGATTCAAGTTTAACATGGAACAAATGAAAATAACGAATAAAGAATACCAAAGAAAATTGTATCCATACCATTATAGAAGAGCTTTGCATTTAATGAGGATAAAATTGAAAGCACAAATTTGTATCAAATGTTCCTCCAGTAATTGCAGTCCAGGTTTGATGCAATGACTGGAAAACAGTAATAACCTGTTTGGGCCAATTCCCTACCTCTCCTCAGATTTCCGGTTGGTCTTGTATGGAATGGAACCGCTGAAAGATCTGTGACATAAGGGAGTTGACCATGGGCTGAGGACTCCTTTTGCGGTTTCACTTTCCCTAAATGTCAGGACCCAGTGTAGGAATACAGGTCAAGTGGGATGAGGTGTACCGACCTGTGGACCCCACATGTGGTCTGCAGATTCCTTTGCAGTGAGGGTTGGGGGCAATATACAGTCTTGAGGAGGTGGCGGTGGAACATCCCAATGCCCCACCGATGAACCAGCACTGAATGTTCTTGCAGCATTCAGTAGGCGGGTGAGTAAATTAGGTACAGTTGTTACATCACATCACAAGCAATAGATAATGAAGTCGCTACTCAATTGCTCCCGATGGGAATTGTTTTAAAATGGTTCTGATGCCAATCCATGTTTAATGGCTGCTTGCTGAGGGAAGTTTGTAAATTGTCAGCTACTTGTAAATTTACAAAGTACAGAATGGGAAACAGGGATGTTTTTTTAATAAATTTAGAGTACCCAATTCATTTTTTCCAATTAAGGGACAATTTAGCGTGGCCAATCCACCTACCCTTAACATCTTTGGGTTGTGGGGGTGAAACCCATGCAAACACAGGGAGAATGTGCAAACTCCACACGGACAGTGACCCAGAGCCGGGATCGAACCTGGGACCTCGGCGCCGTGAGGCTGCAGGGCTAACCCACTGCGCCACCGTGCTGCCCACAACAGGGATCTTTAACAAGTTTACACAGATTGAAATGTGGCTAAAGTTTCCAAACCTTTCTACATTATCTGTTATCAGGGTATAAGGGTATTTTAGAACAATCTATTAATTCTTGGACCAAGACTTGTAAAATTGCAAGCTTATAGACACAATTGTTGATATGAAATAATGTGAACATATTGCTCAATGAACCCCACCTTCAATACTTGGATCTCCGATGATTGTAGAAACAGTGGATTATGCAAAAAAATATACAGAGAAGTTAATTTTTGATTAAAACTGTACAGTTTCTTCAAAATATTTTGCTACATTTTGTGTAATACAGGTTCATTCTGCAATCAAGAGATTATTTTACATGGTTTAATGCCACAGTTTCTTATTGCTCCTTAATGCTGTCATGAAACTAGCAGTACCGTTAAAGTAGTAATTTAAAAATCTAAAAATGACTCTCATCCTCTTCCACTGCCCTGTTTAAGCCTGGAATGAACTTCATGAGACGTTTTCTAACACTGGATTTCCTTGTTTTCCGAGGAATTGTCCCACAGCCGCTGTCCCATGATGGTGACATGTGTCCACTCCCACTACTGGTCACGCTAATGCTCCTGCTCCTGCTCAGTTGCCGTTTTGGAGTGAACATTTCAGTTTCTCTGTGGAAAAAGCATTCTTCGTCCATACTGCTCCGCCTATAGTGGTTTCCAATGGCTAAGTCATCAAACACACTCAGTTGGAAGTCACAATCCTCACTGTCATCAGTCATTAAGCTGAGTTGGCTCCTGCAGCTGCTGTCACTGGAAATTCTTTCCTTGTTCCGCATGGCTGACCCAAATATTGCAATATTGTCGTATAGCAAGGAGTCTGCAGCTTCCGCTGTGCTATTGTTCCTCAAGAGTCCTAAAAATTGAGACAATACAAATGTGTATGTGTACATTTAAAGTAGTTTCCCTTGCCTTGTGCTCATTGCATGTCTACTGCCTTTGTAATTGACAGCATTTTTCAAAGGGGGATTGGGTTTTCCAATAAATAATAGATTATATTTTATTCTGAAATTCAGATGAGTGAGTGCTGACCACGGTTACCTATTAGGACCATAGGAATAAGGAGCAGAAGTAGGTAATTCAACCATCCGAGACTGCTCCACCATTCAATCAGATCACGGCTGATCCCTTCCTAGTCTCAAACTCACCCCCCTGCCTGTCCCCCATATCTCTTTAACCTGTTTTATTTTAAAATCACAAATATATCTATCTCCTTCTTGAAACCATTTAATGATTCAGACTCCAACGCACTATGGGACAGCGAGTTTCACAAATTTAGCACCCTCTGCGAGAAATAATGCCTCCTCATCTCAGTTTTAAATCTACTGCCTCTCAAACTATATCTGTGACCTCTCATTTTTGATTGCCCCACAAGGGGGGAACATTTGGTCGATGTTGACTTTATCAATTCTATTTAGTATTCTGTATACCTCGATCAGATCCCCTCTCATCCTTCTAAACTCCAGCAAGTAGAAGTCCAAACTGTTCACTCTTATCAAACGTCAACCCTTTCAACCCCGGAATCAATCTGGTGAACCTCCTGTAAACTGCCTCCAATGCCACCACATCCTTCCTCAAATAAAGAGCCCAAAACTGGCAAAGCTATTGCCAAAGTTTGAATTCAAACAAGGGGTCACATACAGGCTTGGTGAGAGTCGGACAAATTAAAGTCCAACGCATTAAAATAAGCAATCGTAAAGAGGAACCGCATGCTCAGCAAAACATAAAACATACAGTGCAGAAGGAGGCCATTCGGCCCATCGGGTCTGCACCGATCCACTTCCACCCTATCCCCATAATCCAGTAACCCCACCCAACACTAAGGGCAATTTTGGACACTAAGGGCAATTTATCATGGCCAATCTACCTAACCTGCACATCTTTGGACTGTGGGAGGAAACCGGAGCACCCGGAGGAAACCCACGCACACACGGGGAGAACGTGCAGACTGCACAGACGGTGATCCAGCAGGGAATTGAACCTGGGACCCTGGCGCTGTGAAGCCACAGTGCTAGCCAGTTGTGCTACCGTGCTGCCCTCACGTACTTTAAAAGTACGTTCAGCATACTCTCCACCACTTTCTAAAAAAGGTGCAAAAACTCGCAAGCTGCCACGACTTCAATTTCGACCACATAAATGGAAAAGAATCCACTCAAAACAGCAAATCAAAAACGTTTTTTAAGTTCGCTGACATTGGGACATTGATTTGGATTTGAATGTCAAGGTCAATCCTTCGATGGAATTTATAGCCCCTCTGGGGGATGGTATCACAGGAGGAGAGGGTGGCATAAAGTTCAACATCATAGCACTGGCGCTGCCCCCACTGCAATTGTACTCATTGCAGGGGTGACTGGCAGCAAGTGCCAGCCAGGTGGCCGGAGGACACGCTATCCCCCTTCGAGGGCCACCCCTTCATCTAATAGCCATTAAATGGCTGCAGGGAAAGCTAGCCAAGCAGAGACAGTCTCACCACTGACCTTTAGGTCAGGGGTGGGGCCACTGTACTGGCCTCCAGAACAAAATTCAGCCCTTACAATGGATGGGTGCCAGACCTAACTGCACCCAGCCAATTACAGACTCATCAAATAAAACACTTACTGCTGAAAAGCTAAGCTTAATATGTTGCAGTTATGATAAAACTCCATAATTCCTGATGGCATGCACTCTTAATTAAGGGGAGAAGAATCATTCTCCACACTATCCAGTCACTTTAAAATATACAAATTTAAGATGGTGAAATTGCTTTTCTTGTATATCTAGAGCTTTGGTTTAAATTCTATACAGACCGACTGCAGTACCTAGCTGCTGATTGTGAGGGTCCTGTGGGAAGCAAGTTTGGAAAATCTCATTTCAGTTCCTTAGGAATACAGCCCTTCCCCACAAGTGGAACCAAACAAGAAATGTCACCAAAAGAAAAAACAGTAGGATGGTTTGCATGGGGAAAATAAAAAATCAAACTAGTTCATTAAGAGTCACTTGCCAAGACAGACTTAGCACATATTTTTCAAGAAGACTGCAGAAGCTTTACTCTACATCCTTAGGTTCTCAGAGTTTTAAATGTGCAGGAAATGCACAAGATCTAATAATGTTCATTTACTGGTGGCGAGATCCCTTCACCTCGATGAATTATATAGAATTTACAAAGACCTTTTAATCGTCCTATTTGCTTCTTCATTTTATACATAACATGGTAAGGTTTCCAATTAAAATTTAAAAAATTTATACTAGCTTTAAAATGATGGTACATTGTGGTTTCCCAGTAGAAACTTACCATGAACTAGGCGTTGTTCCTGTAGCATAAGTGATCGGTACTCCGCCCATTTCCCTTGAAGTGTTTTCTAAGAGATACAAGAAATAAATGTTGATAAAAGTGTAAAAATACAGAAGCTCTCTGCCGAGAAGCTTTTCTGAAATATATGTGCAGCATCATTTTTTGAGATGTTTCGATACATTTCCACAAAGTGCTAGCCAAGTACTAGTGGGATATCTTTAGTATCATTAATTAACCACTATCAAATAACATTGAAGAAATGATCAAATATGTTCAACACTGCCACCTCACGGCGCCGAGCACCCAGGTTCAATCCCGGCCCTGGGTCACTGTCCGTGTAGAGTTTTCTCCCCATGCCTGCGTGGATCGCAACCCCACAACCCAAAGATGTGCAGGGTAGGTGGATCGGGCATGCTAATTTCCCCTCAATTGAAAATTGTTTTTTTTAAAAAATATGTTCAAAAAAGTAATCTTTCAAGTAAAGGTAAACTACACACAGGCCAGAGTTACTAAACAGGTCTTCACTTTGACAAAGAGTCATCAAACTCGAAACGTTAGCTCTTTTCTCTCCCTACAGATGCTGCCAGACTTGCTGAGATTTTCCAGCATTTTCTCTTTCGTTCCAAACAGGTCTTCACTCTCTGGTTCCAGGGATCACTCTGCCCAGGGCCACGTGCTTTATCCCCATTTGCGCTTCACACAATCCCACCTGATAGGCCCAAGTCGGTCATGTGAACCGCGAGTGCTATCACAGTGAGCAAGTTTATTTCAACCAAATAGCACCTGGACTTGGTGCAAATATTTCCAGAAAAAAAATGCAAACCAACTGAAAAACTGAGTTGAGCCAAAATGTTGCCTCGATAAGGGCAGCACAGTAGCATGGTGGTTAGCATAAATGCTTCACAGCTCCAGGGTCCCAGGTTCGGTTCCCGGCTGAGTCACTGTCTGCACGCCCTCCCCGTGTGTGCGTGGGTTTCCTCCGGGTGCTCCGGTTTCCTCCCACAGTCCAAAGATGTGCGGGTTAGGTGGATCGGCCATGCTAAATTGCCCGTAGTGTCCTTAAAAAAAGTAAGGTTTGGGGGGGGGGGGGGTTGTTGGGTTACGGGTATAGGGTGGATACGTGGGGTTGAGTAGGGTGATCATTGTTCGGCACAACAACGAGGGCCGAAGGGCCTGTTCTGTGCTGTACTGTTCTATGATCAGCTGCAGACATTACTACAACATGAATAGTTACTTTTACTTATATTCACTGAACTCTCATAATGAGTTTTACCAGATAATGAACTCATGCAGCTTCCATTTTCATCTTGCAAGTATGCAGCTGAATTAATTGTTTGTCCTTATTATATCACAGTTGAACTGACACATAGCAAAAGTTTGGGAAATATACCTTTAAAAAATGCAATTTTCTTTCAAGTTCACTTCTTTTGGCAGAGTCTTTATTTATGGTCAACACGCTGTAAAATAGATTTTTTTTAAAAAAAGAGGTAAAGTTCAGGTGTAAACAGATAAAGCACTGTCTGACGCAAGTTCATGCTTAAAAGATATCCACCCCCTCACCCACTGATGTATAGTGGCTGAAGCATAAACTTTCTACAGGATGCACTGCAGCAATGCACCAGGTTTACATTAAATTCAACTCAACCACCAAGATGAAAACGAGCAGAAACATCACCTTCAATTTCCTCTCCAAGTCACAACCATCCTGACCTGGATATTAATCAGAATTCATTCATTGTTCTGAGAATTCCCTATCTCACCACAAGGATTATAAGGCGGCCAATTGCCTTCACGAATAACTAAGGATATCAACATCAGCCAATTTCCAAACACGTTTATTTATGAATGTAGCAAATAAGGAGGATGCCACATAAATGACGTTACATTATGGGCATTGTTATTAGCATAAAGGGCGAAAACACAAAATTATGATGGGTTTTCGTTAAGTGAAAGGGTTTCTGAGAATCAATGGCGGTTAAGAAATATTTTGATGAGGGGACGGGAGCAAAAAGAAAAGTGGTAGAGATGATCACCCAAACCTATTTCCTTTCAATGCTAATCGTCAGAGACAGGCAGGAGAGTTGAAAAAAATATTGGTCACAGAAGTAAGCTTTGACAATGGTTGTCAGGGAAACAAGGGATGCAAAGGTGCTGAGGAAGACTGGAGCTTAGGGGCTGGATCTTAGAAGAACATAGAACAGTACAGCACAGAACAGGCCCTTCGGCCCTCAATGTTGTGCCGAGCCATGATCACCCCACTTAAACCCACGTAACCCCGTAACCCAACAATCCCCCCATTAACCTTACACTACGGGCAATTTAGCATGGCCAATCCACCTAACCCGCACATCTTTGGACTGTGGGAGGAAACCGGAGCACCCGGAGGAAACCCACGCACACACGGGGAGGACGTGCAGACTCCACACAGACAGTGACCCAGCCGGGAATCGAACCTGGGACCCTGGAGCTGTGAAGCATTGATGCTAACCACCATGCTACCGTGAGGCAATATGGTCCATTTCGGGCCAGAGGGGAGAAAGGTAGCAGAAACATGGTGGCGACGTCATGCAGTTTCATGTCACACCTCAGTTTCTGGCACCAGCGATATTTCTGAGGGCAGGTGAAGCGTGAGCCTCTGAATCCACCATCACTTCTTACCAGGCTAATTAATCTCACGAAGGGTTTGTTTTAAAAAAAACACATCTCTAGAAACTATGAAACTATGATTTTTTTGTGTGTGCAGCCAATGTTCAGGAGATGTCTGCCTCAGAGCAGCTGAAGGCATGTGGGGACCATGTCACAGGAGGCTAGCAACGTTTCAGAAAGGTTTAAGTGTGCATGTTTATCAAAGGTTAAAAGGGGGCAGAATTAAGAATTTTGCCACTTCAGGGTGTTGTCACCCTCCTGGAATTGGACGGGCTTTGGCGCAGTGGGCATGGCTGTTTGGACTCCACCTCAGCACCTGGAAGGATGAAGATGGAAATGAGTGCTACACCCTGGGAACTCAAAGACCACTGCCAGCGTGCCAGGCATCAAGAGGCCGGGTGAAAGGGATGAGGACCACAAAAGAGAAGGAACTACCCTGAGCACAGGATTTAAAGGCAGAGGCATATAAACCTGGACATTGTTAAAAACCAGTGCAGACCTCAGTCTCATAGGTGGCTTCACATTGGTGCATCATCCAGGTGAAAGATGCCATCTTTGCCAAGGCTGGGCAGCATACTAGATTCAAAACTGATGGGACATTACGGGCTCAGAGGGTGATCAGATGGTACCCTTTAATACCCTCCTGCAAATGTTTCAGTCATTGTGGTTGTCCGCTGTGCTTTCCATAACATGGCCCTCCAGAAGAGTGGCCCTGGATGGGGACAATTCAGAGGAGGAGCAGAAAGCAAGAGGAGGAAGAATTGGTGGCAGAAGGAGGTGATTCTGAAAAGAATGTGCCACTGCTGAATGACAAGGTGGCCTCCACCTCCAACCCACCAGAAGAGGGCTTCACTCCCCTCCCCGTTGTGTGCAAAGCCTCCAACTTCCTTGTGACATCTTGCTTCCCTGTGGTATAGTGAAAAGCTTTGGCATAAACAATCAGCTGTCTCAGTGCTATCTGCTGTAGGTGTCTGATAATCACCTCACTTCCTCTCATTCACCTCCATTCCTGCCCTTACCAGTCTTAATTGGATAGGGAACCTTTCTTCATGTCAATCAAGGGCTCATCCCTCAAAAATCTGAATTTAAGTCAGTTTCTCACAGGGGGCAGATTTCTGACACAAAAGCCGACCCAGCTCCTGCTTCCAAGTCAAAAATCCAGATTGAAGGCTGTCATCAGTAGGACAAGGCTGAGAAGGTACAGAGGAGGCCAGAGTCAGAGGATTGAAGAGTTCTAGTTAAAGTGGGGTTGGTGCAGGTCACAAAAATAGGGGTCGCTGGGCGGTAGGGTGGCACAGTGGTTAGCAACTGGTGCTTCACGCACGGAGGACCCAGGTTCTATACCGGCCCCAGGTTATTGCCTGTGTGGAGTTTGCACGTTTCCTGTGTCTGCGTGGGTCTCAGCCCCACAACCCAAAGATGTGCAGGGTAGGTGAATTGGTCACACAAAATACCCCTTAATTGGAAAAAAAAATGGGTACTCTAAATTTATTTTAAAAATCAAAAATAGGGGTTGGCAAGATCATGATCAGATTTAAACAGAAGGATGAACAATTTTAATCATAGACCTTGGACGACTGGGAATTAATCTAGGTCAGCAAGAAAGACATGAAGTGGTAGCAGTGATCTGACGTGGGGTAAGACTTTTGCACCAGATTTTTGGAGCTTGCAGAGCATGAAGGTTGAAAGTTTGTGCAGTACATTATTGGAATCAAGAAGTCTTGAAGTGAGAAAAGCATGAATGAAGGTTTCAGCGTCAGGTGGGCTGAGATCAAGGTAACACTCGTGCTCGATGAGTAATCAATTACTTTGCAATCATTCAGGTTGAATGTGCTTTTTGCAGCTCCTGTTTTTGGGTTCAAAATCAAAAATAAAGAATTATACAACCTTAATTGGTACAGAAGGTTCAAGCACGTTTGAGTGGATAATACTCAATATGCACTTCCAGAATGGAGCAGGAGCACTTAATGCCCAAATTTTGCTCGCCATTTATTGTGCTTGCAGCTGCAGCTTTGGTGGGTTTTGAATGGCAATTTTAGAGGATAGTCAGCCATTTCAGCATGGTACACTTTACAGGTGATCTGGGACCTATGCAAGCAGTGTGGCTCTTCAACCAATCAGATTGAAAAATGCTTACTGAGACATGCAATGTCTAAAACCAGGATGTGCGTGTTAGAGTATTTCATTCCATTTAAAATCATGAACAGAGAACAAAATAAAAAAAGATTGAATGGAGATTAATGGATAGACAAAGAAAAGGTTGAAAAAAAAATCTCCAAATTTTTTTCAAAAATTTGTAAATGAAAATCTCAAGAAATGAGACACCACATTTGTAAAAGCTGAATTTTCAGTGCCAGAGAGATTGAGTAATTAAGATTTATCAGACCATTAAAAGTTCACTTGAACTTGAATGGACAACTGTTAACTTTCTCCAGCATGTATATTGGGGTATCTAGCAGGTAGGCAAGTACCACAACTTCACACCCTTCATGTGGTTTAACGTATGCTCTCTTGGCAAGGTATCAGTGTAGCAAAGCTTGCGGAGGAATAGGGTAAATTGAGAGCAAACTCTCTGATATCCAAGTTTAACTACATGTGTGTGGACAGAAACTACTGCACAATTTTCTTTTTAAATAATGGCGAGTGCTGATAGCCTCATGGTCATTCCAAAATCCAAGTCATGTCCACTGACCAGAATGAATCTAAATGAGCTCGGGGAAGAAGAGAATCTCCTGGAACCAAATACAAACTGAGGTAGTATAGTTTTTTTGTTTTGTGTTTTTAAAATGAGAAATTTGTTTCTAACCCAACTATGTTTGATGGTGTGCCAATGCCACTACAGTGATGTCATTTGCAAACACCATAAGCTGCTATTTTAACAAGCTGGAATAGGATGGGTGAAAATCATTTCAGCTAATACACCATTGAAGGGTTCTCCAATTTAAAAGATTCAAGACAGAACAATTTTTCACGTGGCGAATCTCCTCTTTATTACACGGGTTGCAGCAAGTTTCCTTGCACTCAACGACCTCACACTTGTGTGGTCCCAGTCAGTAGCCAGAAAATAAAATGCTTTCAGCAATTACAATACCTTCCAAAATTCCACTCACTCTATAACCTCAGTGAATCCCACCATTTTAATGAGCATGCTCGACCCCCGAGAAAGCATGATCACAGTGTTTGATTTGGCAAAATTGAAACTGCTGTTGGTAACAGAAACAGAGGACTGCCCTGGAAATCAGAAAACACATTTATATTCACGCTTACCTTAATAAATTACCAGATGACTTAATTAGGTCTACAATTTCTTGATGACTAAACCCCTCAGTGTCCACTCCATTAATGTTAACTAGCATATCACCTATTAAACAAAAAACAGTGGTTGTCATACAGGTGTAGGAAGCGGTGTGATGGACTACATGCATTTCGTGCACATCCGTGAGAAAGGCAGAACCAAGCAGATCAAAAGAGGAAGTGAATACTTACCAGCTTTCAGCCCTGCAACATGGGAGGGACTGTTCTCATGCACCTTGCACACACAAGTGTACATCTCCAATGCATTCGCATTTTGCTGGCCTATTCCATGGGTCTGTCAGTAGAAAGCAAAAATAAGTCAGCTCCTATAGAAACAAGTAGTAAAATCCACTTAAGTTATATCTTGGAAACTTCAAACACAATACCTGCAGCAAATTGCTCACCTGAATCTCAAATCCAAAAGTTTCATTGTCTTGCTTGTTTAAGACAACCATTTTTCTGTTTGGAAAACAAAGAAATGAACATAGTTTTATTTTACCTACTTAGTGTAAAATACATAAAATGCAAATCAAACTCCCTGAAACATGTAATCATTCCATCGTTTGAAGAAAAGTGGTGTGTACAATACTCTACATGCTCACTATTAAAGATTCATATCATCCCTGAACTTTACATCAGAGTCACACTGTCAACATGAACTTTCTTTCAACACCGCACAGCAGATTTAATTTCCAGGGAGCAGATTATTTCTTATTAAAAATGGGTCTTACTTTTGAAAATATGAAGTGCCTGCCAAAGAGTTTGATCTAGTCAAAGAAAGCTGCAAAAGAAAAGAAAGAAATCAAAAATAATCCAAATTACCTCCTTCAAGAACATAAACT
Organism: Scyliorhinus canicula; assembly: GCF_902713615.1. Classification (NCBI taxonomy): domain Eukaryota; kingdom Metazoa; phylum Chordata; class Chondrichthyes; order Carcharhiniformes; family Scyliorhinidae; genus Scyliorhinus; species Scyliorhinus canicula. The sequence goes on from NC_052147.1 coordinate 219,241,873, forward strand.
TTTATTAGTATATATAATCCCATCCATTAACCTACTGATGATCAATACTAGTCTAATACCCTATTCATTTGCATCCTGTTAACACATTGAGAAATCAATGATGTTTCATGGAGGTTTCATTGATTGCTTCATAAAGTGTAAAAAAAACAAACACATACACTCAAAGTTGTTCAATTTAATAACCATTTTATGCTCGACTACTTTGTAGTTTTTGCACATTTTGAATCAGCTCTTTACAGAAGAGGTGCCAAACACTGATGAACATAGTTGCATATTCAATCGAGCAAACAGAAATTACAGAGAACAAGAAAATATTAAGACCAAAAATATTTTTGTGCCACTGTAATATAGACACGTTTTCTATCGAGACCACTTCTTGCATCATCCACTTGTTAAAGCTGCACTAATTGTTTGTGCCGAGTGGCTGTTTTACCTGTCTACGCCCCCGGGGCAGGGTCCCCAGGGTACTGGCGACAATCTGAAGACGCTTGTTATCAGTTTTAGCAGTGAAGCTCCGGTTGGAGATCTCAGAATAGGAATCGTAGCCGGATGGCGAAGAGTTCGCTGCCATGTAATTCGCGTTACCATTAATTTGAAGGACACTTTGTAAAGTCATGGTTTTAGATTCGGTCAATCAGTCTCATTGCTGTTAGGTAACGTCCCATGGAGTGGAACAAAACTGGATCGAGCTCCACTCAAAGCGCTCACAAAGTATCAGGACGGAAATTCAAGTCATGTGATGTGGTGGTTTGTGGCCACTCGAGCACTTTGCATCAATTGGTTTGGTTTACGCAAGTTGCTGGTTTCTGAGAGCTGGTGATGGAGAATTAGCATGCCTAACTCTGCTTGCTGCAGCTTTTGAACGATTTTGAAAGTCTGAAAAGAGAAGCAGGAAAGTGCACATTTTCTGGACCCATTTATTAAATTCAGTTTTTCTTCCCAATTTAAAACACGCCCGATGTTTGATCATATGTAAGTAAGAGCACTTTGTTGCCTTTGAACATACCGTTTGCACGCATTGAAGAACGTTTTTCTTTAATTTAGAACAAAATCAACACACTGCTGGGAATCCAACATTAAAACAGAAAAAGCTGAAAACACTCAGCAGTCTCTGTGGAGAGCAACAGAGGGCACGATTCATCTAATTGGGAACAAATTCCCATAGCGAACACGTTTAGCCACGTCTTTCCCGGCACTCACGTTGTACAAGGGGCCTCAGCGGGGAGCGCATGGCAAGGCCACACATCGCCCGGTTCCACACGCTGAGGATCTCCACTCACCGGAACTCTCCAGTGCAGCCAGAGATCGGGACACCATTTTTAAATGGCATCCCGACCTCCAAGGCCCCCAAAGTGGCTCCCAAACTCCCAGCCAGCATGAATGCACTATTCCCTGCACTCCCCTCACCCCCAAACACCTACACAGGGCATCCCAGCCCGATTGCCTGCACAGAAAATGCCAGGTTGGCACCTTGGCATTGCTAACCTAGCACCCTGGCAGTGCCCCTGCCAGCTAGGCACATTGCCACTGTCAGTGCCAGGTTGGCACTGCCATGGTGATGGGTTGTGTGGTGAACCACTGTACACCTGTATTAGGGGATGTAAGGTAGGACCTGTACTGCAGGTTCGCCGGTAGCCCCTGCCGGCTGGCTCCGCCCAGTAGGAGGAGTATAAATATGCGTGTCCTCCATTGATCTGCTATTTCGCCAGCTGCAGCAGGAGGCAACGCATCTGACTGCAATAAAGCCACAGTTGTACCCAACCTTAGTCTTTGTGCAATTGATCGTGCATCAATATATTTCAGTCAGATTTTCAACAAGATGGATATCAGAATCAAACCAGATCGCCTGCAGCTGGATCCGCACTCGCCCGACACCAGAAAGGACTTTAATCACTGGCTAGCTTGCTTCGAGGCTTACATCAACGCAGCGAACGCCATACCGACAGATGCTCAGACGATACAGGTCCTGTATTCCAGGTTGAGCTCAAGCGTGTTCCTGTTGATCCAGGACACCCCGACTTACGCGGAAGCCATGGCACTCCTAAAAGAGAAATACGCGCAGAAAGTGAACACGATCTTCGCCAGGCACGTACTCGCCACTCGCTCTCAACTCCCTGGTGAGTCCATCGAAGACTTCTGGCAGGCCCTAATCCCACTCGTCCGGGACTGGGACTGTCAGGCCTTTACGGCTACCGAACATTCTAATCTCCACATGCGGGATGCGTTCGTAACGGGGATTGGGTCGGACCTCATCCGACAACGACTGCTGGAAGGGACCACGCTCGACCTAGCGGAGACAAAAACATTAGCACTCTCCATGATGGTCACCTCCCGTAATGTTCAGGCCTACCACTCTCGCCGTGCGACCCACCCCTCCTATCCCTCCTGGACCCAGCAAATGACCCCTCCAGTTGGGGCTCTGCCTAGCCAATACACCTGCGCCACACGCCAGTCTGTGCACCCCGGGGGTCCCCGCTGCTACTTCTGCGCCCAACAGGAGCACCCCTGCTAACGCTGCCCGGCCCACACCACCACTTGCAAGTCTTGTAACAAAAAGGGCCACTTCGCCACAGTGTGCCAGGCCCGCGCAGTCGCCGCTATCGCACCCTCCCCCCTGCCAAACGCACAATGGGCACCGCCATCTCCTTCCCCTCAGTCCACGTGCAGCCCATGGGCGCACCATCTTGTCCAGCTCTGCTAACGTGCGGCCGATGGGCGCCGTCATTTTGTTCCACGCAGGACCTCCGGACGCCGCCATCTTGTCTTCCCCACGGGGCAGGAACAAAAACGACATCCCATGACCTGGGCCGCCAACGCTCTCCGTCTGAAACCTCCAACGATCACCCGCAGTTCGCCTCGATGACGCTGGACCAGTCTCGTCCACACAACCTGGCCACCGCTTCGACAACGGTGAAAATCAATGGCCACGCGACCTCCTGCCTGCTGGACTCCGGGAGCACCAAAAGCTTCATACACGCGGATACGGTACGGCGCTGCTCCCTCGCGGTCCACCCCGCTAATCAACGGATCGCCCTGGCCTCCGGATCCCATTCTGTCCCAATCCGAGGGTTCTGCACGGTCACTCTCACAGTCCAGGGCGTTGAATTCAGCGGTATCCGCCTTTACATCCTTCCTAATCTCTGTGCTGCACTATTGCTGGGCCTGGATTTTCAGTGCAATCTCCAGAGCCTCACCCTCAAGTTCGACAGGCCCCTACCTCCACTCACCGTTTGGGGCCTCGTGACCCTAAAGGTTGAGCCCCCCTCCCTCTTTGCCAATCTAACTTCCAAACCCGTTGCCACCAGGAGCAGACGGTACAGCACCCAGGACAAGGCCTTCATCAAGTTCGAGGTCCAGAGGCTGCTTCGGGAGGGTATCATCGAGGCCAGCAACAGCCCCTGGAGAGCCCACGTGGTAGTAGTTAAAACTGGGGAGAAACACAGAATGGTCATGGACTACAGCCAGACCATCAATCGGTACTCGCAGCTCGACGCGTACCCCCTCCCACGCATATCTGATATGGTCAATCAGATTGCGCAGTACCGGGTCTTCTCAACATTTGACCTGAAATCCGCCTACCACCAGCTCCCCATCTAGAAATTGCACTGTCCATACACTGCCTTTGAGGTGGACGGTCGGCTCTGTCACTTTCTTAGGGTTTCCTTTGGCGTCACTAACGGGGTCTCGGTCTTCCAAAGGGAGATGGACCGAATGGTCGACCGGTACGGTTTGTGGGCCACGTTTCCGTACTTAGATAATGTCACGATCTGCGGCCATGATCAGCAGGACCACAATGCCAACCTCGCTAAATTCCTCCGCACCGTCACTGTTCTCAACCTTCTGTATAATAAAGAGAAGTGCGTGTTCAGCACGACCCGCCTGGCCATCCTCGGCTATGTAGTCCAGAATGGACTTCTGGAACCCGATCCCGACCGCATGTGCCCCCTCATGGAGCTTCCCCTCCCCCACTGCCCCAAGGCCCTCAAACACTGCCTGGGGTTATTTTCGTACTACGCTCAGTGGGTCCCAAACTATGAGGACAAGGCCCGCCCGCTCATACAGCACCCAATTTCCCCTCACGGCCGAGGCACAACAGGCCTTCGCCCGTATTAGAGCAGACATAGCCAAGGCTGGGATGCATGCAGTAGACGAGACACTGCCCTTCCAGGTAGAAAGCGGCTTCAGCTGTCGCCCTTGCCGCCACTCTAAATCAGGCAGGCAGACCCATGGCATTCTTTTCTCGCACCCTTCATGCCTCAGACATTCGGCACTCATCCGTCGAAAAAGAGGCCCAGGCCATCGTTGAAGCTGTGCGGCATTGGAGGCATTACCTGACCGGCAGGAGATTCACTCTCCTCACTGACCAACAGTCGGTAGCCTTCATGTTCAATAGCACACAGCGGGGCAAGATCAAAAACGCTAAAATCTTGCGGTGGAGAATCAAGCTCTCCACCTATAATTACGAAATTTTGTATCGCCCCGGCAAGCTCAACTAGCCCCGAGGCACCCTCTCCCGAGGTACATGCGCCAACGCACAAGTAGACCAACTCCGGGCCCTGCACGGCAGCCTTTGTCACCCAGGGGTCACACGACTGTCCCACCTCGTCAAGGCTCACAACCTGCCCTACTCCGCCGAGGAAGTACGGACAGTCACCAAGGACTGCCAGGTATGTGCGGAGTGCAAGCCGCACTTCTACCGGCCAGACCATGCACGCCTCAGCATGGATTTCAGAGGGCCCCTCCCCTCCACCGACCGCAAACGTATATTCTCAGTGTGGTCAATGAGTACTCCAGGTTCCCCTTTGCCATCACATGCCGCGATATGACGTCTGCCACCGTCATCAAGGCCCTCAACACAATCTTTGCTCTGTTTGGTTTCCCCGCCTACATCCACAGTGACAGGGGATTCTCATTCATGAGTGATGAGCTGCGTCAGTTCCTGCTCAGCAGGGGTATCGCCTCCAGCAGGACGACCAGCTATAACCCCCGGGGAAATGGGCAGGTAGAGAGGGAGAACGGGACTGTATGGAGGGCCGTCCAGCTGGCCCTACGGTCCAGAAACCTTCCAGCCTCCCGCTGGCAGGAGATCCTCCCTGATGCACTACACTCTATCCGGTCATTACTCTGCACCATTACAAATAACACACCCCATGAACATCTTTTTACCTTCCCCAGCAAGTCCACATCCGGGGTGTCGCTCCCGACTTGGCTCGCAGCTCCAGGACCAGTCCTGCTCCGTAGGCACGTCCGACTCCACAAGGCGGATCCGTTGGTGGACAGGGTACCCTTACTCCACGCCAACCCACAGTATGCCTACGTGGAGTTCCCCGGTGGCCGCAAAGATACTGTCTCCCTCAGGGACCTGGCACCGTCAGGTTCCAACCAAACACACTTCCCCGCCCAGGCGCCATCCTCCTCTCCCCCGGCGCTCCCAACATTAACCCCACCAGGGCCATCCCTCCTTCCCCTGCCCACGCAAGAGGACGAAGAATATTTTGGCACGCTCCCGGAGTCACCCGACAGCAGGCCAGCACCAGCACCGCCAGCACCGACATCGGTGACACCAGCACCGATATCGCCGCCACCGTTACGTCGCTCCCAGCGAATCGTCAAAGCACCAGATCGACTGAACCTCTAACGGGCACCGGACGGTCAAAATGGACATTTATTTTCTCCCCCACTTCTTTTCTAAGACACTGTACATAATTCTCAACACTGTATATAGTTCCACACCACCCCCGCCGGACTCATTTTTAACAGGGGGTGAATGTGGTGAACCACTGTACACCTGTATTAGGGCATGTAATGTAGGACCTGTACTACAGGTTCGCCGGTAGCCCCTGTCGGCTGGCTCCGCCCAGTAGGAGGAGTATAAATATGCATGTCCTCCATTAATCTGCCATTTCGCCAGCTGCAGTAGGAGGCCACGCATCTGACTGCAATAAAGCCACAGTTGTACCCAACCTTAGTCTTTGTGCAATTGACTGTGCATCAGGCTGGCACTTCCAGGGTATCCAGCTGGCACCAGCAGTTCCAGGGCACCAGCCTGCCCAAAGGGCATGTAGCTGGAGCCTCCAATCCCCTACGAGTGAAACTAACTGTCTCGCTTTATTATGCAGGTTTGCCAAAAAGTGATCCTGCTCACAATGGACAGGGTTTACATCACAGAATCTCATAATAATAATAATAATCGTTATTGTCACAAGTAGGCTTACATTAACACTGCACTGAAGTTACTGTGAAAGGCCCCTAGTCACCACATTCCGGCATCTGTTCGGGTACACAGAGGGAGAATTCAGAATGTCCAAATTACCTTACAGCAAGTCTTTCAGGACTAGTGGGAGGATACCGGAGCACCCGGAAGGAACCCACGCAGACTCAACAAGAAGATGCAGACTCCGCATAGTGACCCAGCCGGGAATTGAACCTGGGACCCTGGCGCTGTGAAGCCACAGTGCTAACCACTGTGCTACCGTGCTGCCCACGTTTGATCACATTAGATCTCACGAGGCGTTGCTAGCTGGGCAGATTCCAGAAAGGGGGGGGGGGGGGTTTCTCCCGGCTTTTATCATCACACTGCGCCTTGTCGCACTGCCTTTCAGGTACAGCGTGACAATTGGATTGCATCCAGAATTAATTGGGCAGAATTTTCCACAAAACTCTCCATGTAGGAGATGACCCGCCATGCCATTGGCTGGTGACAGGATCTTCCGGTCCCGTCATTGTCAATGGGGTTTCCCATTGAATGCATTGCTCACCACTGTAATACCCAGAAGACCCCTTAATGGGAATGGCTAGAATGTTCCAGCCAATTTTACAGGTTGTTGGAAAACACTATGTGGAATTTAACGCCCCCCCCCCCCCCCCCTCACCACCACCACCACCACCATCACCGGTGGCATGATATGAGCCTGATTGCCATAATTTAAAATACATTAACATCTACTTCCCGGTCTTGAGGCCATAATGTCCATGCTTTATCCACCCACCAACTCAGCGTGACATCACACAGGCAAGAAATACTACTGGTTGTCAAAGGAAAAGTCATGATGACTACGCCAGGGGTGCAGAGGTGAATATAGCCCCTGGGTGGTGAGGAACATGGCAGACAAGGCCCCGGCACTGCCTTCTGGCAACTTGGCACTGCCCACCTGCCAGTGTCAGGTTGACTCTGCCAAGTTGACAATGCCAAGGGTGAGACCTCTGGAGAGCCCCACTGGGGAAATTCCCCTTATGTCTGCTGTGGGGGGACCCTAGTGGTTGTGCATACATTAGGGATTGGGAGGGAGCAGAGATAGTGAAGAGGGGTGGGACAGATGCCAGTGAAGGAGGGTGCCCCGATGCCCGGGGGGGGGGGGGGGGGCGGGGAATGGTGGTCAGGTTACCCTGATGCTTGTGTGGTAGGGTGAGGGGAGGGTGCCCTGGTCTTGAGTGGTAGGGGGGGTTTTGCCTCTGCGTGCAAGGATTGGGGATTGTCCGCTTGTCCATGAGGTGGGATCCCGATGTCCGTGGGTGGGAGCCCTGATGTTCATTGGGGGATGCATATCTGTGGGGGGGGGGGGGGGGTCCCGATGTCTGTCAGGGGAGCCATGTCCGGGGGGGGGGGGGGGGTTCCATTGGGAGGGGGTTCTGATATCCGTGGGGAGATGGGGTTCTTTAATTTAACTTCGAGATCGGGGAGCCCCTCGGAATCTCGGCATTGATGGCATGTTTAGCAACCCCCACAGATGGCTATGTAATCCTTACCAGCATTTTGAAATTACAGAGTGCTGTTTAATCAGATGAGAAAAGGTGAAGCCACCGAGTTTCACACAGCTTTTCTCACCAAATCCAGCCCATATTCTATCCACATATACTAAGATACACAGAGCACAGCCACAAAAATAGCTGAATATTTCACTTGGAAATTCACTACCATGCTCAAAGTATCCAAACCAAATCGCCTGCAAAAATCTGCACGGAAGAATTTGTGTTTACTTAATTTAAAGTGTACATCATTTTTTCATAGAAACACTCCCAATTTATCTAAACCTATCAAATTTCCCTCGAGCGTGACCAAAGTCATGCAGTAGGTCAGTCTAAGTGTGATTGTAAGAATTGATGGAATTGAACAGGTTAGAGAAGCATGCACCTCACCAGCATTGGCACAATAAGCTGACTGCCGCTTGTCCAGCTATTATCAATTCGTGCATTTAATCATTATTCACAGGATTATTTTGAGTTGAATGCAAAGGTTGAGTCATCAGTTCAAGTCAACTTCTATAGATTCTATTAATGACTCAGGCTGGGGGGTCAAGTTTCAAAACCTTTCTCAAGGATTGCAGACATTTTTATGAATATGCTGAAAGCGGATGTGTTCTCAGTTTATAAAGAAGAATACTGCACCCAATCGAAGAGATATAGATCAGTGACAGGACCTCAAAATATTGAACCATGTTAAGGCAACAGAGGGTATGGGCCAGGGAGAGCTTTGAAGAAACAGTCACCAGCTCTGATTTTCATAGCAGTGCCCCTGAAATTGGCTTGGAGACAGGTCAGCCAATTAGCAGCAACGGGAGTGGATATGGAGGGACTGACTGTTCAGCAGAATATTACTGTGGTTGCCATTTTATTGTTTCACCATCTGTTTGAAATATGTTTTATTGGTGGCCTAGAATCATCACCCACTCAGAACAAGCAGGTCTGGATGGAGATAACTGGCACAGTCAGCAGATGGAATGTGGTGGGAAGCAGCTGGGTTCAGTTCAGGAAGCTGTTAACTGGCTTTATACACTCTGGCAAGATGAATCCAATACTAAAGCCTTAGGACAGGCCTCTGGTCTTCACCCTTGAGCAGGCACTCCAGCTGAGGAGCCTCAGGGCACCTGCAGCTCGGAAGGGTATACACTGGACACTTAATTAACCTTTAGTATGAATGAAATGAAAATCGCTTATTGTCACGAGTAGGCTTCAATGAAGTTACTGTGAAAAGCCCCTAGTCGCCACATTCCGGCGCCTGTCCGGGGAGGCTGGTACGGGAATCGAACCGTGCTGCTGGCCTGCTTGGTCTGCTTTAAAAGCCAGCGATTTAGCCGAGTGAGCTAAACCAGCCCCTGTAGTACCGTACCGTATGTAGTACCGTATCTTAATCTTGTTTGTTCTTCGAGGGGGAAGAGGCCCATAATGCCTGAGAGAGAGCCCAGATGGGAGAGGGGTTCCCGATCTGCACTTTATCACCCACCATGGAGAAAGAAGCCATGAACATCACAACAGTCATGGAGCACAAAAAAGTGGGGCAAAACAAAATGGGCATAAGTGGGGGAGATGGTGGTGGAAGTGCAATGCTTTAATTGAGGGGATGTTTTGTACTCCTCCCTGATAGCATGCCGAACACTCAATTACATTGGGAAGTGTCAGTTTCTGCTCTCCAAGGCTAGTTTTCATGATCTCTTGTGTCTCTCATAGATGAAAACATCAAAGCAATTAGAACTTACCATCACTGGCCCAATCAGAGTTCAGAAGAAGTACCATTAGAAGAGTTACAGGCAGAATGCAGTGGAAATGGACTAGAGATGGTTGGGGCTGGTTTAGCACACTGGGCTAAATCGCTGGCTTTGCAAGCAGACCAAGGCAGGCCAGCAGTTCCCGTAACAGCCTCCCCCCGAATAGGTCCCGGAATGTGGCGACTAGGGGCTTTTCACAGTAACTTCATTGAAGCCTAGTCGTGACAGTAAGCGATTTTCATTTCATTTCATTACACGCTATAATTCACACTCAGTCACCTCAGCAGGACCGTGTATGCGATTAGATAAGGCGGCACTGGATAATGAGCATGGCATTAGTGTGCAGTAGGTGGTGCCAGAGGCCAGGGCCGGCTCAAGGTACCGGCAACTCGGGCAGTCGCCCGGGGCGCCATGTGCTAGGGGGCGCCATCAAGGAGTGCGTGACAAATTATTTCATAATTTTTATGAAGTATTTATCTGACTGTTTTTAATTTATTTTACAACGCAGTGTCTATTTTTACGTGACCGTAAATCATTTTCTGTTGGCTACTTTTACTTGAATTCCGGTCAAGTCAAGTGCGGGACCCACGTAAAAATACAGCCCCTGGGCTAGGAAGCTATTTTTTACGTACCACAGACGATTTTACAAACAGATGTGATCTCGATGTGAATATAGCTATTAAGTACACTTCTACCATTAAGTCGATGTTAGTAAGAAATAATATTTCAGAAAAACGAAATGCTGGTGTAAACCGTGTAATATAGATGAAACTGGGAATATTTAGTTATTAGATTAAAAGAACATAAACGTGACATGCATAACTGCAACACAAATAATGCTAACTTTGTTCATGCTTATGATAATGATTAATGACCATCAAACTTCCCGGAACTCTAGTGAAATGATTGTCAAATGTAATGATTACAAAATACGAAGAATTTTAGAGTATGTATAAGGGCGCCGAAGTTCAGCTTGCCCGGGGCGCCAGCAACCCTAGGGCCGTTTCTGCCAGAGGCACAGGCAGCTGTGGAAAATCTTCCTCAGCCAATGGAGGACAGACACAGTCCTGCTCAGCTGGGTACAAGTAGAAGGCCTCAGAAGCCAAAGGAAAGGCAGCTCTATCTTAACAAGCAGCACCAGTTGTACTCCCACATGTCGAAGTTCCCTGAGGTGGTGTGTGGTCACGGGCCGAGAATAAGGGAGACCATCCAACTCATATCCAGCACAATGGTTCAGAGCTTTTGAGTAGGTTCTGAAACAGACAAAAATACTTGCAGTTACAAATAAATTTTTCTTCAGATCACGAAATTTGTTCAGAACCCTTTTCCAAAGCCTGCCTCGGTGGCAACTTTCATGACCTCTCTGGACCATTTCCACAGCATTCTGCCTGTAACTCTTCTAACAGCAGTCTTTCTCTCGCTCTAGGCTTTGGAAACCCCCTCAAACAAAGGTTCTCCCCTGAGGTGGCTGGACTTGAACACATCACCGTTATCTAGGCTGTGTTGTTTCTACAGAAGAACATAGCTGGACCATTCATGTACAATTAACGTTCCATTGGTGTACAAATCGTAGAATCATAGAATTTACAGTGCAGAAAGAGACCATTCAACCCATCAGGTCTGCAAAGCCCTTGGAATGAGCACCCTGCTTAACCCCATGCCTCCACCCTATCCCCGTTACCCTGTAACTCCACCTAACCTTTTGGACATTAAGGGGAAATTTAGCATGGCCAAGCCACCTAACCTGCACATCTTTGGACTGTGGGATGAAACCGGAGCAGCCGGAGGAAACACATGCAAACACAGGGTAGAAAGTGCAAACTCCACACAGACAGCTGAGGCCGGAATTTAACCCGGGACCCTGGAGCTGTGAGGCATCAGTGCTAGCCACTGTGCCACTAAGCCGCCCCAAATAGGTCATCAGATTCTGAAATCGGATAATGGCTGGTCAAATACCGTGCAGGGCAGCACGGTAGCATTGTGGATAGCACAATCGCTTCACAGCTCCAGGATCCCAGGTTCGATTCCAGCTTGGGTCACTGTCTGTGCGGAGTCTGCACATCCTCCCCGTGTGTGCGTGGGTTTCCTCCGGGTGCTATGGTTTCCTCCCACAGTCCAAAGATGTGCAGGTTAGGTGGATTGGCCATGATAAATTGCCCTTAGTGTCCAAAATTGCCCTTAGTGTTGGGTGGGGTTACTGTGTTATGGGGATAGGGTGGAGTTGTTGACCTTGGGTAGGGTGCTCTTTCCAAGAGCCGGTGCAGACTTGATGGGCTGAAGGGCCTCCTTCTGCACTGTAAATTCTATAATTCTATGAAACAAGGTTGTCCCGAATGACAATGGAGTATGAATGGATTAGCCTGGCTCGACTGGGGCATCCTGTGTATTCCCACTAATAAGGTATGTCTGAATGGAACAAGGTAATTCAGGTTGGGGAATATCCCTCTTACTGCTGCCAGCAGGCTTTTTCCTCAGTTCATTTAACCCCTAAATTGCCTGCTACATCTTGGACCTCTTTTCTGGACCAAGTTCCTAATATCTCCTTATCATGACAATTGGCCATGCTAAGTTGCCCCTTCCTGACCAAAAGGTTAGTTGGGGTTATAGGGAGGGGTTTTGGGCCTAGGTGGGGTGCTCTTTCGAAGGGTCAGTGTGGACTCGATGGACTGAATGGCCTCCTTCTGCAGTGCAGGGATTCTATAGTGTGATATGACCGCTTCAGGAGATACCCCAAATGGCACCTCCATGACACGGATGACTGACAGGTGCATTTCAGCTGCAGGTAGAGACAAGTAAGGAGGCTACCACCACCTCATCTGAGGACACAAGGGGAGCATTGCATAGAAGTAGATGACAGGTTTCTGTGTCTGACTGAGCACTGAGTGAGTCACTGGGATTATCATCTATCTGAAATGGTACACTATTTTCTTTTATGAGCACCATCTAAAGATTGATACTAGATTGGCATGCATCTTTTTATTAATGCTGGGTCAAACCAAGAGCTGTACACCTCAGAACCCCCAACGGGGAAGGCTGGGATGAACCGGTTCCTTGATGGACTGGACATACCAGTCGTGGGAGAGGGCAGGAAACGGGACCTGGAAGCACCACTAGCACTGGGAGAGATCATGGACAGCATTAGCTCCATGCAGACGGGGAAGGCGCCGGGACCGGACGGATTCCCGGCGGACTTCTACAAAGAATTTGCGACAGCGCTGGCCCCGCACCTGCGGGAGATGTTCACAGACTCGCTAGCTAGGGGCACACTGCACCCACGTTAGCACAGGCCTCAATCTCGCTGATACCTAAGAAAGACAAAGACCCAACGGAATGTGGGTCATACAGACCCATATCTCTGCTGAACGCAGACGCCAAAATACTGGCCAAAATCCTAGCCAAAAGGCTAGAAGACTGTGTACCTGAGGTGGTCACAGAGGACCAGACGGGCTTCGTCAAAGGTAGACAGCTTACCTCGAACATCAGGCGCCTGCTGAACGTGATAATGACCCCCACCGGGGAGAGAACACAAGAGATGATCGTCTCCCTGGACGCAGAAAAGGCCTTCGACAGAGTCGAATGGAAATACCTCATAGAGGTACTGGAGCGGTTCGGGCTTGGAACATGGTTCACCGCTTGGGTAAAGCTCCTATACAACGCTCCCATGGCGAGTGTATGGACCAACAATACCAACTCCCAATACTTCCAGCTGCACTGGAGCATCAGACAAGGATGCCCACTGTCCCCGCTGCTGTTCGCACTAGCAATCGAACCACTAGCAATCGCGCTCAGGGCAGCAAAAAATTGGAGGGGGATCCGAAGGGGAGGTAGAGAGCACAGAGTCTCACTCTATGCGGATGATCTGCTCCTCTATATCTCAGACCCACAAAGCAGCATGGACGGAATCATCGCGCTTCTGAAAGAGTTTGGAGCCTTCTCGGGCTACAAACTCAACATGAGCAAAAGTGAGATCTTCCCAGTACACCCGCAAGGTGGGGGGTGGGGGGGGGGGGGGGGCGCAGCACTAAAGGGGCTGCCGTTCAAACAAGCCCGACACAAATTCCGCTACCTGGGGATCCAAATAGCCCATGACTGGAAAGGGATCCACAAATGGAACCTCACCAGCCTGGCGGAAGAAGTTAAAAAGGACCTGCAAAGATGGAACACACTCCCGCTGGACAAACTTATCATGGCGTTCGTATGGGGGAGGGGGGGTAAAAATGCTAGGATCCCAAAGAAGGTCCTACAAAAAACAAAATCCAGGGGGGGGCTAGCCCTCCCGAATCTACAATTCTACCACTGGGCGGCAACAGCCGAGCGAGTAAGGAGATGGATCCAGGAGCCAGAAGCCGAGTGGGTGCGTGCGGAGGAGGCCTCCTGCATGGGGACCTCCCTCCGGGCCTTCGCCTCGGCAGCACTCCCATCCCCACCCAAAAAACACTCCAGCAGCCCAGTGGTGACAGCCACCCTCCAATCCTGGAACCAACTGCGGCAGCAATTTGGCCTGACCAAAATGGCGGACAAAGCTCCCATCTGCAACAACCATAGGTTCACACCAGCACTGACTGACGCCACCTTCAAAAGGTGGAGGCAGGACGGGGGGACACTGACAGTCAGGGACCTATACACGGACGACAGGATCGCAACACTGGACGAACTGACAGAGAAATTTCAGCTAGCTGGGGGGAACGAGCTACGGTACCTGAAGCTCAAAAACTTCCTACGAAAGGAGACAAGGATGTACCCACAACCGCCACGACAGACACTACTGGAAGACCTACTGGACGCAAGTATCCTAGAGAAAGGGAACTGTAGCGACATGTATGACCGACTGGTAGAAAGGGACAACACCGTACTGTACGGAACAAGAAGGAAATGGGAGGACGACCTGGGGATGGAGATAGGGTGGGGACTCTGGAGCGAAGCGCTGCATAGGGTCAACTCCACCTCCACGTGCGCAAGGCTCAGCCTGACGCAACTAAAAGTGGTACATAGAGCCCACTTAACGAGAAACCGTATGAGTAGGTTCTTCCCAGAGGTGGAGGACAGATGTGAACGGTTGGCCAAAGAGGCCCGGCCAACCACGCCCACATGTTCTGGTCTTGCCCCAGACTTGTGGAGTACTGGACAGCCTTCTTCGAGGCTATGTCCAAAGTGGAGGGGGTGAGGGTGGAGCCATGCCCGATTGTGGCGGTCTTCGGGGTTTCAGACCAGCCAGATCTATTCCTGGGGAGGAGGGCGGACGCTCTTGCCTTTGCCTCCCTGATCGCCCGCCGTAGAATCCTGTTTTGCTGGCGGTCAGCAGCACCGCCCAGAGCTGCAGACTGGCTGTCCGACCTCTCGGAATCTCTCCAAATGGAGAAAATCAAATTCGCCATCCGAGAGTCGGACGACGGCTTCCACAGAACGTAGGAGCCATTCATGCAATTGTTCCGGGACCTGTTTGTGGCCAACGAACAAGAGGAAGAATAGTCGGGTGGCCAAGAATCAGGGGAAAATGGACGGGAATCGGGGGAAGGTTTCTGGGGGTGGGGAGGGGGGGGGGGGGGGGGGGCTACGGGTTCGTTATGGGGGTTTGATGGCTAGCTAAGGCCCAAAACCAAACTGTAAATAAATGCCAATAAACATGTGCCTCGGCCATATTGGGGAATGTAAAATAT
Organism: Scyliorhinus canicula; assembly: GCF_902713615.1. Classification (NCBI taxonomy): domain Eukaryota; kingdom Metazoa; phylum Chordata; class Chondrichthyes; order Carcharhiniformes; family Scyliorhinidae; genus Scyliorhinus; species Scyliorhinus canicula. Next base: position 219,257,012 of record NC_052147.1, read on the forward strand.
GTATGCCGGCTAAAGGGGGGAGGCCACAGTTATTATTACGAAGATGCTTACCTGTAAATATATATGTTAATTTTTGCGTGTTCTTTTTTTTTTCTCTCTCTCTAACAATTTGTAATTTGTTCAATATAAAACATGAAAACTGAATAAAAAACATTTATAAAAAAAAAATAATGCTGGGTCAAAGTAAGAAGTATGAAGTGGTGAAGATGAGCAAAGGTACTGGTGAAACCTCAGGGAAGATGTGCTTCTTTCATTGGTGGTAAAGAGTTACATGTCCCAGGCTGCACCTGCCATGAAAGTGTTGGCACTGGCATAGTTTTACTCAATGCTGTTCCTTTAGGGTCAAAGGGGCTCAGTTGAAATATGCCTGAGTCAGATGATCTCTAAAGTTAATAACATCTTAACAAGACCCTCAAGCCCTCCACTAGACCTGGTCACCCTCTTGTACAATCAAGGCACCTTGGGTTCCACATCTTCCCCCATCGTCTCCTGTTTCTCATCCTCTTTCATGGACAACACCTCCTCCTTTTCCTTGAGCTGTGTCCTTCCAGGGCCTCACCCTCTTCAAGGGCCACACCTCTCTGGAGGGCCATGCCATGGAGAGTGCATCAGACTAACACAATGTGCCAGACACATGCAAGAGTATAACATAGGGAGACATTTAACTGGTCCAGGCACTGAAACCACATCTTCAGAAACCCGATGAGCTGCTTGATGGTGATTCTAGTGAGCAGGTGGCTTCCTCCCACAAATCCCGAAAGACGTGCTGTTAGGTAATTTAGACATTCTGAATTTTCCCTTTGTGTGTCCGAACAGGCACTGGAATGTGGCGACTAGGGGCTTTTCACAGTAACTTCATTGCAGTGTTAATGTAAGCCTACTTGTGACAATAAAGATTATCATTATTATTAGTTGTGTTGTTTTTCCTATGTCTTGGGTTCTCATAGAGGAGTGAATCGTCATCTCTTAAGAGGATATCCCTTGTTCCCTAAAATCCATCCATCGAGTTTAGGGAGGAGACGGAAGAACTAAGCAAAGCTAGACTGGTGGAGGTTGAAGGCATCTTGACAACTGCCAGAAACATAAGTACACGCATGGTTGTGCTCACGGACAGTTGAATGTTGAGGAAATAGAAGCCTTTCCTGATCACGAATCTCATTGGTGATTCACTCAGTGCCCTGATGGCCACATGGGTGCAATTGATGACTGCATTGGTGGGAATCCAGTGAAGGGGGTGAATCCCACTGCACTCTGTGCCTGCGACCCGCCATCTGTCTGGAATTGAATACGCTGTTGAACTCTGGTAAATAGGACACCAGTGACCTGCGCGATGGGGTGATGCACAACCACTTGTAGGATGCCATCAAGGTCTGATCTTTGGAACAAATCAGAAGTGAAGAAGTTCAAGGTCACAGGCATTTTGGAAGTTACTGGCAGGGCATGGAGAGCAATAGTGTGCAGTGCAAGGCCTTTTGTTTTGGAATTCAGTGCAGAGGATGGTGATTAAATCTTTAACCTCTCATTCTGAAGTTTCAAAATGATAATGGTTATTTGTGGCAGTACTTATCTTTTAATCAATGTAAGTACGATCCGGCACATGCTAATGTCTGAGCAGTTGCGTCAACGCACAACAGGGGCGGGATTCTCCGACCCCACGCAGGGTCGGAGAATCGGCCGGCAGCGGCGTTAATCCCGCTCCCGCAGGGTTTTTTAATCTCTGACCGGCCGGTGGCACTGTGCAAATCCCGCCGGCAGCCTCTGAAAACAGCTGGCGCCGGTGGGATTTCATTTTTTTTTAGATTCCACAAATCTCCGGCCCGGATGGGCCGAAGTCCCGCCGACGTGGCCACGGGTCACGTCGGCGAAAATCACAGTTGCTTTAAAACGGCGTCAACCATTGATGATGGTTGACGCCGTTCAGTGTCGGGGGGTGGGTTGCGGCATGGGGGGGGGGGTGGGTTGCGGCATCGGGGGAGGGGGTGGGTTGCGGCATCGGGGGGGGTGGGTTGCGGCATCGGGGGGGGTGGGTTGCGGCATCGGGGGGGTAGGTTGCGGCATCGGGGGGTGGGTTGCGGCATCGGGGGGTTGCGGCATCAGGGGGGGGCTGCGGCATCGGGGGGTGGGTTGCGGCACCGGGGGGGGTTGCGGCATCGGGGGGGGCATCGGGGGGGGTTGCGGCATCGGGGGGTGGGTTGCGGCATCGGGGGGGCATCGGGGGCAGCGGCGTGCAGAGAGGGGGGCGACGGATGCCCTGGGCCAACGCACCGTCGCCCCCCCCCCTCTGTACACCGCTGCCCCCTACCCCAACCACCCCCCCTCACCACCCCTACCTCCCTCCAACGCCCCTACCCCCCTCCCCACCACCCCTACCCCCCTCCCCACCACCCCTACCCCCCTCCAACGCCGCCCCCCCATCTCTCGCAACGCCGCAACCCCCCACCCTCAATGCCGCAACCCCCCCTCATCGCCGCAACCCCCCCTCTCAACGCCGGGTCCCCCCCCCCTCTCAACGCCGGGTCCCCCCCCTCAACGCCGGTACCCACACCCCATCCCCCTCCCTCTGAAGGCCGGTACCCACACCCCCCCTCCCTCTGAAGGCCGGTACCCACACCCCCCCTTTCTCCTCCTCCCCCCCTTCCTTCCTCCTCCCCCCCTTCCTTCCTCCGTTAGTGGGGGGGGGGGGTGGTGCGGCGTTAGTGGGGGGTGGGGGGGGTGCGGCGTTGGAGGGGGGTAGGGGTGGTGAAGGGGGTAGGGGTGGTGAGGGGAGGGGGTTGGGGTAGGGGGCAGCTGCGTGCAGAGGGGGGGCGACGGTGCGTTAGCCCCGGGCATCCGTCGCCCCCCTCCTCTGCACGCCGCTGCCCCTACCCCAACCCCCTCCCCTCACCACCCCTACCCCCTTCACCACCCCTAACCCCCTCCAACGCCGCACCCCCCCACCCCCCACCCCCCACTAACGCCGCACCCCCCCCCCACTAACGGAGGAAGGAAGGGGGGAGGAAGGAAGGGGGGGGGGACGGAGGAAGGAAGGGGGGGAGGAAGGAAGGGGGGGGGCGGAGGAAGGAAGGGGGGGAGGAGGAAGAAGGGGGGACGGAGGAAGGAAGGGGGGAGGAGGAAGAAGGGGGGACGGAGGAAGGAAGGGGGGAGGAGGAAGGAAGGGGGGGAGGAAGGAAGGGGGGGAGGAAGAAGGGGGGGAGGAAGGAAGGGGGGGACGGAGGAAGGAAGTGGGGGAGGAGGAAGAAGGGGGGACGGAGGAAGGAAGGGGGGAGGAGGAAGGAAGGGGGGGAGGAGGAAGAAGGGGGTGAGGAAGGAAGGGTGGGGAGGAAGGAAGGGGGGGAGGAAGGAAGGGGGGGAGGAAGGAGGGGGGAGGAGGAAGGAAGGGGGGGAGGAGGAAGGAAGGGGGAGGAGGAAGGAGGGGGGAGGAGGAAGGAGGGGGGGAGGAGGAAGGAAGGGGGGAGGAGGATGGAAGGGGGGGAGGAGGAAGGAAGGGGGGGAGGAGGAAGGAAGGGGGGGAGGAGGAGAGAGGGGGGGGTGTGGGTACCGGCCTTCAGAGGGAGGGGGACGGGGTGTGGGTACCGGCGTTGAGGGGGGGGGACCCGGCGTTGAGGGGGGGGGGGACCCGGCATTGAGGAGGGTGGGGATCCGGCGTTGAGGGGGGGGGACCCGGCGTTGAGGGGGGGGTTGCGGCGTTGCGAGAGATGGAGGGCGGCATTGGAGGGGGGGTAGGGGTGGTGGGGAGGGGTGTAGGGGTGGTGGGGAGGGGGTTAGGGGTGGTGGGGAGGGGTGGTAGGGGTGGTGGGGGAGGGAGGTAGGGGTGGTGGGGAGGGGGGTAGGGGTGGTGGGGAGGGGGGTAGGGGTGGTGGGGAGGGAGGTAGGGGTGGTGGGGAGGGGGGGAGGGGGTGGTGGGGAGGGAGGTAGGGGTGGTGAGGGGGGGTGGTTGGGGTAGGGGGCAGCGGCGTACAGAGGGGGGGGGCGACGGTCGTTGGCCCGGGCATCTTCGCCCCCCCTCTCTGCACGCCGCTGCCCGCAACCCCCCCCCGCATCGCCGCGCCAACCCCCATGCCGAAACCCCCCGATGCCGCAACCCCCCCATGCCGAAACCCCCCGATGCCGCAACCCCCCCCTCGATGCCGCAACCCCCACCATGCCGACAACCCCCCCCGCATGCCGCACCCCCCCCCCCGATGCCCCCCCCCCCCCCCCCCCGATGCGGAAACCCCCCCCCAAAATGCCGGGTCTGTCTCTCTCCTCCCCCCCCAATCAAGGGTCTGCTCTTCATCCCCCACCCCCCGCCCCCCCCCCCCCCCCCCCCCCCCCCCCAACGCGGGTCAGTCTCTCTCCTCCTCCTCCAAAAAACGCCGGGTCTCACCACTTCCGCAGCTGGTGAAACTGACGCGTATCGCGTCAGTCAGCTGCTGGCCACTCCGGGAACGGAGAATAGCCGCCTAAAAGAAGGCCCCCACACCGGAGTCATGTACACCGATTTTTCTCGCCGGAAATCGGCGTTACGACGGTCTGCAGAGAATTTCGCCCCAGAATTGCCGTTACATTCTGGGTAGAAGTAAATATTCCTTGGTTGTTCCCCAGGTACTGTCACATCAATCAGTGCAGCATGTAAAACCGCTATAATTCTGTGCTCAGGCAATCACCTCTTATACCTTCTTTACACATTAAAGCCAATGGAGACCAATTTAATCCAATAATTACTTCCTTCCTTTATAATGGCCCGATTACAAACAATTTCATTGAACCATCCGACAACTCCCAAGCTCGGTCAAACTCTGAGATTTCTCATGTACAGACTCTTACCAGTTCATAAACATCTCAATGCTCAGTTCATAAAACACAGTGGCCTTGGCATCCCGGTGGCCTGTCTAGGATTCGAGGCACCATTGTGTTCTCTGCCCTTTATCTGAGTCTCTTACATTCTGCTAAGGTATATTGTTTTCATTCTCACACAACAGCAGCCTGCCGGCACTCTCTGCTAGATTTATGCTGAAGTTTATTTACCTTTTTAATATTTGGTCAATGTAAGACCAAGCTAAAATTCCCCATCAAGTCACTGCTCAGCTGTTTTTACCCAGAATTTATGATAAACTGGATTAAAACATGGTTCAATGTAACAATTAAATGACAGACTTGTGCAATGAATCATAATATTTAAGTTAGTTGTCGTTAATTAGCATTAAAACCAAAATCGGGATTCTCCAGGGTTCTTACATGAGTAATCATAATTTATAATCTACTCAAGCAGAGTCAGCATGGCTTCATGAAAGAGACATCATGTCTGACTAATTTATTAGAGTTTTTCGAGGATGTGTCAGGCAGAATGGATAGAGGAGAACCTGTAGATGTGTTGTATTTGGCCTTCCAGAAGATGTTTGACAAGATACCTCACAAAGGGATTAAGTCATTAGATAAGAGCCCAAGGATCCTGGGCCCTACCCTCAACACATCCTGGTGAATCGTGCCAGCACCAGGAACAGTGTTGGGAGACCGGTACGGGAATTGAACCTGCGCTGCTGGCCTTGTTCTCCATTACAAGCCAGCTGTTTAGCCCACTGTGCTAAACCAGCCCCTGAGGCGGCCTTTCTGTTTGTAGAAACGAATAGTTGAGAAAGCAGCAGAGGAGCACCAATAAGATGGAAGAACCAGGGCCATATATTTATGTGATTCAGGACTTATGGATTCTTACTTTATGGGGACTTTCCGAGAGAGAGGATATCTAGGATAGACCCTAATTTTGTACCAGCTGGACTCAATCAACATTATAATTTTTAAAGTGCACAAGTTACCTTCTGGCTGCAATATTAAATTCCAAAATGTAATGAGGATGCATGACTCCTTTTGGATTTTTTCCCCATTGTGCTATCAGACACAAGACCACAAGACATAGGAGCAAAAGAAGCCATTCGGCCCATCGAGCCAGCTCTGCAATTCACTAAGATCATGACTCATCTGATATGCTGATCCTCAACTCCACTTTCCCGCCTTATCCTCATAACCCTTGATTCCCTTACTGATTAAAAATCTGTCCATCTCAGCCCCGAACATACTTAATGTTGTACTGTTTCTGTAGTCTACAGCCTCTACAGTTCTCTGTGGTAAAGAATTTCACAGATTCGCTACCCTGTGAGAGAAGGAATTCCTTCTCACCTCTGCTTAAAATGAGAGACCCCTTACTCTGAGATGATGCACTCTGGTTCTAGACTCTCCCACAAGGGGAAGCAACCTCTCAACATCTACCTTGTCAAGCCCCCTAAGAATTCTACATGTCTCAATGAGATGGTTGTTTATTCTTCTGACCTCCAATGAATGCAAGCCCAACCTACTCAACCTCCCCTAAGAAAATCCCACCATGCCCAGGATCAACTGAGTGAACCTTCTCTGCACTGCCTCCAATGCTAATATATCTTTCCACGAGAATAGGGGGCCGGGAGATGCTTCCGACGCCATTGTGAACCTCTCCAGGTTTCACGACAGCATCGGGCCTTGCGGAGAGTTCCGCCCAATGCATGTTCCCTTCTTTTGGTACATCTGTAAAATAATTTGATAGATTTTAACAGTTCAAGCTCCTTTCCTGACCTTTGGTATTGTCTACTTGTGGCTTTGTGGAGGCCAATGGGCATCATTTTATTGCAAATACCAGCCTTAACCTTCAGGCTTTACACCTGGTCCCACTTGAATCAAGGAAGCAATAACTCCCACTTGCAAAACTCCCATTTGCAAAAGGCAAGCGGCGATTCTCCGGCCCGGATGAGCCCGCGGCACCATCCACACCTGGTCTCTGCTGGCGGGAACTGTGCAGGAACACTGGGGGGTGGCCTATGGGGGAGGGGGGGAGGGGGGTTCCTGCACCGGGGTAGGCCTCCAATGGGGTCTGGCCCGCGATCGGTGCCCACCGACTGGCAGGCTGGCCTCTCTAAAGGAGGACCTCCTTTTCTCCACCGCCCCGCAAGATCCATCCGCCATCTTCTTACGGGGCGGCCTTGGGGAGGACGGCAACCCGTGCACGAGCGGGTGACGTCATTTACGCGGCACCGGCCGCGTCATTTACGCGCGAGTAAAATATGCGACAACGCTCCTAGCCCCCCGGGGGCGGGAGAATAGGGGGCTGGGAGCGGGCTCCGACGCCGGAGTGAAACACTCCAGTTTGCACTCCGGCATCATTTCGAAGAATCACGTCCTACGTCTCCCATCTCTGAAAGCAGTCGAACTGAGCACCAGGGGATCACAGCACCATGTGACATGTCATCTAATGCCCTGCATACTTTTTGTAGAGTATCAACCACAGCAAACTCATCCAGTTTCCTTTTAACAATTATAGTGACTCCACATTCACTGCAAAACCTGGTAACAGGTTCTGAAAGTCAAGGACCACCTTCAAAAGGAAAAAGCTTATATAACTAATGCACACATCCTCTGATATGCTTTATCCTATCTGTTATAACCCCAATGGAGGTCCCAGGATCAGGACTATATGATTTCTAATGGCTTCCCTAGAATATGAACTTCCCTTTAAGGTAGGCAGGCCTTCCCCTTTCAGGAGGCAGGGTTTCCCCTTTACAAGGAGAGCCCCAGTTACATAAAAACCCCAGCCTAGCTGCAGGTTGGGGTAGGAGACTCTTTGGGGAGTGGAGGTGTATTGTAATTGTATTGAAATAAACCACGATCTGTAATTTCTACTTTCGTCTATGTGTTCTGCGGATTCAGCACTATCTCATGGTTATTTTTGACCAGTGCAGACACGATGGGACAAAGGGCCTTTTCGGTGCTGCATGATTTTTATTTTAATCTCTACACTTTTCTAGAGGAAAAAAGATCCAACTTTCTAAATCTATCATGGTTTCTAGGGGCTGGTTTAGCTCACCAGGCTAAATCGCTGGCTTTTAAAGCAGACCAAGGCAGGCCAGCAGCATGGTTCGATTCCCGTACCAGCCTCCACGGACAGGTGCCGGAATGTGGCGACTAGGGGCTTTTCACAGTAACTTCATTGACGCCTACTCGTGACAATAAGTGATTTTAAAAAATTTATTTTTTTAATAAAGGTCTGTAAACTAGGTTTGAATCTGGTGGTTCTTCTCTGAACATTTTTCAGGACCTCGATATTATCCATCATGTTAGGGGACCAAAACAAGCACAGTATTCTATATAATGGCTAACCAAAGTATTAAACAAAGAAAATATAATAGTGTTTCATGCTTTATATTAGATAATTCAAACCATTTTTAAAATGTGTTCCTGAGATGTGGGTGTCGCAGGCTGGGTCAGCATTTATTGCCCATCCCTAATTGCCCTTGAGGGGGCAGTTAAGAGACAACCACTGTGCTGTGGATCTGGAGCCACATGTAGGCCAGACCAGGTAAGGATGACAGGTTTTCATCCCTAAAGGGCATTAATGAACCAGATGGATTTTTACGACAATCGACAATAGTTATCAGACTTTTAATTCCAGATATTTTATTGAATTCAAATTTCACCATCTGCAGTAGTGGGATTTGAACCAAGGTCCCCAGAGCAATACTATGTATCTCTGGTTTACTAGTCCAGTGACAATATCCCAATGCCACCGCCCCCCGATATATTAATATTCTTATTTGCTCTTGCTATATATTCAAAATATTGGTCACAGACCTTTAAAGACTGTACTATAAAACTTAGGTCTTGTGTCAATAGACAATATTATTCTTTAGAACCCAGCTACCTTCATAACACTGCATTGATCTGTCTTAAACGGCACAGTGCCACAGTAGTTAGCACTGCTACCTCACAGCTCCAGGAAACCGGGTTCAAGTCCAGCCTTGGGCAACTGTCTGTGTGGAAGCTGCATATTCTCCCCATGCCTGTGTGGGTTTCCTCTGGGTGCTCCAGTTTCCTCCCACAGTCCAAAGATGTGCATGTTAGGTGGATTGACCATGCTAAATTGCCCCTTAGTGTCCAAAGGTTAGGGGGATTTATGGGGATGGGGCAGGGGAGTGGGACTAGGTATGGGGCTATTTCAGAGGACCAGTACAGACCCAATGAGCTGAATGGTCTCCTTCTCCACTGTAGATATCCTAAATAACATTTGCCAGGTACAGAATATTTCCTCCATTTCATTTAGATTTGATTATAATGACTTAGCTTAGTGAAGCTTACTCATGAGTGATACTTAAGCAGAAAAAGATTTCTATGTTCAAAACACTAATAAACATCATCATGTAGAATTAGGATCTTTAAATATTTGTTCGTACACATAATATAAATATGACCAAAAGAAAATTTGCAGAATTGGACCTTGAAAACAGCATAGTCTTCTTAGAAGGTAATCATATTTTATGTCAAGAAAAATAAGAAGCAGTTTTAAAAGCACGTTGGTGAACCGAGTTTTATCAATCGTTTACGTTGTCACAGTCATTTCTATTTCCTTTTAAATGAACCGCATAAAATATGTGATTCATCCGTTGGCCAGCTTCTTGTGAATTATCTTCAGTAGCAAAAAAAAAGTCAAGAAACTTGTATCTCTTCCAGTAACAAAAGCCACAAGCAGTAATCAGAATTCAAATCATTGACGAGCCCATATCTTACTAAATCTGAAACAAAAAAAAGCCTTCGTCACATAAGCAAAATGCATCTGTTGAAAGAAATTCTGACCTGAATCTTAAATATAAGGCATCAGGTCAATTGAGTTTATTGTAACATTTTCCAACAGATAGAAGCTTTTAACTCCTTTGAGAGAGAATGGTGTCAGTGCTGAATTATCACCACAGTACATCATTTATTTATTTATCGTTCAAAACCGTTGGCTTGAAAACTAAACGAAAGACTGCTTTACAACAACTCACTGATGTGAAGTTATTTATATAATAAAAAGTATTTTGTCTGATACTTGTCCATTGAGAATCGCAAAATATGCAGATGGTATTGGAAAATGTCCATATGAAATGAAAATCGCTTATTGTCACGAGTAGGCTTCAAATGAAGTTACTGTGAAAAGCCCCTAGTCACCACATTCCGGCGCCTGTTCAGGGAGGCTGTTACGGGAATCGAACCGTGCTGCTGGCCTGCTTGGTCGGCTTTCAAAGCCAGCGATTTAGCCCTGTGCTAAAGAACAGCCATGGCACTGGGAAAGAGTTTGTGGGAACAAAAAAAATCCTACTTGATTGGAAAATTGCATTAAAAAGATCAAATTAATAAATTATAAATCATTATCTGGGATAATTTGAAGTGAGTCATTTGATTGCTCCATATTTCCTATTGACTAATAATGTTGTAATGGTAATATCAGCCAGGCTCGTAATCCAGAGGCCCAGGTAATGTTCTGGGTTCAAATCCCACTCTGGCAGCTGGTGGAACTTAAATTAAGTTCATAAAATTTTAAATATTGAAAACGGGTCTCAATAATGGTGACAATGAAACTATCGCCAATTGTTGTAAAAACCTTTAGCGACGGAAATCTGCCATTCCTACCACGCCTGTGGTTAACTCTGCAATGGCCGAGTGTGGGCAATTCAGGATGGCCAACAAATGCTGGCCTTGCCAGCCACACCCACACTTCATGTAAGAAGTTTTAAAAACTGATCCAGTCAAAACTATTTCCACTTACTAAACAGCAACAGTAAAATTAATAATGAATAGATTTTGCTGGCCATCTTGTTTTCTTCCCCATGCAGAAGTATATATTTAAAAAAAATTATTTACTGGATGTGAGCATCGCTAGTTAGGCCTGCATTTATCATCCATCCCTAGTTGCCCTTCAGAAGGTGGTGGTGAGTTGCCTTCTTGAACTACTGCAATCCCTGAGGTGTAGGTACAACCACAGTGCTGTTAGGGAGGGAGTTCTTGGATGTTGCCCCAGCGACAGTGAAGGAATGGCAATATATTTCCAAGTCAGTGCGGTGAGTGCCTTGGAGGGAAATTTCCAGGTGGTGGGGTTCCCAGGTATCTGCTGCTCTTGTCCTTCTAGTTGAAGCAGTCACGTGTTTGGAAGGTGCTGTCACAGGAACCTTGGCAAGTTACTATAGTGCATTGTACACACGGCTGCCACTGTTCGTCAGTGATGGAGGGTTTGAATATTTGTGAAAACAGGAGCAATCTGCTTTGTCTTATCAAATGGCTTCAGTGATGTCATTGTGTGGGTGGAGCTGGGCTGTGGCTCTGGGTTTTACTTTTGTTTTGGTTTGGGCTGTTTTGTGGCTCTGAGTTTTTTTTGCATTCGTTTTCACATTTGGCTGCTGGATTCAGACAAAAAAGTCTTATCTTGTCGCTTTCTCTCTGCATTTTAAAAGCTGTTTAAATAACTTGATAACTTAAAAGAGATAACTGTTTTCTGGAAGGAAATCAAACCTACTGTTTTGGTAAAAGGGTTTTCTGGTTTATGGGATGTTGTTATTAAATTGAGACAGTTAAAAGGAAATTTATTAAAGGTCCCAGGTAGATTACTAAGACTGTGAGATATTTATGTTTGTAGTTGATAAAATGCTTACTGTGTGTGTTTATAAAAATGTTAACTGAACTCGTAGAATAAACTTTATTTTTGATTAAAAGTGCTTAAGGCCTCTTTGAAAAACACCTTGTGCTCCCCATAACCAAAATTAATAAACAGTTGTAGGTCAGGTTAACTTCCTAATATACTTTGGAGTTTTCTAAACCCTGGCCCATAACACAAGTATGACTCCAACCAGTGGAGAATTTTCCCCATGATTCCCATTGACTCCAGTTTAGCGAGGACTCCTTGATGCTATACCCGATCAAATGGTGCGTTGATGTCAGGCAAGTCACTCTCACCTCACCTGTGGCAATTAGCTCATTTGTCCATGTTTAAACCAAGGATGTAATGATGTCAGGAGCCGAGAGATCCTGGCAGAACCGAAACTGAGCATCCATGATCAGGTTATTGCTGAGTACGTGCTGCTTGATGGCACTGTTGTTGACTCCTTCCATCAATTTGCTGATGATGGAGAGTAGACTGATAGGGCGATAATTGGCTGGGTTGGATTTTGTCCTGTTTCTTGTGTATTGATCACACCTGTGCAATTTTCCACATTGCCGTCTAGATGCCAGTGTTGTAGCTGTACTGGAACAGCTTGGCCAGGGGTGCAACCAGTTTTGGAGCACAGGTCTTCAGTACTATTGCTGGAATATTGTCAGGACCCATAGCCTTTGCAGTATCCAGTGCCTTCAGCCGTTTCTTGATATCACGTGGAATGAATCGTATTGGCTGAAGACTGACATCTGTGATGCTGGAGACCTCCGGAGGAGACTGAGATGGATCACCCACTCGGCACTTCTGGCGAATGCGTCACCTTTGTCTTTTCAACGTATGTGCTGAACTCCTCCATCATTGAGATTGGAGATATTTGTGGAACCGTCTCCTTTAGTGAGTTATTTAATTGTCCACCACCATTCACAGCTGGATGTGGCAGGACTGCAGAGCTTAGATCTGATGTGTTCATTGTGGAATCGCTTAGAACAAAAGAACAAAGAAAAGTACAGTACAGGAACAGGCCCTTCAGCCCTCCAAGCACGTGCCGACCATGCTGCCCGTCTAAACTAAAATCTTCTACACTTCCGGGATCCATATCCCTCTATTCTCATCCTATTCATGTATTGTCAAGATGCCCCTTAAATGTCACAATCGTCCCTGCTTCCACCACCTCCTCTGGCTACGAGTTCCAGGCACCCATTACCCTCAGTGCAAAGAATTTGCCTCGTACATCTCCTCTAAACCTTGCCCCTCTCACCTTAAACCTATGCCCCCTAGTAATTGACGCCTCTACCCTGGGAAAAAGTTGCTGACTATCCACTCTGTCTATGCCCCTTATAATTTTTTAGACCTCTATCAGATCACCTCTCAACCTCCTTCGTTCCAGTCAGAACAAACCAAGTTTATTCAACCTCTCCTTATAGCTAATGCCCTCCATACCATGCAACATCCTGGTAAATCTCTTCTGCACCCCCTCTAAATCCTTCTGGTCGTGTGGCAACCAGAACAGAACACTATTAGCTCTGTCTGTTACTTGCTGCTTATGCTGTTTGGTACACAAGCAGTCAGTCCTGTGTTGTAGCTTCACAAGGTTGACACCTCATTTTTCGGTATTCCTGGTATTTCTCCTGGAATGCTCTTCTGCGATATATATAAAGTAAAGTTGCCATATTCCCAGGTGACAATAGATTGTTTTTCTCTTTGAGGTGGAGAGCTATCTGGTGGTGATTAAACCTGAGGAATACCACAACTCAGGCAAGGGGCAAAGTTGAGAAGGGGGTTCTTCATGAATAACCTCAGCCAGTACAGGAATTGAACCCATGCTGTTGGCCTCTATGTGCATCACAAACCAGCCATCCAGCCAACTGAGCTAAACTGGTGGAGCATGATTTTCATTCATACATATGATTTTCATTCCACTATATCAAAAGCAAATGAGCTCTATGAAAAGTAGATGATCCACCCTACCATATTATTGCTTAGTACCCTCAGTAAATTTTTACCATATTACCTTCTCCTCTCTCAAAAGCCTTAAGATCGCATTTGCTCTGTTCTTAAAGTTGGAGCCCCAGATTATATTCACCATTCAGCCAGTGGAGCACATATCTGGAGCAGAAAGGTATAGGGATTGCACTCACCACAAAGATGTGCATTAGTCCTAGCTGCTATTTGACCTGAGGGTAATTTTCATACTGCTGAGAGAGTATCTAGCCTCTGCTGAGCATTTCTATGATAGTGATTTCCTGTGTAGGGAGGCACATTGCACGTTTTTACAATAGCTTAAGCCTGACTTGCATGGATACTTGCCTGGAGCAGAAACCAAGATGGATACCAGAATCTATTCATTGTTAATGTTATTGTTGCTGTTTAGTAAGTGGAAATAGTTTTGATTGGTTCAGTTTTAGATTTGCAAGGCTCCCACTGCTCCCTTTGGAACTGTAAGAAGTTTTACAACACCAGGTTAAAGTCCAATAGGCTTGCTTCAAACACTAGCTTTCGGAGCACTGCTCCTTCCTCAGGTGAATGAAGATGTATGTTCCAGAAACATATATATAGACAAATTCAAAGATGCTAGATAATGCTTATAATGCGAGTATTTGCAGGTAATTAAGTCTTTACAGATCCAGAGATAGGGGTAACACCAGGTTAAAGGGGTGTGAATTGTCTCAAGCCAGGACAGTTAGTAGGATTGTCGGTAGGATTGTGAACTTGTCAGACTACACCCTTCAACCAGACGAAATCGAAGTCCTCAGCAGAGGGCTCAATTTCTGCACCACCACCAAAATGGACCCCATCAGTCTCGTGGCAGACACGGAGGAATTCATCAGGTGAATGAGGTTCTGGGAATTCTTCCACAGACCACAAGAGGCCGACAGCGAACCCAAGGAGACGACCAATGAACCGGAACAGCCGACCGCGAGATCTGCGGTGCAGCAACCGAAAAGGAAAGAGTCGAATTGGACCCCTCTGGAAGGCCGCTGCCCTCGACTCGACATGTATGCTCAAGCCGTCAGGAGTCGTGTCAATGCCAGATTCATCAGTCGCATTCACAAGACATCCCCGAACGTCACCCAAGTACAACGCAACGCCATCCACGGTCTCAAGACCAACCGCAACATCGTCATCAAACCAGCAGACAAAGGAGGGGCCACCGTCATACTGAACAGAACGGACTACTGCAAAGAAGTATACCGACAACTCAACAACCAGGAACACTACAGACAGTTAGCCGCAGATCTGACCAAGGAACACATCCGCCTACTCAACAGACTGATCATGACCTTGGATCCATATCTTCAGAGCACCCTATGTGCTCTCATCCCACGTACCCCCGCATTGGAGATCTCTACTGCCTCGTGAAAATACACAAGGCCAACACACCAGGCCATCCTAACATTTCAGGCAATGGGACCCTGTGTGAGAATCTCTCTGGCTACATCGAGGGCATCTTGAAACCCATTATACAAGGTACGCCCAGCTTCTGCCGCGACACGACGTACTTCTGACAGAAACTCAGCACCCATGGACCAGTTGAACCAGGAACATTTCTCGTCACAATGGATGTCTCGGCACTCTACACCAGCATCCCCCATGATGACGGCATTGCTGCCACAGCCTCAGTACTCAACACCGACAACTGCCAATTTTCATACGCAATTCTGCAACTCACCCGCTTCATTCTGGATCACAACATCTTCACCTTCGACAACAAGTTCTTCATCCAGACGCACAGAACAGCCATGGGGACCAAATTCGCACCTTAATATGCCAACATCTTCATGCACAAGTTTGAACAAGACCTCCTCACCGCACAGGACCTTCAACTAACGTTATACACCATATATCGATGACATTTTTTTCCTTTGGACCCACGGCGAAGAATCACTGAAACGACTACACAATGACATCAATAAGTTCCATCCCCCCATGACTCACCATGGACTATTCTCCAAAATCAGTTGCATTCTTGGACATACTCATCTCCATCAAGGACGGTCACCTCAGCACTTCGCTTTACCGCAAGCTCACGGATAATCTCACGATGCTCCACTTCTCCAGCTTCCACCCCAAACACATTAAAGAAGCCATCCCCTATGGACCTGCTCAGACGAGGAGGAGCGTAACAGACATCGACAGATGCTGAAAGATGCCCTCGTACAAACCGGATAAGGCGCTCGACTCATCGATCAACAGTTCCAACGCGCCACAGCAAATAACCGCGCCGACCTCCTCAGAAGACAAACACGGGACACAATCGACAGAGTACCCTTCGTCGTCCAGTACTTTCCCGGAGCAGAGAAACTACAACATCTTCTTCGCAGCCTTCAACATATCATCGATGAAGATGAACATCTTGTCAAGGTCATCGCCACACCCCCACTACCTGCCTTCAAATAATCCCGCAACCTAAATCAAACCATTGTTTGCAGCAAACTACCCAGCCTTCAGAACAGCGACCACAACACCACACAACCCTGCCATGGCAATCTCTGCAAGACGTACCAAATCATTGACATGGATACCACCATTACATGTGAGAACACCACCCACCAGGTAGAAGATACATATTCATGCGACTTGGCCAATGTTGTCTACCTCATACGCTGCAGGAAAGGATGCCCCGAAGCGTGGTACATTGGTGAGACCATGCAGACACTGCGACAACGAATGAACGGACATCGCGTGACAATCACCAGGCAGGAATGTTCCCTTCCAGTCGGGGAACACTTCAGCAGTCAAGGGCATTCAACCTCTGATCTCCGGGTAAGCGTTCTCCAAGGTGGCCTTCCGGACGCACGACAACGCAGAATCGCCGAGCAGAAACTGCGGCCTCAACTGGGACCTGGGATTCATGTTGCATTACATACATCCCCCACCATCTGACCTGGGCTTGTGAAATCCTACTAACTGTTCTGGCTTGAGACAATTCACACCTCTTTAACCTGGGATTACCCCATCTCTGGATCTGTAAAGACTTAATTACCTGCAAATGCTCGCATTCTAAGCATTGTCTGGCATCTTTGAATCTGTCTATAAATATGTTTCTGGAACATACACCTTCATTCACCTGAGGAAGGAGCAGTGCGCCGAAAGCTAGTGTTTGAAACAAACCTGTTGGACTTTAATCTGGTGCTGTAAGACTTCTTATTGTGCTCACCCCAGTCCAACGCCGGCATCTCCACACCATGGCCCTTTGGAACTGTTAGCGCCTGAACTCAGCTGCATCCCTCGTTTCAGGTGCTTTGCATATTGAGCCATTTTGCCTGCATGCAAAGTGAGGCATTATTAAAATTGTGAAATTGTGGAGGAAATTAGAGTGCTGCAGCAAAGGTACAAGTGTAAGGCACTGGCTGCTTTGCTTTTCAGAACTTTTGTTTTCATTGCGGGAATAATGATGACATTTTTCGAGGTGTCTTGTGATTCTGTGATCATGGATATTTCTTTCAATAACAGCATTCTTTTTGTGTGACATTGTTCCTATTTACCCTGAATCCAAAGGACATTCAATGCAGAAAGGTAGATGGCCATGTCTGTCCACAATGGTGAAAGAACGCAGTTACTATGCTTCAATGATAGAGTCTTATGGTTGGAATTGGGGCAGATGAGGAAATCTTACTCAAATTGGCAATGTTGTAATGTCGCCAGAATATTCAGCATGTTGGAAGGGCAGAGGATTTCAGAAAGGATAAGTAGCAATAGCACTTCCTGGAAATTCTTCATGTCCTTAACTTTCTCCAATTTTCCCATCAGTGCTTTTCACAATGCCGGTGGTACATTTCACAATGCCGTATGTACCTTTTACAATGCCGTCGGTACATTGCACAATGCCGTAAGTACTTTTCACAATGCCAATGGTACTTTTCAGAATGCCGTAGGAATATTTGACAATGCTGTAGGTACTTCGGAATAAAGACATTTTTTTCTCTGCAAGCCTTAGAACATAGAACATAGAACATAGAACAGTACAGCACAGAACAGGCCCTTCGGCCCTCGATGTTATGCCGAGCAATGATCACCCTACTCAAACCCACGTATCCACCCTATACCCGTAACCCAACAACCCCCCCCTTAACCTTACTTTATTAGGACACTACGGGCAATTTAGCATGGCCAATCCACCTAACCCGCACATCTTTGGACTGTGGGAGGAAACCGGAGCACCCGGAGGAAACCCACGCACACACGGGGAGGACGTGCAGACTCCACACAGACAGTGACCCAGCCGGGAATCGAACCTGGGACCCTGGAGCTGTGAAGCATTTGTGCTAACCACCATGCTACCGTGCTGCCCCTTCCTTCAGGATCTCAGTACAAAACCCCACGGCCAACCTGTCAACACTTTTATCTGCATATTTCCACTTACCCAACCCTTAAGGTCAAGACATTCTTATATTGGATTTGCCCATTGTATCTGTCACTGTCAGACAAGCAAGTCTTCTGCAAAAACAGATAGAGCATCATTGCAGAACTATGGGCAATGCAACCTCATGGAAGATATGCAACACTCTAGCCTGTTGATGTAATAGAGGAAGAATTTGAAGCAGGTCAGCATCACTATGAAGCAGATCGGCAGGAGTGTGAAGCAGGTCAGCATTGTCATAATATACACATAAGTATATGATGGTGCACAGACAGGCATTGATTGACACGTAGGATGACCAATGCACACACAGAACACAGCAGCCAATCACCAGACAGGACACGACCACTATAAAGCCAGAGGGCACTAGTTTTCCCGCTCTCTTGGGATCCAGCTTCTGAGACAGTCAGAGTCTGTGAGCAACAACTAGAACATCCACCATGTGGTAGTAAGATAGTCTGGTCAGGTTAGCCTCAGGTCTCCAGTCAACTCAGCATAGTGTCAACCCACAGTTAAAGTATGTTTAATAGTTGAGAGTTCAATAAAATAGAGTTGCATTTCTCCGAGTGTTGGAAGCCTGTCTCTCTCACTGCTATGGTAAACGCAGTCCTCGCAGACCCAGCATACCCAACACATCAAGCATCACTGTGAAGCAGACCAGGAGGAGTGTGAAGCAGGTCAGCATCACTGTGAAGAGACCGGGAGGAGTGTGAAGCAGGTCAGCATCACTGTGAAGAGACCGGGAGGAGTGTGGAGCATTCGGTGACCAATGGGCTACCTTCAAAGAAGATGGACAGTCAAGATATATTCCCTCAAAAGGGAAAGGTAGGGTAAACAAATCCAGAGCTCCCTTCATGACAGAAGAGGTAGAGGTGAAGTTGAAGAAGGAAAAGTGCACTTCTGACGGATATCAGGTGGGTAATGCAATGGAAAACCAAGCTGAATATTGAAGACTGAGAGGGGAGGTGAAAAAGCAAAGGGAAACAAAGAACAAAAAAGACTGCCAGCTAACATAAAAGAGAACATTTCTTTATTTGTTTATGGCATATGGATGTCACTGGCAAGGCTAACATCTGTTGCTCAGCCTTAATTGCCGTTTCAGAGCATAGTTAAGATGAAACCACATTGCTGTGGATTTGGAGTCATGTGTAAGGAGGGCAGACTTCCTTCCCTAAAAGGACATGAGTAAACCAGATGGATTTTTAACAACAATTGATATAGCTGTATGATTGTCATCACTGAGGTTGCTGTTATATTCCAGATCTGAATTTCAATTCCACCAGCTGCCATGGTGGGATTTAAACATATGTTCCCAGAGCGTTAGGTTGGGTCTCTGTATTATTAGTCCAGTGACATTATCACTACATCGCTGTCTCAAAGTCTTCCATAAGCAGATAATTAGTAAAAGGGTAGGAAAAAGAAAGTAGGAAAAAGAGAGGGACCCAAGAGGGGATTTATGCATGAAGCCAAGGTGAATAGCTGAGGTATTAAATTAATACTTTGCATATGTATTTTCAAAGGAAGAAGTCAATACCCAGGCCACAGTGAAAAAGGAGATAATTAGTACACAAGGAGGATTTAAAATGTATAAGGAAGAGGTATTAGATAGACAGTCTATACATTGACAAGGTACCAAGACCGGATGAGATGCATCCAAGGATACTGACGGAAATGAAAGTGGAAATTTTGGAGGCACTGACTACAATTTTCCAGTCTCCCTTAGACTCAGTGGTGTCTCCAAAAAACTGGAGGATTGCAAATATTACACTTGTCACAAAAAAGGGAGTAAGGATAAGCTCAGCAACTACAGGGCAGACAGCTTAACTTTAATGGTGGGGAAACTTCTGGATACAATAATTCAAGACAAAATTGATAGCCACATGGACAAATGTACAATTTCAAAATTTGTGAATGCTACAAAACTTGCAAGCAATGTGAACTGTGGGGACTGTAGTGTGGAATGTTAAAAGGACAAAGACAAGTTGGTGGAATGGGAAGAAAAGTGGCAGATCAGTTCAATATGGAGAAATGTGAAGCGATAAATTTTGGTTCTGGGAGGAAGAACATGGAGAGACAAAATTTTAAAAGAGGACCAACGCTAAAGGGAGTGCAAGAGCAGAGGGCCTGGGATTATGTGTGCATGAATTATTGAGGATAGGTGGGAGAGTGGTTAAAATGCTTTCAATGTCCAAGGCCTTATCAATAGGGGCATAGGGTGCAATAGCAAAGAATTTATGTTGAACTTGTGTAAGACACTAGTTTGGCCTCAGCTGGGATATTGTGCCCAGTTCTGGGTGCAACATCTCCGGAACGATGTGAAAGCAGTGGAGAGCATGCAGTAAAGATGCCCAAGAATGGTTCCAAGAATGAGGAACTTCAGTTCTGAAGATAGATTGAAGAAGTTAGGACCGTTTTCTTTGTAGAAGAGGATGCGGAGAGGAACCTTGATAGAGATATTCCAAATTATAAAGGTCCTGGATAGAATAGATGGGAGGAAACTGTTCTAACTCATGTCGGGATGGAGAACAAGAGGACGCCAATTTTAAAAATTGGAAAAAAATAAACAACTGACACATAGAACATAGAACAGTACAGCACAGAACAGGCCCTTCGGCCCTCAATGTTGTGCCGAGCCATGATCACCCTACTCAAACCCACGTATCCACCCTATACCCGTAACCCAACAACCCCCCCTTAACCTTACTTTTTGTACGACACTACGGGCAATTTAGCATGGCCAATCCACCTAACCCGCACATCTTTGGACTGTGGGAGGAAACCGGAGCACCCGGAGGAAACCCACGCACACAGGGGGAGGACGTGCAGACTCCACACAGACAGTGACCCAGCCGGGAATCGAACCTGGGACCCTGGAGCTGTGAAGCATTTATGCTAACCACCATGCTACCCTGCTGCCCCTAAGACACGAGAAAAAGCTTTTTCACAGAGAGTGGTTGAGATCTGGAATGTACTGCCTGAGGGCCAGGCGGAGGCAGCTTCAATTGAGGTATTCAAAAAGGAATTGTACTGTTACATGAAAAGGAAGAATAGCCAGAGTTACAGGGACAGGGCAGCGAAATGGCATTATGTGAACTGCTTATTCAGAGCGCCAGTCTCCTGCATTGTATTGATTCCGTGATTCTATCAACTCTTTGAAATTGACTTTCCCTTTCAAAAGTAGACAATATACTGCAAAGATGGCCAGCAAAGCTCAGATGACTTGACGTGTATATTCAAGAACTGACTCACAGACTAACAGATGCACAAGGGCACACACCAGACAAAAACTGCGATTGTGAGGAGTCACATGGTAAGGCAGCGCTGTTCATTCCTTTGCATTCTTTAAATCTGACTACTGAAAGAAAGACAGCAGCAGAAAAGACAGTAACTCCTGTGCCTTAAATGAACCTGGGGCTGCAACATCACAAATCTCCAAACCTATTCGCTTTTGGGTCCACCTAGAAAGAAAAGTGACTCCCTGGCTCAGGAGGCTAAAAGCAGCTAACTTCGTGACCTGCAGAAAGTCCAGCCCTCCAAGAGAAACCTGAAATAATTTTGTCTTATGTCTTTAGATGTAGAATTCACCTGAACAACACTTCAAGAATGAAGATGTCTTCTTCATTGTTGTTGTTTGGTGTCTCACTAAGAGGTCAGCAGGCGCATGTGGTTGAACACAAACTAACATAAAACTACTTATATATCTCTAAGGTATAGTCCTAACTAGATGCCATCTTCATGCTGACTTCTCAGACTCTCTCTATGCACAGTTTACTATCGTGTGACTTTCAACATCATAATGTGGGCAATACTGTTTTCCAGGCCCACATTAACCCTTGCTATGCCATGGATGGCTCCAGATGCTTCGGTTTCCTCCCACAAGTCCTGAAAGACGTGCTGTTAGATGAATTGGATATTCTGAATTCTCCCTCTGTGTACTCGAACAGGCGCAAGATTGTGGCGATAGGGGCTTTTCACAGTAACTTCATTGCAGTGTTAATGTAAGCCTACTTGTGACAATAAAGATTATTATTCTTATACTACATTCATCAGGCCTGAAAAGCGGGTTTTCCAAAACAAGGTAATGACAAGAATTATGAGCTACATTTTTTGTTTAGAACTTCTCTTCAACTATACTTACCTTGAGTGTATTTTTATTCATGCTACTGTGTGTGAGTGCCATAGTATTAGAATTTGGGGTGAGCTTTATTTAAACCCGCATAAAGCTTGCTACTGGTTATTCAAATTGTCCCCACATTTGGGAGTTACAAAACACATGCATCTTCCTCTCAAAGGCCTACTGATTTCTGAGAATTGGGAGGGGAACAGCACTTTCAGCAGCCCTCTTACACTCCATTCATAACACCCCACTAGATACCTTGCCAGGCGAAAGAAATTCAAGGCTGAGGCAACCTTGGCTGACGGACAGTGCTG
Organism: Scyliorhinus canicula; assembly: GCF_902713615.1. NCBI lineage: Eukaryota > Metazoa > Chordata > Chondrichthyes > Carcharhiniformes > Scyliorhinidae > Scyliorhinus > Scyliorhinus canicula. The sequence goes on from NC_052147.1 coordinate 219,279,265, forward strand.
TGCTAGCTGTGGAGTGTATCTAAACGTCCTCCTGCCACAGATCAAAAAGTTCTCAAACTACATTCTCAACAAAGTTCTCAACAGGTGATTAAGAAGGCAAATTGAATTTTGTCCTTCATTGCTAGAGGGATGGAGTTTATGACTAGGGAAGTTATGCTGCAATTGTATAAGGTGTTAGTGAGGCCACACCTGGAGTATTGTGTTCAGTTTTGGTCTCGTTACCTGAGAAAGGACGTATTGGCGCTGGAGGGTGTGCAGCGGAGATTCACTAGGTTAATCCCAGATCTGAAGGGGTTGGATTACGAGGAGAGGTTGAGTAGACTGAGACTGTACTCGTTGGAATTTAGAAGGATGAGGGGGGATCTTATAGAAACATATAAAATTATGAAGGGAATAAATAGGCTAGATGCGGGCAGATTGTTTCCACTGGCGGGTGAAAGCAGAACTAGGGGGCATAGCCTCAAAATAAGGGGAAGTAGATTTAGGAATGAGTTTAGGAGGAACTTCTTCACCCAAAGGGTTGTGAATCTATGGAATTCCTTGCCCAGTGAAGCAGTTGAGGCTCCTTCATTAAATGTTTTTAAGGTAAAGATAGAAAGTTTTTTGAAGAATAAAAGGATTAAGGGTTATGGTGTTCAGGCCGGAAAGTGTAGCTGAGTCCACAAAAGATCAGCCATGATCTCATTGAATGGCGGAGCAGGCTCGAGGGGCCTATGGCCTACTCCTGCTCCTAGTTCATATGTTCTTATGTACGTCCCAAAATCAGCCAGCGAAGGCACTGCTCCTCTGTAAAGTCTAGGAATGTGCTGGGGATGTGATAAATCCTTTGTTGTGTTATCAACCTGGTACCATGATTCCTTCCTGTGAAGTGTCTACTTCTTCCAAATGAAAGATAATGTGATCCCTATTGGAAGCCCCATACTACTGGAAGACACCCTCAATTCACTACGAGCAGAAAATGTCATTATTTATGCAAACCTGAGAGTTCAGCTTGCATTTTGCACTAATACAGAATGAATAGCCTATTCAAAGGGTACTGTTTTCAAGGCACGAAGGGCCTCAACAAGGGAGTTTAAATGATGGTAAGCTATATTTTTTTTAAAAAAATTTGGCTGCTTGGTGAGGGAAGTTTGTAAATTGTCAGCTACTTGTAAATTTACAAAGTACAGAATGGGAAACAGGGATTTTTTAAAATAAATTTAGAGTACCCAATTCATTTTTTCCAATTAAGGGGCAATTTAGCGTGGCCAATCCAGCTACACTGCACATCTTTGGGTTGTGCGGGCAAAACCCACGCAAACACGGGGAGAATATGCAAACTCCGCACGGACAGTGATCCAGAGCCAGGATCGAACCTGGGACCTCGGCGCTGTGAGGCAGCAATGCTACTCACTGGGCCACCAAGCTGCCCGGTAAGCTATATCTTAACTGAAACAAATGAAAACAAGAAGAATCCATCACTGGCACATGATTTAAAAGCTACTTAAATAGAGACACCTTTTTGAGGTTCAGCATTGCAGTTCCTGCTCAACCCACAGAGGAAGTAGGTGGGCAGCACACACCCAGTGTCATGGGTCTCCATCTAGCTTTCTACAGCATTGTGACATGTAAACAGACTAATTGGAGATATAAATAAAGAGGGGATTGAGCTTCTCTTCCGATTTATTTCTTAGTCTACACTGAACAAATGACACCATTCAAGATTGAAATATTTCTATGAAAGTGAAATATGCTTCCCTCTGTTTATTTTTAAGGTGAAAACAATCAGAAACTTCAGGAAAAAGCGGTATTGATCCCATGAGCACAATTAGCTTTAATTAGATCACACAGTGTTTCATCACATCCTGAGTATTTGATTACTAGAACAGAAATATCTTACATGCAAGGTCATCAACAAGTCAACAAGCAGGTTTACATGTTACGGCATCACTCAGAATAATTATTCTCACATTATCGTTTTGAGTTGATTTCAAAACCGATCGAGAATTTCTCTAATATATCGGGCAGAAGTTTCCTTAAGCAATGGTAAAGTATCAGGGCCAGTTTTCCATTCCAAATCTTCTGAGAGTTTGTCAAAAAAAGGCAGTGGGGGCTGTTTTGCAGCACCATTCATACAGGGCGGGGCCTGACAAAGATCGGGGCACCCTTTTAAAGGCCACGGTAATCTCAAAACCAAAGTACAGTACCCTCCTCCTGCCCCCACCATGGACATCAGGACCACCGGCAGACAAAGGAAACACTTCCAACCCTATAAGACAGAGTAGCAACCTCACGCCGCTTCTCCCCCACCACCCAATATTTGGGTCACCCATCCCGCACGCCCCCACCACCACACCACAATCATGCTGGCATCAGGATGACTCAACAGCCACCCCACCCCACCCCATTCCCACATCATCACCTGCACAGCGCATCATTCCCCCCCCCCCCCCCACCCCCCTCCCACCATCGGCATCAGGGTATCATCTTAACCCGCTCCCCCTCCCACGTCATTGCCGGCATCGTGGCATCATCCCTCCTCCCCCTACAGCATTGTGACATGTAAACAGACTAATTGGAGATATGGAAAGCCCCCCCAAAAGGGTTCCGCAGTGGTCTTGCCTCTGGCCCTTCCCCTGGCAGTGCCAACCTGGCCCCGCACTCTGGTAGTACCAACTTGGACACTGCGAGATTACCAAGGGGCTCTGCCAGGATACTGCCCTGCCATGTCCCTCGCCACCTGAGGGCTATAGTCAATTCCGAGCTGCCGGCATTGGTCATCATGACTGGATTCTGTTTTTGGAAACGGGCAGAGATCCCCGCTTGTGGGGGAGGGGGAGAGCATCAAAAGACTCTGGAAGCAAAGGCATTAAGCTGTATCAGGATATTTACATTTGGTCAGGGCATGAACATGGATACGTCACTGGCGAGGAGCAGGGAAGATCAAACTGAAATCCTCCCGCCACAAATCCCGTTATGACTGTCTCGTGGGAGTTAGCAGCCATAACAGGATTTGCGCCCTTGGCGAAAGGACCCAGAAAATTGCAGCCATTGTGTGGAAGGGAATATATTATCATAGACGCATATCAAAAATATCTTTGCCCATGTTTATCATCATTTGAGAATAGCCCTGGAAATGACAGGATATAATCCATTCTTCTGTAATTTACTGCCTGCAACCTCTTATCTCAGGAATTTCAAAATTAACACAAGAATAGTCAACGAAATTCTCCATTGGCGGGATCCACTGGTCAGTGGGCATGGTATCCACGCCCACAGGTTTCCCGACGGTGTGGCCGCAATGGGAAACCCCATTGGCCTGCTGTAGGAACGGAGAATCCCGCTGCCGGTAGGTGCGCACTGCCCAGGAAAACGTGGCTGGGAGACCTGAGAAAAGTATGTTTATAAAACTTAGAAGCAAGAAAGACAATACAGCAAAACTGATTATAAATTCTACATCTTCCAAAGTTTATCAAATCAAACACTTCACGAAAATTTTAATTACAAAAATATTGTAATTATACCTCATGTTTTAACATCTATTGCCAACTTGCTGAAAATTGTTTAAAACGACAAGTGTGCCAGGATGAGAGTGGCATGCATGCTACCTGGGCAGCATGGTAGCACAGTGGCTAGCACAGTTGCTTCACAGCTTCAGGGTCCCAGATTCGATTCCCGGCTTGGGTCACTGTCTGTGCGGAGTCTGGATGTTCTTCCCGTGTCTGCGTGGGTTTCCTCCTGGTGCTCCGGTTTCCTCCCACAGTCCAAAGATGTGCAGGTTAGGTGGATTGGCCATGATAAATTGCCCTTCGTGTCCAAAAAACAGTTGGGTGGGGTTAGTGGGTTATGGGGTTACGGAGATAGGGTTAAGGTGTGGGTTTAAGTAGGGTGCTCTTTCCAAGGGCCGGTGCATATTCGATGGGCTGAATGGTCCCCTTCTGTACTGTAAATTCTATGATTCTAAATTCTATGTATCGGGCACAGACGTGCATGATGTGCAGTTGATGGTCACACACCAGCTGCACATTTATTGAGTGGAACCACTTTCGGTTTGTGAAGTCTGGCCTGTCATGATCCGGTGCTCGTAGGGCAACGTGCATCTTGTCAATCACCCTCTGGACCTGGGTCATCTCGGCAATGGCAGTGAACCCTGCTGCCCGGGCATCCTGGTGGGCCCTGCCGACATTGAATTTGATGCATTGTGCCGACCAGGTATATAAGGCCTCCAAGACAGCGCAGATGCATCTGTGCATCGAGGTCTGTCAGATTCCGGAAAGTCCCCCACTCGGCACCTGGAAGGACCCCGTAGTGTAAAGGTTCAGGACGACCGTCATCGTGACGGCCATCGGGAGCGGTCGTCCTCCCCCATTCCACCACAGTGCCAGGGGCACCACGATCTGGCAGATATGTCGAACTGCCTCCCTCCTCGACGGTATGTCCAGGCAAGCAGGTCCTCGAATGTCAGCGCTGCCGGTATACTCGAGGCCTCGTGTGGCGCCTCCTTTCCACCTCCTCATCCTCAGCCTGTTGGATGGCCAGCTCTCCATCCTTACCGGCTGCCTCCCGTTCCTCTGGAGCAGGCTTTGCTGCTGCAGGGCCCTCCCCGAGCAGCTGCAGCTCGTACAGCCTCAGTGCATCCCCAGGACTGCGGCAGCCAGGATGAAGGCCACCATTCCTGGTTGAATTCTGACTCCACTGTTTGCAGGCAGCGAAAGGCAGACATGTTAGCATGGTGCGTAATCCTGTGCCCAACCAGGTCCAACGGGCTACAGGGTGGCCTTGGTCTGCACTGCAGCCACTGCACATCTCCTCCCCCACCATCCTCAAACCTACCCCCGGCTTCTCTGCCCTCCGCACCCCTGGCCCGGTCAGTGTCTGGCACCGTGGGAGCCTCTGGACCTGGTGTCCATCCCTGCTGCCAGTAGTACTGGTGCTGGTGCTACCCATGCCAGCTGTATGCAACTCCATCTACAAGTTTGCTGACGATACGACCATAGTGGGCCGTATCTCGAATAACGACGAGTCAGAATACAGGAGGGAGATAGAGAACCTAGTGGAGTGGTGTAGCGACAACAATCTCTCCCTCAATGCCAGCAAAACTAAAGAGCTGGTCATCGACTTCAGGAAGCAAAGTACTGTACACACCCCTGTCAGCATCAACGGGGCCGAGGTGGAGATGGTTAGCAGTTTCAAATTCCTAGGGGTGCACATCACCAAAAATCTGTCCTGATCCACTCACGTCAACGCTATCATCAAGAAAGCACAACAGCGTCCAAAACTTCCTCAGGAAGCTAAGGAAATTCGGCATGTCCACATGAAAATCACTTATTGTCACGAGTAGGCTTCAATGAAGTGAAAAGCCCCTAGTCGCCACATTCCGGTGCCTGTTCAGGGAGGCTGGTACGGTAATTGAACCGTGCTGCTGGCCTGTCTTGGTCTGCTTTAAAAGCCAGCGATTTAGCCCAGTGTGTTATTAACTCTTACCAACTTTGACAGACGCACTATAGAAAGCATTCGATTGGGCTGCATCACAGCCTGGTATGGCAACTGCTTGGCCCAGGACCGCAAGGAACTTGCGAGAGTCGTGAATACCGCCCAGTCCATCACACAAACCTGCCTCCCATCCATGGACTCCATCTACACCTCCCGCTGCCTGGGGAAAGCGAGCAGCATAATCAAGGATCCCTCCCACCCGGCTTACTCACTTTTCCAACTTCTTCCATCGGGCAGGAGATACAGAAGTCTGAGAATTCACACAAACAGACTCAAAAACAGCTTCTTCCCCACTGTCACCAGACTCCTAAATGACCCTCTTATTGACTGACCTCATTAACACTAATGAAAAAATGAAAATCACTTATTGTCACAAGTAGGCTTCAATGAAGTTACTGTGAAAAGCCCCTAGTCGCCACATTTCAGTGCCTGTCCGGGGAAGCTGGTACAGGGATCGAACCATGCTGCTAGCCTGCTTGGTCTGCTTTAAAAGCCAGCGATTTAGCCGAGTGAGCTACTACACCCTGTATGCTTCATCCGATGCCAATGCTTATGTAGTTACATTGTATATCTTGTGTTGCCCTATTATGTATTTTCTTGAATTTTGTTTAATTCCCTTTTCTTCCATGTACTGAATGATCTGTTGAGCTGCTTGCAGAAAAATACTTTTCACTGTACCTCGGTACACGTGACAATAAACAAATCCAATCCAATCCAATCAGGTGCCCTCCTGCAGGTGCTACTGTGCCCTTGGGTGGGCCGGGTGCCAGCTCGCCAGCGGTAGCATCGTTTTGGGGGTGGAGTTAGTAGAGTGGAGGATGGTGTGCGGGGATGGTGGGATTGAGTGTGAGGGCTGTCGTGTATTGGAGTTGGGGTGGAGATTGGGGGCTGGGTTGGTGAGGTGGAGGTTGGGGACTGGGGGTGGGACTGGTGGGTGGAGGGTGGGGGAGTTGAGGGTGGGGGCTTGGATGCAGAGGTCGTTGGGGTGGGGCACCCATATGGCTGGTGGTACTCTGCACAACCAAGGGGCAAGGTGGACAATCAGTTGGGTGCGCAACAAGACGGGTGCCCTGCATGCCGAGCAAAGGCGATGCATGCCTGGACACCCGGTCCGGTCGGGGGGGGGGGGGGGGGGGCAACCCCCAACCCACGGCCGATATCCTGGTCACTCCTGTCACCCCCCGTGGGCCTGATAGAAGGCCCCCCATCCCCCCCTCCAAGCTGTGCGTGTTTCCTGATCTTTGAAACCACAAGTGAACCTTGCCATCGGTAATTCCCACCTGCGGAGGCGGAGCATCGCGGAGGCCCCGCAGAAAACCTTGTCAGGCCCGCTAATGATATGCCAATGGATCTTACTGTTCATGTGGAGTAGAATGCATTGACGCCTCTATCGAGGCACCCGCCACGATTTTGGCTTCACGACCGATTCTCCGCCCAATCGCATTTCGCGATTCCGACGACGGCCAACAGAATCCCACCCACTGTCTTCTAATCACATTTAATTTATAACCTGAAAATGTGCCAATCTTGTGAGTATCTTCATGATGTTTTCAATTGGGCTGGTTTAGCACAGTGGGCTAAACAGCTGGCTTGTAATGCATAACAAGGCCAGCAGCACAGTTCAATTCCCATACCAGCCTCCCCAAGCAGTCGCCGGAATGTGGCGACTAGGGGCTTTTCACAGTAATTTCATTGAAGCCTACTCATGACAATGAGCGATTATTATTATTGTTGAGGAGGTCGGATCCGTAATATGCCAGAGTAGGTCATCTGCATATAGCGAAACTCAGTGCTCCTCTCCTTCCCGGTGTATCCCCTCCATCACTCCAATGACCACAGTGCTATCGCCAGAGGTTCAATGGCCATCATAAGGAGCAATGGAGAAAGGAGCAGCCCTCGCTAGTGCCCCTACCTATCGGAAATATTTAGAGGAGGTTATATCTGTGCAGATGTCAGTTTTCAGGAAATTGTACATCAGACGAACACAGGAGGATAAATTGAGGCCAAATCCTAATCTACCCCAAGATCTCAAAAAGGTAGTTTCACTCTGTGATATTCTTGCCGGATGGCCTGATTTACAAGAACACTTGTAGTTAAAGCTATAAACGATTTATTAACATTAACTGTGGGTCAACTATATACAAAACAACAGATGAATAACAGTATGGTCATGCACAAGCAACCTCTCTTCCAGCTCTCCAGTCAGTCTGAGGTCACCTGACTCTAAAATTAATTTATAATAGTAATGAGACTCCTAGTGGTCAGTTGGTGAATTACAACACAACCATAATATCACCACACATTCCACCCTATCAAATGCTTTTTCTGCATCCAAAGATACTCTAATTTCAGGTTCCTGAGCAGTTGCAGTGGAAAGGTCAATGTTCAAGAGATGTCGGACATTGGCCGAGAACTGTCTACCTTTGATAAAATCTGTCTGATCCTCCAATATTGTAGTTGGGAGACAGGGCTCCATCCGGGTTGCCAGGACTTTAGCCAGTAGTTTAACATCAGTGTTAAGGAGCAAAATAGCTCGATAAGACTGAACTCTATTGGGTCCTTACCCTCTTTAAGGAGCATCAAAATTGTGACTTGGGCAAGCGTCGGGGGTAGTGATCTCTTCGACAGTGAATCATTGAACATGTTCAATAATAAGAGTATTAGTTGCTCTGAGAACCTCTTATTAAAATCAGTGGGAAGCTGTCAGTCCTAGGGATTGCCTGATTGCAGCCGACTGATACATTTCTGTATTACTTCTGGGCTGAAGGAGGTTTGCAGTTCCCATTTCCTGCCTTCCTCGATGGCCAGGGTGTGTAAACTATCTAGAAACATCACCATGTCTAAAGTTTCGGAAGGAAGCTCTGACTCATATTGTGGTACATATCGGTACCAACGACATAGGTCTAAAAAAAGGGATGAGATCCTGAAAACGGAATATAGGGAGTTAGGAAGAAAGTTGAGAAGTCAGACCTCAAAGTAGTGATCTCATTGTCACTACCAGTGCCATGTGTTCGTCAGAGTAGAAATAGTAGGATGTATTGTATGAATACGCAACTGAAGAGATGGTGTGAGGAGGAGGACTTCAGGTTCCTGGGGCATTGGGACCAGTTCTGGGTGAGGTAGGACCTGTACAGGTTACATCTGGGCAGGACCGGGACTGATGTCCTTAGGGAGTACATGTTAGAGCAGTTGGGGAGGGTTTAAACTAATATGGCAGGCGGATGGGAACCTATGTAAGGATTCAGAGCAGGGAGAATCAAGAACAAGAGAAAAAGACAGCAAGGAGAAAAAGAAAAGTGATAGATAGAGGAATCAAGAGCCTGTAAGAAATAATGAAACTGTAAAAAATAGTAGGGATGGGGTAAGGAACATTAAAAGGACTAGCCTTAAGGTTTTGTACTCAAATACCCAGAGCATTTGAAATAATATGGATGAATTAGTTGCGCAGATAGATGTAAAGGGATATGATAGAGTTGGGATTAAGAAGACATGGCTTCAAGGTGACCAACGATGGGAACTAAACATTGAGGGCTATTCATTTTTAAGGACGGGCAGACAGAAAGGAAAAGATGGTGAAGTTGCATTGTTGATTAAAAAAGATATTGATACTTGATTGAGGAAAGTCTTTAGTACAGATTATGTGGACTCTGTCTGGGTCAAGGTAAGAAACTTCAAGGGGTAAAAACATTTGGGGTGGTATACAGACCACCAAACTTCAGTGGTAATGTTGGGAATAGCATTAGACAGGTGTCATGAGAGTGTCCCTTTAAGAAATGTTTTTGTCTTATCACATGGCTTCAGGGATGTCATTGTGTGGGTGGAGCTGGGCTGTGGCTCCGTGGGTTTTACTTTCGCTTTGAGTTTTAGACTGGTTTTGAAATGCACAGATTGAAAGAAGAGTCTCTCTTTCTTCATTTTAGAAGCTGTTTAAAAGCAGACGGCTTGATAACTTAAAATAAATATTTGCTTTCTGGAAGAAATTAAAACCTTCTGTTTTAAAAAGGGAATAGAGTATCACTAACAAGTCTTATATCAGTAAGATTGCCTTCTGCTGGGCCACACCTTTGAAAAGGGGTTTCTGATTTTACTTGGATTTTGTTATTGAATTGGAACAGTTAAGGGGTAATTCATTAAGGGTTTTACATAGATTACTGTCGATGTGTGAGGTCTTTATGTTTGTAGTTGATAAACGTTCTTGCTCTGTGTGTTTATACAAATGTTAACTAAATTCTTAGAATAAAGCTTGATTTTTCTTATTTAAAGCACCGAAGAACTCCTGACTAAGATCTGAATAACACCTGAAAGGCAGGCTCTTGTGCTCATTGCAACCAAAATCAATAAACAGTTATAGGTCAGGTGAACTCAATAATATACATTGGGCTTTTCTAAACCCTGGCCCATAACACAGGAAATCAGAGAATCATGTGATAAAGGAACATCTGTGTTTATGGGTGACTTTAGCCCTTGGGTGAGTGAGATTAGTCACAATGTAATAGAGGAGTAATTTTTGGAGTGTATACGGGATGGTTTTCTGGACCAATATGTTGAAGAACCAACAAGGGTACAGGCCATCTTGGACTGGGTGTTGTGCAATGAGCAATCTAATTGTGAAAGTACCCTTGGGGATGAGTGACCATAATATGAGAGAATTCTTTATCAAGGTGGATAGTGAGTTCGTTGATTTTGAGACCAGGGTCCTGAATCTCATTAAAGGTAAATATGATGGTATCAGGCATGAGCTGGCTATGACGGATTGGGAAACATTATGAAAGGAAGGGTAGTGGCATTCAAGGAATGAATAGGTGAACTCCAAAAGTTGTTTATTCCTATTTCGCACAAGAGTAGAAAAGGAACTGTGTATTATTACTGGGCGGCGAATGTGGAGAAGGTACAGAGCTGGGTCAGAGAGGTTGACTCCCAATTGGTCAGAATGGAGGAGAGTTTGTGTAAGGGATCAGGATTGAAGGTGCAAGCAACAGCCTCGCTCCCGACAGCCCTGGGGAGATACTCAGGGAGTCCGGTAGTAATAGCTTCATTGAGAATTTGGAGGCAGTTTTGCCAATACTTCGGGTTGGGGGCAGGGTCAAGGGAAATGCCGATTCAGGGGAACAATAGATTTGAGCCAAGGAAGTGGGATGGAAATTTTCAAAGATGGGAAGATAAAGGAATTAGGATACTACAAGATTTGTTTCTTGGGGGTCGGTTTGCGGGATTAAAGGAGCTGGAAGCGAAATATGGGTTGGAGCAGGGGGAATTATTTTGATACATGCAGGTTCGAGACTTTGCCAGAAAGGAGATACAAAGCTTCCCAGTAGAGTCGGCTTCCACATTACTGTAGGAGGTTCTGACAACAGGGGGACTGGAGAAGGGGGTAGTATCGGTGGTTTACGGGGCTATTTTGGAGGAGGAGAAGACGCCGCTGGAAGGGATCAAGGCAAAGTGGGAGGAAGAATTGGGAGAGGATATGGTGGGAGGTGCTCCGGAGGGTGAACACCTCCACCTCGTGTGCGAGGTTGGGACTGATACAGCTGAAGGTGGTATACAGAGCACACCTTACAAGGGCAAGGACGAGCTGGCTCTTTGAGGAGGTATAAGATATGTGTGAATATTGCGGGGCGGGGGTGGGGGGGGGGGTGGGGTGCCGCAAACCACGTTCATATGTTTTCATCCTGCCAAAGCTGGAGGATTGCTGGAAGGAGGTTTTTACGGTAATCTCTGAAGTGGTGCACGTGAAGATGGATCCAGCCCTCGGGAGGGCCAAAATCTTTTGTTCCCCAGATGTTGTAGCCTTCGCCTCGTTGAACGCCCGAAGGCGGATCATGTTAGGGGGGAGATCAACCTCTCCACCCTGTGCCCTGGCGTGGCGGGGGGACCTGCTGGAATTCTTGACGCTTGAGAAGGTCAAATTTGAATTGAGGGGAAGGATGGAGGGGTTTTACAATTCATGGGCATTATTCATTATGCACTTTCGAGAATTGGATTACATCGAACATGAGAGGGGGGTGGCTGGGAGGGTTGGGGGGAGTGGGACTGTATGTGTTAATGGTGACTATGGGTGATTCCTGATTCATTTTTGTCATTAGTTTATGTTAACATGCAGGCTAATGTTTAGGGGTTTGATGGGAGGATGGGATCGTTGTTATTGATATGGAGATTGCCATTGCATTCGTTACTGATTATTGTTTACTGTTGGGTGTAAATTTGGGAGAAAATGTGAAAAAGGATGAGAATAAAAATCTTTTTTTATAAAAAGGAAGAGAACTGTGGCCAAACCATGGCTTACAAGGGAAATTAGAGATCGTGAAAATGCTGGAAAATCTCAGCAGGTCTGGCAGAATCTGTAGGGAGAGAAAAGAGCTAAAGTTTTGAGTCCAATGACTCTTTGTCAAAGCTAACAGACAGAGAAAGTGGGAAATAATTACACCACAGTATAAATATCCACAGCATTTTCTCTTTTGTTTCAGATTCCAGCATCCACAGTAATTTGCTTTTATAATACACCTGAGGATTGAGAACAGTTTAAAATTCAATAAAGATGGACCAAGGGATTGATTAAGGAGGGGAAAATACAATATGAATGTAAGCTAGAGGGGAACCTAAAAACTGATTGTCAAGGTTTCCAAAGGTATATAAGAGTAAAAGACTGATAAAAACTAATGTAAGGCCCTTCCAGTCGGACGTGGGAATTCATGACAGGGAACAAAGAAGTGGCTGAGGAATTAAATTTGTACTTTGCTTGTGTCTTCACAAAGGAAGACATGAATAATGCACCGGAAGTTCTGAGAAACACAAGTTTTAGTGAGGAGCTGAAGGAAATTAATATTAGTAAAGAAATTGCTTTAGGGGCATTAATATGATTGAAGGTAGACAAATCTCTGGGGTGATAATCTTCATCCCAGAGTACTTAAGGCAGTGTCCCCAGAAATAGGAGACCAATTGGTGATCATTTTCCAAAATTCTTTGGACTCTGGAATGGTTCCTATAGATTGGAGGATAGCTAATATCACACTGCTATTCAAAAAGGGAGGTAGAGAGAAAAAGGGAAACTATAAACCCATGAGCCTAACGTCAGTAGTAGGAATGTTGCTGGAGTCCATTATCAAGGATTTAATAACACAGCATTTGAAAAGCAGTGATGTAATCAGACAAAATCAGCATGGTTATATGAAAGGAAAATTATGCTTGACAAATCTACTAGAATTCTTTGATGCTGTAACTAGTAGAGTTGACCAGGGAGAACCAGTGGATGTGGTTCGTTTAGACTTTCAGAAGACTTCCGACAAAGAACAAAGAACAATACAGCACGGGAACTCCAAGCCCTCCAAGCCTGCGCCAGTGACATGTCCCATCTAGACCTGTATCCTTCTATACCCCATCTGTTCCTGTGCCTATCCAGATAAGTCTTAAAGGTCGCTAATGTATCCGCCTCAACCACCTCACTTGGCAGTGCATTCAAGGCCACTATCACCCTCCGTGTAAAAATCTTCCTCCGCACATCTCCACTGAACCTATCCCCCTCACCTTGAACCTGTGCCCCCTTGTAATTGTAATTTCCGCCCTGGGAAAAAGCCTCTAACTGTTCACCCTATCTATACCCCTAATAATTTTATAAACTTCTATCAGGTCACCCCTCAGCCTTCGTCTCTCTAGGGAGAACAATCCCAGTTTATTCAATCTCTCCTCATAGCTAACACCCTCCATACCATGCAACATTCTGGTAAACCTTTTCTATACTCTCTCCAAAGCCTCCACGTCCTTCTGGTAGTGCGGTGAGCAGAATTGGACGCAGTATTCCAAATGTGGCCGAACCAATGTTCTATATAACTAACATTATTTTCAAACTTTTATACTCGATACCCCATCCTATGAAGGCCAGCATGCCATTTGCTTTCTCTACCACCACTTCCACCTGTTCTGCCACTTTTAAGGATCTGTAGACCTGCACACCCAGATCTCCCTGTGGCTCTATGCTCCTGATGGTTCTGCATTTATTTTATAACTCCCACCTGAATTGGATCTACCAAAATGCATCTCTTTGCGTTTGTCCGGCTTAAGTCCGCCAACACAAAATGCATTCAAATGGTCATTGGATAGACATATGGACGATAAGGGAATAGTGTAGAGGGACTTTAGAAGGGTTTCACAGGACGGTGCAACATCGTGGGCCGAAGGGCCTGTACTGCGCTGTAATGTTCTATGTTCTATGTTCTATGTTCTAAGTTCCATCTGCTATTTCTCTGCCCAATTTTGCAGCCTATCTATATCCTGTTGTATTCTCTGGCAATCTTCATCACTATCCACAACTCCTGCAATATTAGTATCATCCGCAAACTTGCTAACCAGACCACTACGTTTTCTTCCAAGTAATTTATACATATTACAAAGAGCAAAGGTCCCAGAACTTATCCCTGTGGAACACCACTAGTTATAAACCTCCATTCGGACAAACACCCTTCCATTGCTATCCTCTGCTTTCTCTAGCCAAGCCAGTTCTGAATCCATCCAGCCAGTTCATCCCTGACTCAATATGATTTAATCTTTTGCACCCACCTGCCATGAGGGACCTTATCAAATGCTTTGCTAAAGTCCATGTCGATGACATCCACAATTCTTCCCTCGTAAATCATTTTTTTCACCTCCTCAAAAAATTCAATTAGATTTGTGAGACATGACCTCCCTCGTACAAAACCATGCTGTCTGTCACTAATAAGACCATTCACTTCCAAATGTGCATAGATCCTGGGCGGGATTCTTCGGAAACGGGTGGGGCGGGCAACTCCAGCGCAAAGGAGTGGCGTGGACCACTCCGGCGTGGGCCACCCCGAAGGTGCGGAATCCTCCGCACCTTCAGGGACTAAGCCAGTGTTGGAGTGGTTTGCGCCGCGCCAGCCGGTGCGGAAGGGGGTTGGCGTCATGCCAACCGGCGTCGAAGGTCCTGGCCGGCGCGAGTGCACACATGCGCGGGAGCACCAGCGTGTGCTGGCATCATCCCAGCGCATGCACAGGGGGGTTCATCTCCGCGCCAGCCATCGCGGACTGTTACAGCGGCCGGTACGGAGGAATACAGTGCCCCCATGGCACAGGCCCGCCCACGGATTGGTGGGCTCCGATCGTGGGCCAGGCCACCATGGGGGCACCTGCCAGGGCCAGGTGCCCCCTCGCCCCAGCGGGGGGACGGAGAATCCTGCCGCCTATCTCTGAGAATCTTTCCCAACAATTTCACTATCACTGACGTCAAGTTCACTGCCCTATAATTACCCAGATTATTCTTGCAACCCTTCTTAAATAAGGGTACAACCTTGGCTATCCTCCAATCCTCTGGGATCTCACCTGTGGCCAATAAGGACACAAAGATTTCTGTCAGAGGCCCAGCGATTTCATCTCTTGCCTCCCTCAGTAATCTGGGATAGATGCCATCTGGCCCTGGGGATTTGTCTACCTTAATGCCTTTTATCATACCTAACACTTCCTCCCTCGTAATAAAGACCTGTTCTAAAGTGTTTACACATCCCTCTGAAACACGACCAATCATCGTGTCCCTCTCCTTTGTGAATACCAATGCAAAATGCTCATTAAGGACCTCACCTACTTCCTCTGGTTCTACACATAATTTCCCGCCTTTGTCCTTGAGTTAACCAATCCTTTCTCTATCTACCCTCATGTTCCTAATATACGTATAAAATGCCTTGGGATTCTCCTTAATCCTGTCTGCCAAAGACATTTTGTGATCCCTTTTTTGCCCCCCTAACTCTCTGCTTGAGCTCTTATCTACTTTCCTTGTATTCCTCAAGTGCTTCATCGGTTTTTAGTTGCCTGTACTTCACGTATGCATCTTTTCTTTTTGTCAAGATTCGCAATTTCCCTGGTCCCGAATCCTGCCTTTCCTGTCCTTCCATTTTGCCGGCACATGCCTGTCCGGGACTCCCATCAACTTCTCCTTAAAAGACTCCCAAATGTCAAATGTGGATTTACCCTCAAACAGCCTCTCCCAAGCAACAGCCTCCAAATCCTACTAATCTGGTTGTAGTTAGCCTTACCCCAATTTAACCCTAGGACAAGAACAAAAGAACAAAGAAAACTACAGCACAGGAACAGGCCCTTTGGCCCTCCAAGCCCGTGCCGACCATGCTGCCCGTCTAAACTAAAATCTTCTACACTTTCTGGGTCCATATCCCTCTATTCCCATCCTATTCACGTATTTGCCAAGATGTCCTTTAAATGTCACTATCGTCCCTGCTTTCACCACCTCCTCTGGTAGCGAGTTCCAGGCACCCACTACCCTCTGTACATCTCCTCTAAACATTGCCGCTTGCACCTTATACCTATGTCCCCAGTAGAATTATCATAGAATTTACAGTGCAGAAGGAGGCCATTCGGCCCATCGAGTCTGCACCGGCTCTTGGAAAGAGCACCCAACCCAAGGTCAACACCACCACCCTATCCCCATAACCCAGTAACCCCACCCAACACGAAGGGTAATTTTGGACACTAAGGGCAATTTATCATGGCCAATACACCTAACCTGCACATCTTTGGACTGTAGGAGGAAACCGGAGCACCCGGAGGAAACCCATGCACACACGGGGAGGATGTGCAGACTCCGCACAGACAGTGACCCAAGCCGGAATCGAACCTGGGACCCTGGATCTGTGAAGCAATTGTGCTATCCACAATGCTGCCATGCTGCCCCTCTACCCTGGGGAAAAGCCTCTGACTATCCACTCTGTCTATGCCCCTCATAATTTTGTAGACCTCTATCAGGTCGTCTCTCAACCTCCGTCGTTCCAGTCAGAACAAACCGAGTTTATTCAACCGCTCCTCATAGCTAATGCTCTCCATACCAGGCAACATCCTGGTAAATCTCTTCTGCACCCTCTCTAACGCCTCCACATCCTTCTTGTAGTGTGGTGACCAGAATTGAACATATACTCCAAGTGTGGCCTAACTAAGGTTCTATACAGCTGCAACATGACTTGTCAATTCTTATACTCAATGTCCCGACTAATGAAGGAAAGCATGCCATATGCCTTCTTGACTACCTTCTCAACCTGTTGCCCCTTTCAGTGACCTGTGAACCTGTACACCTAGATCTCTCTGACTGTCAATACTCTTGAAGGTTCTACCATTCACTGTATATTCCCGACCTGCATTAGACCTTCCAAAATGCATTACCTCACATTTGTCCGGATTAAACTCCATCTGCCATCTCTCCGCCCAAGTCTCCAAACGATCTAAATCCTGCTGTATCCTCTGACAGTCCTCATCACTATCCACAATTCCACCAACCTTTGTGTTATCTGGAAACTTACTAATCAGACCAGTTACATTTTCCACCAAATCATTTATATATACTACGAACAGCAAAGGTCCCAGCACTGATCCCTGTGGAACACCACTAGTCACAGTCCTCCAATTAGAAAAGCACCATTCCAATGCTACTCTGCCTTCTATGACCTAGCCAGTTCTGTATCCATCTTGCCAGCTCACCCCTGATCCCGTGTGAGTTCACCTTTTGTACCAGTCTACCATGAGGGACCTTGTCAAAGGTATTACTGAAGTCTATACAGACAACATCCACTGCCCTGCCTGCATCAATCTTCTTAGTGACCTCTTCGAAAAACTCTATCAAGTTAGTGAGACCCGACCTCCACTTCACAAAACCCTGCTGCCTCTCACTAATACGTCCATTTGCTTCCAAATGGGAGTTGATCCTGTCTCGAAGAATTCTCTCCAGTAATTTCCCTACCACTGACGTAAGGCTCACCGGCCTGTAGTTCCCTGTATTATCCTTGCTACCCTTCTTAAACAAAGGAATAACGTTGGCTATTCTCCAGTCCTCCAGGACATCACCTGAAGACAGTGAGGTTCCAAAGATTTCTGTCAAGGCCTCAGCAATTTCCTCTCTAGCCTCCTGCAGTATTCTGAGGTAGATCCCATCCGGCCCTGGGGACTTATCTACTTTAATATGTTTCAAGATGCCCAACACTTCGTATTTTTGGATCTCAATGTGACCCAAACTATCTACACACACTTCTCCAGCCTCAATATCCACCAATTCCTTCTCTTTGGTGAATATTGATGCAAAGTATTCATTTAATACCTCACCCATTTCCTCTGGCTCCACACATAGATTCCCTTGCCTGTCCTTTAGTGGGCCAACCCTTTCACTGGCTATCCTCTTGCTTTTTATGTCTGTGTAAAAAGCCTTGGGATTTTCCTTAACCCTATTTGTCAATTACTTTTCATGACCCCTTTTAACCCTCCTGACTCCTTGCTTAAGTTCCTTCCTACTTTCCTTATATTCCACACAGGCTTCGTCTGTTCCCAACCTTCGAGCCCTGACAAATGCCTCCTTTTTCATTTTGACGAGGCCTACAATATCTCTCATTATCCAAGGTTCCCGGAATTTGCCATATTTATCCTTCTTCCGCACAGGAACATGCCGGTCCTGAATTCCTTTCAACTGACACTTGAAAGCCTCCCACATGTCAGATGTTGATTTACCCTCAAACATCCTGCCCCAATCTAGGTTCTTCAGTTCCCGCCTAATATTGTTATAATTAGCTTTCCCCCAATTTAGCACATTCAGCCGAGGACCACTCTTATCCTTGACCAATATCAGGTCCAGTACAGACCCTTCCCTAGTTGGACTGTCTACATATTGTTTTAAGAAGTTTTCCTGGATGTTCCTTACAAACTCTGCCCCGTCCAGGCCCCTAGTACTAAGTGAGTCCCAGTCAATATTGGGGATGTTGAAGTCGCCCATCACAACAACCCTGTTGTTTTTACTCGTTTCCAAAATCTGTCTACCTATCTGCTCCTCTATCGCCCGCTGGCCTGTAGTAAACCCCCAACATTGCGACTGCACCCTTATTATTCCTGATCTCAACCCATATAGCCTCGCTGCCCTCTGAGGTGTCCTCCCGTAGTACAGCTGTGATATTCTCCTTTTAGTGGTCATTACTGAAACATGGTTAAAGGATGGTCATGCCTGGGAGTTAAATATCCGAGGGTATCAAACTATTCGGAAGGACAGAGTGGATGGTAAGGGAGGTGGTGTTGCTCTGTTATTTAAGGATGACATCCGGGCAATAATAAGGGATGACATCGGTGCTATGGAGGATAAGGTTGAATCCATTTGGTTGGAAATCAGGAATAGTAAGGCGAAAAAGTCACTGATAGGAGTAGTCTATAGACCACCAAATAGTAACATTATGGTGGGGCAGGCAATAAACAAAGAAATAACAGATGCATGTAGAAATGGTACAGCAGTTATCATGGGGGATTTTAATCTACATGTTGATTGGTTTAAGCAGGTCGGTCAAGGCACCCTTGAGGAGGAATTTATAGAATGCATCCGAGATAGTTTCCTAGAATAGTATGTAATGAAACCTGCGAGGGAAAAAGCGGTCCTAGATCTGGTCCTGTGTAATGAGGCAGATTAATTAATAATCTCATAGTTAGGGATCCTCTTGGAAGGAGCGATCACAATATGGTGGAATTTAAAACACAGATGGAGGGTGAGAAGGTAAAATCAAACACAAGTATTTTGTGCTTAAACAAAGGAGATTACAATGGGATGAGAGAAGAACGAGCTAAGGTAGACTGGGAGAAAAGACTTTATGGTGGAACAGTTGAGGAACAATGGAGAACCCTCCAAGCAATTTTTCACAGTGCTCAGCAAAGGTTCATACCAACAAAAAGGAAGGACGGTAGAAAGAGGGAAAATCGACTGTGGATATCTAAGGGAATAAGGGAGAGTATCAAATTGAAGGAAAAAGCATACAAAGTGGCAAAGATTGGTGGGAGACTAGAGGACTGGGAAATCTTTAGGGAGCAACAGAAAGCTACTAAAAAAGCTACAAAGAAGAGTAAAATAGGTTATCAGAGTAAACTTGCTCAGAATATAAAAACAGATAATAAAAGTTTCTACAAAAATATAAAACAAATAAGAGTGGCAAAGGTAAATATTGGTTCTTTAGAGGATGAGAAGGGAGTTTTAATAATGGGAGATGAGGAAATGGCTGAAGAACTGAGCAGGTTTTTTGAGTTGGTCTTCACAGTGGAAGACACAAATAACATACCAGTGACTGATAGAAATGAGGCTATGACAGGTGAGGACCTTGAGAAGATTGTTATCACTAAGGAGGTAGTGATTGGCAAGCTAATAGGGCTAAAGGTAGACAAGTCTCCTGGCCCTGATGGAATGCGTCCCTGAGTGCTAAAAGAGATTGCATGGGAAATTGCAAATGCACTAGTGATAATTTACCAAAATTCACTGGACTCTGGGGTGGTCCCGGCGGATTGGAAATTAGAAAACATGACACAACTGTTTATAAAAGGAGGTAGGCAGAAGGCGGGAAATTATCGGCCAGTGAGTTTAACTTCGGTAGTAGGGAAGATGCTGGAATCTATCATCAAGGAACAAATAGCGAGGCATCTGGATGGAAATTGCCCCATTGGGCAGACGCAGCATGGGTTCATAAAGGGAAGGTCATGCCTAACTAATTTAGTGGAATTTTTTGAGGACATTACCGGTGCGGTAGATAACGGGGAGCCAATGGATATGGTATATCTGGATTTCCAGAAAGCCTTTGACAAGGTGCCACACAAAAGGTTGCTGCATAAGATAAAGATGCATGGCATTAAGTGTAAAGTAGTAGCATGGATAGAGGATTGGTTAATTAATAGAAAGCAAAGAGTGGGCATTAATGGGTGTTTCTCTGGTTGGCAAGTAGCTAGTGGTGTCCCTCAGGAATCAGTATTGGGCCCACAATTGTTCACAATTTACATAGATGATTTGGAGTTGGGGGCCAAGGGTAATGTGTCCAAGTTTGCAGACGACACTAAGATGAGTGGTAAAGCGAAAAGTGCAGAGGATACTGGAAGTCTGCAGAGGGATTTGGATAGGTTAAGTGAATGGGCTCGGGTCTGGCAGATGGAATACAATGTTGACAAATGTGAGGTTATCCATTTTGGTAGGAATAAGAGCAAAAGGAATTATTATTTAAATGACAAAATATTAAAACATGCTGCTGTGCAGAGAGACCTGGGTGTGCTAGTGCATGAGTCACAAAATGTTGGTTTACAGGTGCAACAGGTGATGAAGAAGGCAAATGGAATTTTGGCCTTCATTGCTAGAGGGATGGAGTTGAAGACTAGGGAGGTTATGCTGCAATTGTATAAGGTGTTAGTGAGGCCACACCTGGAGTGTTGTGTTCAGTTTTCGTCTCCTTACCTGAGAAAGGGTGTACTGGTGCTGGAGGGTGTGCAGAGGAGATTCACTAGGTTAATCCCAGAGCTGAAGGGGTTGGATTATGAGGAGAGGTTGAGTAGACTGGGACTGTACTCGTTGGAATTTAGAAGCATGAGAGGGGATCTTATAGAAACATATAAAATTATGATGGGAATAGATAGGATAGATGTGGGCAGGTTGTTTCCACTGGTGGGTGAAAGCAGAACTAGGGAACATAGCCTCAAAATAAGGGGAAGTAGATTTAGGACTGATTTTGGAGGAACTTCTTCACCCAAAGGGTTGTGAATCTATGGAATTCCTTGCCCAGTGAAGCAGTTGAGGCTCCTTCATTAAATGTTTTTAAGGTAAAGATAGATAGTTTTTTGAAGAATAAAGGGATTAAGGGTTGTGGTGTTCGGGCCGGAAAGTGGAGCTGAGTCCACAGAAGATCAGCCATGATCTAATTGAATGGTGGAGCAGGTTCGAGGGGCCAGATGGCCTACTCCTGCTCCTAATTCTTATGTTCTTACATTCTAACCAGTAGTGCAACTCTGCCACCCCATTTACATCCCCCTCTATCCCACCTGAAACATTTTAATCCTGGAACGTTAAACTTCCAATCCTGTCCTTCCCTCGACCAGGTCTCTGTCATGGCAACAACATCATAGTTCCAAGAACCTCACGGGGGCCTCACGGTAGCATGGTGGTTAGCATCAATGCTTCACAGCTCCAGGGTCCCAGGTTCGATTCCCGGCTGGGTCACTGTCTGTGTGGAGTCTGCACGTCCTCCCCGTGTGTGCGTGGGTTTCCTCCGGCTGCTCCGGTTTCCTCCCACAGTCCAAAGATGTGCAGGTTAGGTGGATTGGCCATGCTAAATTGCCCGTAGTGTAAGGTTAATGGGGGGATTGTTGGGTTACGGGGATACGGGTTACGTGGGTTTAAGTAGAGTGAACATTGCTCGGCACAACATCGAGGGCCGAAGGGCCTGTTCTGTGCTGTACTGTTCTATGTACTATTCCAAGCTCTAAGTTACCCGTAATACTTCTTGCATTAAAACATATGCACTTCAGGCCACCAGACCCGCTGTTTTCAGCAACATCTCCCTGTCTGCTCTTCCTCAGAGCCATACTGGCCCTATTCCCTAGTTCTCCCTCACTGCTTTCACCTTCTGACCTCAGGCTACGGTACCCACCCCCTGCCATACTAGTTTAAATCCTCCCGCGTTACACTAGCAAATCTCGCGGCCAGTATATTCATGCCTCGACAGTTTAGATGCTACCCGTCCTTCTTATACAGGTCACACCTGCCCCGGAAGAGCTCCCAGTGGTCCCGATAACAGAAACCCTCCCTCCTACACCAGCTGTTTAGCCACGTGTTTAGCTGCTCTATCTTCCTATTTCTCGCCTCACTTTCACGTGGCACAGGGAGTAATCCCGAGATTACAACCCTAGAGGTCCTGTCTTTTAACTTTCTGCCTAGCTCCCTGAACTCCTGCTGCAGGACCTCGTGCCCCTTCCTGCCTATGTCGTTAGTACCAATATGTACAATGACCTCTGCCTGTTTTCCCTCCCCCTTCAGGATGCCCGCTACCCGTTCGGAGACATCCTGGACCCTGGCACCAGGGAGGCAACATACCATCCTGGAGTCTCTTTCACATCCACAGAAGCGCCTATCTGTGCCCCTGACTCTAGTGTCCCCTATGACTATTGCTCTTCTGCGCTTTGACCCTCCCTTCTGAACATCAGAGCCAGCCATGGTGCCACTGCTCTGGCTGCTGCTGTTTTCCCCTGATAGGCTATCCCCCCCCCCCCCCCGACAGTATCCAAAGGGGTATGTGTACCTGTTCGAGAGGGGGACAACCACAGGGGATTCCTGCACTGACTGTCTGCCCCTTCTGGTGGTCACCTTTTTTCTCTGCCTGCACCTTGGGTGTGAGCACATTTATATAACTGCTATCCATGACGCTTTCCGCCACCTGCATGCTCCTAAGTGCATCCAACTGCTGCTCCAACCGAACCATGCGGTCTGTGAGGAGCTTCAGTTGGGTGCACTTTCTGCAGATGAAGCCATCTGGTACGCTCGCTGGGTGAAGAAATTGCTTAAGATTTCAATAAGATTTTGGATACTCATGGAAAAGAACAACATCACTCGTCCTTTTCCATGAGTATCCGAAATCTTATGGAATTGTGGCCACTGTTCGCCACATGTTCTCCCATTGCAACTTTGATGACCTGGCTGGGATTGTTCCCTCATACTAGGTCCAAGATAGCCCCCTCTGTAGTCGGACTATCCAGATATTGTTCCAAAACACCCTCTTGGACACACTTGACAAATTCCTCACCATCCAGACCCCTAGACCTAAGGAATTTCCAGTCAATATGAGGAAAATTAAAGTCTCCCACTACAACAACCCTATTATTTCTACATCTATCCAGAATCTGCTTACATATCTGTTCTTCAACTTCCACACAGCAGATTACTATGTTATGATAAAATGCGTGGGATCATGGGCAGTATCTTGAGATGGCTAGAAAGCTGATTTGCAACAGGAAGCAAAAAGTTGGAATGAATGTGTATTTTTCTGATTGGCAGGCAGTGACTAATGGGGTACCACAGGGATCTGTACTAGGACCCGAACTGTTCACATTATATATTAATGATTTGGACAAGGGAACTAAATGTATTATCTCCACATTTGCAGATGATCCAAAGTTGGGTGGGAGGATGAGCTGTGAGGAGGATGCAAAAATGCTTCAGCGGGATTTGGACCATGAGCTGAGTGAGTGGGCATATGCATTGCTGATGCATTACAATGTGGATAAATATGAGGTTATCTGCTTTGGTAGCAAAAATAGGAAGGCAGATTATTATTTGAATGGGTGTAAATTGAGAGAGGTGGATACTCAGCGAGACCTTGGTGTCGTTGTGCATCAGTCGCTGAAAGTAAGCGCGCAGGTATAGCAGGCAATAAAGAAGGCAAATGGTATGTTGGCCTTCAAAGCAAGAGGATTTGAGTATAGGAATAGAGGTATTTTTCTGCAATTGTATAGGTGAGGCCACAACTGAAGTCTTGCATGCAGTTTTGGTGTCCTTATCTGAGGAAGGATGCTCTTGCTATTGAGGGAGTGCAGTGAAGGTTTACCAGGCTGATTCATAAGAACATAAGAACTAGGAGCAGGAATAGGCCATCTGGCCCCTCGAGCCTGCTTCGCCATTCAATGAGATCATGGCTGATCTTTTGTGGACTCAGCTCCACTTTCCGACCCGAACACCATAACCCTTAATCCCTTTTTTCTTCAAAATACTATCTATCTTTACCTTAAAAACATTTAAAGAAGGAGCCTCAACTGCTTCACTGGGCAAGGAATTCCATAGATTCACAACCCTTTGGGTGAAGAAGTTCCTCCTAAACTCATTCCTAAATCTACTTCCCCTTATTTTGAGGCTATGCCCCCTAGTTCTGTTTTCACCCACCAGTGGAAACAATCTGCCCGCATCTATCCTATTTATTCCCTTCATAATTTTATATGTTTCTATAAGATCCCCCCTCATCCTTCTAAATTCCAACGAGTATAGTCTCAGTCTACTCAACCTCTCCTCGTAATCCAACCCCTTCAGATCTGGGATTAATTTAGTGAATCTCCTCTGCACACCCTCCAGTGCCAATACGTCCTTTCTCAGGTAACGAGACCAAAACTGAACACAACACTCCAGGTGTGGCCTCACTAACACCCTATGCAATTGCAGCATAACCTCCCTAGTCCCAAACTCCATCCCTCTAGCAATGAAGGACAAAATTCCATTTGCCTTCTTAATCACCTGTTGCACCTGTAAACCAACTTTCTGTGACTCATGCACTAGCACACCCAGGTCTCTCTGCACAGCAGCATGTTTTAATATTTTATTATTTAAATAATAATCCCGTTTGCTGTTATTCCTACCAAAATGGATAACCTCTCATTTGTCAACATTGTATTCCATTTGCCAGACCGTAGCCCATTCACTTAACCTATCCAAATCCCTCTGCAGACCTCCAGTATCCTCTGCACTTTTCGCTTTACCACTCATCTTAGTGTCATCTGCAAACCTGGACACATTGCCCTTGGTCCCCAACTCCAAATCATCTATGCAGATTGTGAAAAATTGTGGGCCCAACCCAGATCCCTGAGGGACACCACCATCCACTGATCGCCAACCAGAGAAGCACCCACCAATCCCCACTCCCTGCTTTCCACTAATTAACCAATCCTCTATCCATGCCACTACTTTACCATTAATGCCATGCATCTTTATCTTATGCAGCAGCCTTTTGTGTGGCACCTCGTCAAAAGCTTTCTGGAAATCCAGATATACCACATCCATTGGCTCCCCGTTATCCACTGCACTGGTAATGTCCTCAAAAAATTCCACTAAATTAGTTAGGCACGACCTGCCCTTTATGAACCAATGCTGCGTCTGCCCAATGGGACAACCTCCATCCAGATGCCTCGCCACCTCTTCCCTGACGATAGATTCCAGCACCCTCCCCACCACCGACGCCAAGCCCACTGGCCTATAATTTCCTGCTCTCTGCCTACCTCCTTTCCCAAACAGTGGCGTCCCGCCTGCTAATCTCCAATTCACCGGGACCACCCCAGAGTCCAGCGAACCCTGGCAAATCACCACCAGTGCATCGGCAATCTCCCCAGTCATCTCCCTTAGCATTCTGGGATGCACTCCATCAGGGCCAGGAGACCCGTCCACCTCCAGCCCCACCAGCCTGCCCATCACTACCTCCCCAGTGATAACAATCCTCTCAAGGTCCTCACCTGTCATAACCTCATTTCCATCAGTCACAGGCATGCCATCTGTGTCTTCCACTGTGAAGACCGACTCAAAAAACCTGCTCCGTTCCTCAGCCATTTCCCCATCTCCCACCATCCAAACACCCTTCCCATCCTCCAAAGGACCAATATTTACCTTAGCCACTCTTTTTTGCTTTATATATTTGTAAAAACTTTTGCTGTCTGCTTTTATATTCTGAGCAAGTTTACTCTCATACTCTATCTTACTCTTCTTTATAGCTGTTTTAGTAGCTTTCTGTTGCCCCTTAAATATTTCCCAGTCCTCTAGTCTCCCACCAATCCCCGCCACTTTGTATGCTCTTTCCTTCAATTTGATACTCTCCCTTATTTCCCCAGATATCCACGGTCGATTTTCCCTCCTTCCACCGTCCCTCCCCCCTGTGGGTATAAACCCTTGCCGAGCACTGTGAAAAATCGCCTGGAAGGTTCTCCACTGTTCCTCAACCGTTCCACCACAAAGTCTCCGCTCCCAGTCCACCCCAGCTAGCTCTTCTCCCATCCCACTGCAATCTCCTATGTCCAAACACAAAACACTAGTATTTGATTTTACCTACTCACCCTCCATCTGCATTTTAAATTCCAAATGATGGGACTATCAGATGAGGAGAAACTAAATTGGTTAGGATTATAGTCATTGGAGTTTAGAAGAGTGAGAGGTGATCTCATAGAAACGTACAAAATTCTAACAGGATTAGACAGGGTAGATTCAGGAAGAGTGTTCTCGGTGGTGGGGGAGTTCAGAACGAGGGGTCATAGTTTGAGGATAAGGGGTAAACCTTTTAGGACTGAGGTAAGGAGAAATGTCTTCACCCATAGAGTGGTAAATCTGTGGAATTCACTCCCACAGAAAGTAGTTGAGGCCAAATCTTTGTGTAATTTCAAGAAGGAATTAGATACAGCTCTTGGGTCTAAAAGGATCAAAGGGTATGGGGTAAGGTAGGATCAGGGCATGTTGGATAATCAGCCATGATCCCCCTGCTTCTATCTTCTTTGTATGTTTATCTGTATATAGCTCATGGTGAAACAAACTGAAAGCCGCATTAACCTGGAGAGGGGCTGATGCTAGGTTACCTTCTTTGCTCCGAGGGATTTCTTGGGAGGCAGCCTGCTTCTTGAGTTGATGCACAAGGAGATTACCTCCCTTTTCCCCATGTTCATTGAAGGTGCCCCTAGAATGTCGTGACTGATGCATCGCGTTATTCATGGAAAACAATTTGAATTAAATTAGCAAGCTTTTTCTGTGCATCATTGGTTCTGGGCGTTGGAGCAAAAGAAGATTGGTGGTAAACTTCCAAGGTGGAGTCCACCAGCCTTTGTCGTTCGTCTCTCCTTTTTCACAATGTGAGCTTTATATGAGATAAACTCCCCCCTTATGACGGCCTTTAAGGTTTCCCATGTTGTCGACGGAGAAATTGACTCTGTTTTGATGAGTTTGATAAAGTCTGCTATGGCAGTAGGCAATCGCCCAAAACACTTGTCACCAGACAGTAAAGTGGTGTCTAGTCTCCAGGCTGGAAGTTATGGAGGCCAAAGTCAAAGCAAAATTCAACGAAATCAGGGGCCTGATCTGGATGATAATTGACGAATATTCGGCTGCTCTCACTGAGGGGAGGAAGGATTTGTCAACAATTTAAAAATCGATTCAGGAGTAGGCACGGTGAACCTGTGAAAAAAAGAAAAATACTTTACTGTTTGGATGCAGAAAACGCCACGGGCTGACCCCTCCAAAAATGATCCATGAAAGAGGTCAGTTCCCTGGACATCCCAGTTTGGGGCCGGGATTTTGGCAAGGAGCAGTCCATTTTAGGGTCCAAGACACAATTTATTTTCATTTTTTTTCCCTAGATTTAGAATACCCAAATCATGGGCGGGATTCTCTCAGCCCACGCCGGGTCAGAGAATCGGCGGGCCGGGCGCGAATCGGGCGATGCCGCCCCGACGCCGGTCCGCCAGTTCTCTGGTGAGCGGAGAATCGCTGCCATTCGTGCCGGCGCGGAGCCAGTCGGGGGCCGCTCTACACAGCCCCCCCTCCCCCGACGATTCTCCGCCTGGGATGGGCCAAGTGGCTGCCCAAAAACCCGAGGCCTGCCGGCGGCGTTCACATCTGGTCTTACCCGGCAGGACCTCGGCATCCATCCTGTCTGGTGCGGCCTGGTGGGAGGGGAGGGGGGAGGGGAGGTCTGACCCGGGGGGAGCCTCCACCGTAGCCTGGCCCGCAATCGAGGCCTACCGATCGGCGGGCCAGTCTCTCCTGGTGGGGGCCTCTTTTGCTCCGCGCCGGCCCCTGTAACCCTACTCCATGTTGCGTCAGGGCCGGCGTGGAGAAGGAGGCCACCACGCATGCGCACATTCACACCGGTCACAGCGCGCATGCGCAAACCTACGGCGCCTATTTGACGCCGACATGGGTCGCTCCAGTACCGTGCTGGCCTCCCGTAGAGCAGAGGATCACTACACATAGCCGTCATTAAACTCTCCAGTTTTTACGACGGGGTCAACACTCTGCCTTCAGATGGGAGAATCCTGCCCCATTTTTTCCAATTAAGGGTCAAATGTTTTTTTAGTGTGGCCAAGCCACCTAACTTACGCATCCTTGGGTTGTGGGGGCGAAACCCACGCAAACACGAGGAGAATGTGCAAACGTCACACGGACAGTGACCCAGAGCTGGGATCGAACCTGGGACCTCGGTGGTGTGAGGCAGCAATGCTAACCACTGTGCCACCATGCTGCCCTGGGTCCAGGACACAATTTATGTCTCCTCCTAGGATTATCCAATGTGAGTCCAAGTTGGGGAGGACGTTCACCAGGGAGTTTATGAAGCTCGGGTCGTCCCAATTGGGAGCATAAATAATTTCCAAAATAACCAGACTGTTTTCCAGTGAACCACAGACAATAATGTAACGGCCATTAGGGTCATCCATAATCTGGGAGGGAGTAAATTGTATTTTTTAATGGATTAGTACTGGAGTGCCTTTAGCCCTACCATTATCAGTGAAAGACTTGTCCCACCCAATTTTACCTTGTCCTTTATCCGTAAGTGGGTCTCCCGTAGGAACACACCACCTAGGCCCCTCAGGTAGTTGCAGAAAGCAGAATCTCTACTGCCTCTCCCACCGGGGTCAACCATTACACCTATACACCAACAAGCACGGAATCCTGCAGAGCCACGGCGAAGAGGTCCCACCAGGACAGCGGCCTGGTCCGGTCCAAGGCCCAGACAAATATAAATTAGTGGACAGCATCAAATGGCCAACTATAACTCACTACCTCCCCCATTCCCACTCCCCCCACCCCCAACCCAACAACCCAACACCCCCCAATTAAACCTAAACTCATTAACACTATAATCTAAGATCTCCCTCACAGGGAGTTTGTGACTGGGAGCTGCAGTATTCCCACTTTTGTGACTTCCGTTCACTAAACTCATTTCTAGCTATAGCTGGAAGGCTCTCCATCTGACCCGATAGTAAAAATTGAAATAAACCATAAACAAGATTGAAAATTTCCAGTTCTAGCAGTTCTGACGTCGGGGCAAAAGGAATATTGGTGGTAAACCACCAACATGAAGTCCACCAGCCCGGAGACTAGACACCACTTTACTGACTGGTGACACATTTTGTGAGTGATTGACTACTGCCATAGCAGACTGTAGCAAACTCAACAAAACAAGAGTCAATTTCTCCGTCAAAACTATGGGAAACGCTAAAGGACATCTTAAGGGGGGAGTTTATTTCCTATATTTCCAGTGACAATGACGACGCAGTAAAATAAATATATATAGCACAAGCAGAAAAAAACGCTTTGACAATAATAACTTTTTGGTATAAACCAACCATATATAAAAATTATTTAACTCCTGAATGTACAGCAATTTAACTCTTTGACAATACAGAGAATGCTTTAAATAGAGTTCAAACTAATCTTCTTAACAGAAATGTCTGCAACATCCGGGGAGTCAAAGTGATCCTTTCCATTGACAGAAATTTGAAGACAGGCCAGGTATGGTAGCCCAAACCGGATAGCCTTCTCGAATAGAGCAGACTGCACACTGCACAAACACAGAAGATGGTGGCACAGTCGCAGTGTGATGTGGCGCTATCCTAGATGGAGGTGGGCCACTCCCTGTGCTCCACGGCCACGAGCATGCAGACCCTGGTCGAGACGAGAGCAGGCCTCCAGGACTGGCAGCGCCAGGTGGCGGGGAAGCCTCTGGGGATAGCTCCGCTCGCAGCCCCGTCCCATGGAGTAGCCCGGGGGCCATCAGGCTCCTCGAGGGAGGAGGAGGTAATTGGGCCTATGCCGGTGACTCTCGCTGAGAAGCTGCTGGAACACCCCAGCACCTCGGACACCCCCCCTCCTGTTCCCGGAGCATCTGGTGGGCAGCGGGTAGAACAGGTAAGCACCATGCCACCTGGGACATCTGAACAGCAGCTGGGCCCATCCAGGCTCGGTCACCCCATAAGATGGCCACCAACGGGGACCCAGGTTACAGATGGGAATCGCAACAGGCAGCCCCCACTTCTGTTGTACCATTTGGGGAACCACCTAGACGCAGCATTAGGGCCCATAAGGCCAGAAAGTTAGACAACAGTTAAGTTGGCACGGGTGCAGCGCACAGCATAGTGAAAGGGGCTAGGGCACGGATATGTATAAATTTGATAACATTAAATATCTGTTCATACCGTTGCAACCAGCCTCTGTGTTCTGTCTGATGGATGTGAAGGGTGGGCTGGTCTGGGCTGGCCAGCAAGGGGAAGCGGGGGGAGCGGTGATGCACGATCAATTGTACAAAGACTAAGGTTGGATACAACTGTGGCTTTAGAACATAGAACATAGAACATAGAACAGTACAGCACAGAACAGGCCCTTCGGCCCTCAATGTTGTGCCGAGCCATGATCACCCTACTCAAACCCACGTATCCACCCTATACCCGTAACCCAACAACCCCCCCCTTAACATTACATTTATTAGGACACTACGGGCAATTTAGCATGGCCAATCCACCTAACCCGCACATCTTTGGACTGTGGGAGGAAACCGGAGCACCCGGAGGAAACCCACGCACACAGGGGGAGGACGTGCAGACTCCACACAGACAGTGACCCAGCCGGGAATCGAACCTGGGACCCTGGAGCTGTGAAGCATTTATGCTAACCACCATGCTACCTTGCTTGCAGTAAGATGTGTGGCCACCCACAGCAGCTAGCAAAATGGCTGATGAGTAGAGGACACGCTCCTCCTACTGGGCGGAGCCAGCAGGCAGGGCCTACCGGCGAACCTGTAGTACAGGTCCTACCTTACATCACCTAATACAGGTGTAACAGTGGTTTACCACATTCACCCCCTGTTAAAAATGAGTCCGGCGGGGGTGGTGGATAACTATATACAGTATTGAATTTATGTACAGTGTTTTATCAGGGAAAAGAAAAAAAATGTCCTTTGAAAGTCCGGTGCCAGTTAGAGATTCAACGGGTCTGGTGCCTTGACATTCCGCTGGATGCGACGTAGCGGTGGCGACGATGTCAATGCTAGTGATGTCGATGCTGGCCTGATGTTAGATGATTAGGGGAGTGTGTCGAAATCCTCTTCATCCTCTGGCGTGGGCAGGGGAAGGAGGGCTGGTCCTGGTGGGATTAATGTTGGGAGCACCGGGGGAGGGGAGGGTGGCGCCAGGCCTGAGAAGTGTAAATGGGTGGAACCTGCTGGTGCCAGATCACTGAGGGAGACAGTATCTTGGTGGCCATCAGGGTATGCCACATACTGGGGGTTGGCATGGAGCAAGTGTACCCTATCCAGCAATGAGTCCGCCTTGTGGAGTCGGACGTGCCTACGGAGCAGGACTGGTCCTGGAGCCGCGAGCCAAGTGGGGAGCGACACCCCGGATGTGGACTTCCTGGGGAAGGCAAAAAGACGTTCACGGGGTGTGTTATTCGTAGCGGTGCACAGTAGTGACCGGATGGAGTGTAGTGCATCAGGGAGGACCTCCTGCCAGTGAGAGGCTGGGAGGTTCCTGGACCGTAGGGCCAGTTGGACGGCACTCCATACTGTCCCGTTCTCCCTCTCTACCTGCCCGTTTCCCCGGGGAGTAGAACATAGAACATAGACCATAGAACATTACAGCGCAGTACGGGCCCTTCAGCCCTCGATGTTGTGCCGACCTGTGAAACCATCTGAAGCCTATCTGACCTACACTTTCATTTTCATCCATATGTCTATCCAGTGACCACTTAAATGCCCTTAAAGTTGGCGAGTCTACTACTGTTGCAAGCAGGGCGTTCCACATCCCTACTACTCTCTGAGTAAAGAAACTGCCTCTGACATCTGTCCTATATCTACCACCCCTCAATTTAAAGCTATGTCCCCTCGTGTTGGTCATCACCATCCGAGGAAAAAGACTCTCACTGTCCACCCTATCTAACCCTCTGACTATCTTATATGTCTCTATTAAGTCACCTCTCAGCCTTCTCCTTTCTAACGAAAACAACTTCAAGTCCCTGAGCCTTTCCTCGTAAGACCTTCCCTCCATACCAGCCAACATCCTAGTAAATCTCCTCTGAAGCCTTTCCAAAGCTTCCATATCCTTCCTATAATGTGGTGAACAGAACTGCACGTAGTACTCCAGGAGCACCCGCACCAGAGTTATATACAGCTGCAGCATGACCTTGTGGCTCCGAAACTCAATCCCCCTACTGATAAAGGCTAGCACACCATATGCCTTCTTAACAGCCCTATTAACCTGGATGGCAACTTTCAGGGATTTATGTACCTGGATGCCGAGATCTCTCTGTTCATCTACACTACCAAGAATCTTGCCATTAGCCCAGTACTCTGCATTCCTGTTACTCCTTCCAAAGTGAACCACCTCACACTTTTCCGCATTAAACTCCATCTGCCACCTCTCAGCCCAGCTCTGCAGCTTATCTATGTCCCGCTGTATCCTATAACATCCTTCAGCACTATCCACAACTCCACCAACCTTCGTGTCATCTGCAAATTTACTAACCCATCCTTCTACACCCTCTTCCAGGTCATTTATAAGAATGACAAACAGCAGTGGCCCCAAAACAGATCCTTGCGGTACACCACTAGTAACTGAACTCCAGGATGAACATTTGCCATCAACCACCACCCTCTGTCTTCTTTCAGCTAGCCAATTACTGATCCAAACCGCTAAATCACCTTCAATCCCATACTTCCTTATTTTCTGCAATAGCCTACCGTGGGGAACCTTATCAAACGCCTTACTGAAATCCATATACACCACATCAACCGCTTTACCCTCATCCACCTGTTTGGTCACCTTCTCAAAAAACTTAATAAGGTTTGTGAGGCATGACCTACCCTTCACAAAACCGTGTTGACTATCGCTAATCAACTTGTTCTTTTCAAGATGATTATAAACCCTATCTCTTATAACCTTTTTCAACATTTTACCCACAACCGAAGTAAGGCTCACAGGTCTATAATTACCAGGGTTGTCTCTACTCCCCTTCTTGAACAAGGGGACAACATTTGCTATCCTCCAGTCTTCCGGCACTATTCCTGTCAACAAAGACAACATAAAGATCAAGGACAAAGGCTCTGCAATCTCCTCCCTGGCTTCCCAGAGAATCCTAGGATAAATCCCATCTGGCCCAGGGGACTTATCTATTTTTACACTTTCCAAAATTGCTAACACCTCCACCTTGTGAACCTTAATTCCATCTAGCCTTTCGACAGAACCTGAGTATTCTCCTCGACAACATTGTCTTTCTCCAGTGTAAACACTGACGAAAAATATCCATTTAACACTTCCCCTATCTCCTCTTATTCCACATACAACTTTCCACTACTATCCTTGATTGGCTCTAATCTTACTCTAGTCATTCTTTTGTTCCTGATATACCTATAGAAAGCCTTAGGGTTTTCCTTGATCCAATCCGCCAACGACTTTTCGTGTCCTCTCCTCGCTCTTCTTAACTCTCCCTTTAGGTCCTTCCTGGCTAACTTGTAACTCTCAAGTGCCCTAACTGAGCCTTCATGTCTCATCCTAACATAAGCCTTCTTCTTCCTCTTGACAAGTGCTTCAACTTCCTGAGTAAATCACGGTTCCCTTCCTCGACAACTTCCTCCCTGCCTGACAGGTACATACTTATCAAGGACACGCAGTAGCTGTTCCCTGAAAAAGCTCCACATTTCGATTGTACCCATCCTCTGCAGTTTCCTTCCCCATCCTATACATCCTAAATCTTGCCGAATAGCATCATAATTGCCTTTCCCCCAGCTATAATTCTTGCCTTGCGGTATATACCTATCCCTGCCCATTGCTAAAGTAAACATAACCGATTTGTGATCACTATCACCAAAATGCTCACCTACATCATCTAATTCTAACACCTGGCCGGGTTCATTACCCAGTACCAAATCCAATGTGGCCTCGCCCCTTGTTGGCCTGTCTACATACTGTGTCAGAAAACCTTCCTGCACACATTGCACAAAAACTGACCCATCTGTAGTACTCGAATTATAGTATTTCCAGTCAATATTTGGAAAGTTAAAGTCCCCCATAACAACTACCCTGTTACTCTCGCTCCTGTCGAGAATCATTATAGCTGGTCGTCCTGCTGGAGGTGATACCCCTGCTGAGCAGGAACTGACGCAGCTCATCACTTATGAATGAGGATCCCCTGTCACTGTGGATGTAGGCGGGGAAACCGAACAGAGCGAAGATTGTGTTTAGGGCTTTGATGACGGTGGCAAACGTCATATCGGGGCATGGGATGGCGAAGGGGAATCTGGAGTACTCATCGACCACACTGAGAATATACGTGTTTCGGTCGGTGGAGGGGAGGGGCCCTTTGAAATCCACGCTGAGGTGTTCAAAGGGGCGGGGGGCTTTCACCAGGCACGCACAGTCTGGCCGGTAGAAGTGCGGCTTGCACTCCGCACAGACCTGGCAGTCCCTGGTGACTGTCCGTACTTCCTCGAGGGAGTAGGGCAGATTGCGAGCCTTGACATGATGGTACAATCGTGTGACCCCTGGGTGACAGGGGCTGTCGTGTAGGACCCGGAGTTGGTCTACTTGTCCGCTAGCACATGTACCTCGGGATAGGGCGTCTGGGGGTTCGTTAAGTTGCCGGGGCGATACAAAATCTCGTAATTATAGGTGGAGAGCTCAATTCTCCACCGCAAGATTTTATCGTTTTTGATCTTGCCCCGCTGCGTGTTGTTAAACATGAAACCCACCCGTTGGTCAGTGAGGAGAGTGAATTTCCTGCCGGCGAGGTAATGCCTCTAATGCCGCACAGCTTCAACGATAGCTTGGGCCTCTTTTTCAACGGACGAGTGCCGAATTTCTGAGGCATGAAGGGTGCAGGAAAAAAATGCCAAGGGTCTGCCTGCCTGATTGAGGGTGGCGGCAAGTGCGACGTGATGCATCGCTTTCTACTTGGAAGGGCAGTGTCTCGTCTACTGCGTGCATCCCGGCCTTGGCTATATCAGCTTTGATACGGGCGGAGGCCTGTTGTGCCTCGGCCGTCAGGGGAAAGTCGGTGGACTGTATGAGTGGGCGGGCCTTGTCCGCATAGTTTGGGACCCACTGAGCGTAGTAGGAGAAGAACACCAGGCAGCGTTTGAGGGCCTTGGGGCAGTGGGGGAGGAGAAGCTCCATGAGTGGGCGCATGCGGTCGGGATCGGGCCCCAGAACTCCATTCTGGACCACATAGCCGAGGATGGCTAAGCGGGTTGTGCTGAACATACACTTCGCCTTGTTGTAGGTAAGGTTGAGGAGAGTGGCGGTGTGGAGGAATTTGGTAAGATTAGTGTCGTGGTCCTGCTGGTCATGGCCGCAGATGGTGATGTTGTCTCAGTACGGGAAGGTGGCCCGCAAACTGTACCATTCGGTCCATCTCCCTTTGGAAGGCCGAGACCCCGTTAGTGACGCCAAAGGGAACCCTGAGGAAGTGATAGAGACGACTGTCCGCCTCGAAGGCAGTGTATGGACGGTCCGATTTACGAATGGGGAGCAGGTGGTAGGCGGATTTAAGGTCAATCGTCGAGAAGACCCGGTACTGGGCAATCTGATTGACCACATCAGATATGCGTGGGAGGGGGTACGCATCGAGCTGCGTGTACCGATTGATGGTCTGGCTGTAGTCCATGACCATTCTGTGTTTCTCCCCAGTTTTAACGACTACCGCTTGGGCTCTCTAGGGGCTGTTGCTGGCCTCGATGATGCCTTCCCGAAGCAGCCGCTGGACCTCGGACCTGATGAAGGTCTTGTCCTGGGTGCTGTACCGTCGGCTTCTTGTGGCAACGGGTTTGCAATCCGGAGTTAGATTGGGAAAGAGGGAGGGTGGATTAGTTTCGCGAGGCCGCATACAGTGAGGGGTGATAGGGGCCCGCTGAATTTGAGGGTAAGGCTCTGGAGATTGCACTGGAAGTCCAGGCCTAGTAGTCATGCACCTCAGAGATCAGGAAGGACGTAGAGGCGGAAGCCACTAAATTCTACGCCCTGGACCGTGAGAGTGACCGTGCAGAACCCCCAGATCGCGACGGAATGGGATCTGGAGGCCAGGGAGATTCTTTGATTGGCGGGGTGGACCTCCAATTTAGACAGCACTTTACCATATCCGGGTGGCTTAAGCTTTCGGTGCTCCCGGAGTCCAGCAGGCAAGAGGTCACATGACCGTTGATTCTCACACTTGTCGAAGCCAGATTGTGCGGACAGGACTGGTCGATCGTCACTGAGGTGAGCTGCGGTCGGTCATCGCTGGCATCAGAAGATGGAGAGCATACGGGGCCCAGGTCGTGAAATGCTGTCGGCGTCCATGGCCCATGGGGAAGACAGGATGGCGGCACCTGAAGATTTTGCGGGGGACAAAATGGCGGCGCCCATGGGTCGCACGTTGCGGGAGCTGGACAAGATGGTGGCACCCATGGGCCGCACGATGAGGGGGCTGGACAAGATGACGGCGCCCATGGGCCGCACGTGGACTGAGGGGGGGAGATGGTTGCCCCCACTGTCCGCTCGTGGCCCCGGGAGGTGAAGATGGCGGCGCCCATTGGCCGCGCGTGGGCCTGGGAGGTGAAGATGGCGGCTCCCACTGGCTGCGCATGGTCCGGGATAAAGATGGTGGCGCCCATTGTGTGTAGGTCAGGGGTAGGGGGCAATAGTGGCGACTGCGCGGGCCTGGCACACCGTGGCAAAGTGCCCCTTTTTGCCGCAAGCCTTACAAATGGCAGGGGTGCTTCTGCTGGCCACAGAAGTAACATCGGGGACCCCCAGGGTGCACGTGTTGGCGTGTGGTGCAGGCGTACTGACTGGGTGAAGACCCGGCTGGGGCGGCCGTCTGTGGGATCCACGAGGGATAGGAGGAGTGGGCCGCGCGGCCGGAGGGGTAGGCCTGAGCATTACGTGAGGTGACCATCATGGAGAGTGCTAGCTTTTTAGTCTCAGCTAGGTCGAGCGTGATGCCTTCTAGCAGTCTTTGCCCTATGAGGTCCGACCCAATCCCTGTTACAATCGCATCGCGCAGAAGAAGGTTGGAATGTTCAGCGGCCATAACGGCCTGACAGTCACAGTCCCGGACGAGTGGGATTAGGGCCAACCAGAAGTCTTCTATGGACTCACCAGGGAGTTGAGAGCGAGTGGCGAGTATGTGCCTGGTGAAGAGTGTGTTCGTCTTCCGCGCATAGTTTTCTTTGAGGACGCCATGGCGTCTGCGTAATTCAGAGCGTCCTGGATCAGCGGAAACACGTTGGAGCTCAACCTTGAGTACAGGATCTGCATCTTCTGAGCCTCCGTCGGAGGGGTGGTCGCTGAGTTGATATCGGCCTCAAAGCAAGCTGGCCAGTGATTAAAGTCCTTTTCGGTGTTGCTTGATTGCGGATCCAGCTGCAGGCGATATGGTTTGATTCGGAGGTCCACCTTTTGGAAAATCTTACTGCAATAAATTGATGCACGATCAATTGTACAAAGACTAAGGTTGGATACAAATGTGGCTTTATTGCAGTAAGATGTGTGGCCTCCCACAGCAGATGGCGAAATGGCTGCTGAATAGAGGACACGCTCCTCCTACTGGGCGGAGCCAGCAGGCAGGGGCAACCGGACGAACCTGTAGTACAGGCCCTACCTTACATCACCTAACACAGGTGTAACAGGGGTTTACCACAAGCGGGAATTGGGAGATATTGTGGGTGGGCAGAGCTCCTCATCCTCCCTCGCACCGTCCCCATCTCCGCCACCCCAGGGATTCGATGGCACCGTGCAATGGGATGGCCAGCTCACATGCAGGGATCACCCAGGTGGACAGTGGGAAGTGCAACCGTCAGACTTTAGCGAATGATGCAGAGAATCAGAGCTCATCGCAGAGCGGGTTGTCATCATCCTCCATCCCATGGACCAGACCCGCTGTTACTGCCAACCCAGGGCCCACACCCACGTAGTGCAGCAGGTATGTATCACGGAGGCGGTTGCAGGCTGTGGTGGTGGGGGGTGGGGATGCCTGTCCATGCCCCGCCCAGTCCCCCACCTACCTAATTGATGAAACTGGAGACAATCAGAGCGTCCGTCCCGTGCGTGTGGGGTCAGGAGCACACATTGTGCAATCTCCCATGTCCTGCCCATTCACTTCTTCCTCCTCAGACAAGGCCTGGCATTCATTCTGCTCCTCCAGCATGTTGTCCCTCTGCTCCACGATGTTGAGGACGCAGCAGACCACCGCAATGCAGGTGAGCCTCCCAGCACCATACTGGAGGCCCCTTCCAGAACTGTCCAGACACCGCATCTTCTGGATGCAGAAGCACCGCTCAAGCACGCCCTGGTTGCTGCTTATAACAGGTCTCCTCATCAGCCTGCGGCCTTCGGATAAGTGTCATCAGCCACGACAACAGCGGATAACCCCTGTATTGTAGAGGAACAAGCCATTCAGCCCTCAATGTCTGCGCCAACCATGCTGCCCATCTAACCTAAAACTTTCAACACTTCTGGCATCCGCATCCCTCTATTCCCATCCTATTCATCTATTTGTCAAGATGCCCCTTAAACGTCACTATTGTCCCTACTTCCACCACCTCCTCCGGCAGCGAGTTCCAGACACCCACTACCCTCTGTGTAAAAAACGTTCCTTGCACTTCTCCTCTAAACTTTGCCCCTCGATCCTTAAACCTATGTCCCCCACTAATTGACCCCTCCGCCCTGGGAAAAAGCTTCTGACTATCCACTCTGTCTATGCCCCTCATAATTTTGTAGATTTCTATCAGGTCATCGTTCAAGTGAGAACAAAGCAAATTTATCCAACCGCTCCTCATGGCTAATGCCCTCCATACCAGGCAACATCCTTGTAAACCTCTTCTGTATCCACTCAAAGCCTCCACATCCTTCCGGCAGTGTGGCAAACAGAATTGAACACTGTACTCAAGTGTGGCCTAACTAAGATTCCTTACAACTGCAGCATGACTTTCCAATTGTTATATTCAATAGCCAAGCTTACATGTCGGCAATGGCGGCTATTCCTGCTGCCCGGGCAATCTGGTGGGCTCGGTCTACATTAAAATGGATGCATTGTGCCAACTGGGCAGATAGGGGCTCCATGACAGCACGGATACACCTTTACACCAAGCTCTGTGAGACCCCAGACGGGTCTCCACTTTTCACCTGAAAGGACCCCATGGCGTAAAGGTTCAGCACGACCATACCTTGGTGGCCACCGGGAGCAGGTGACCTCCCCCATTCCCCTGCGGTGCCAGGTGTGCCATGATCTGGCAGATATGCTGCACTGTCTCCCAGCTCAGCTGGAGTCTTCGACAGCATGCCCGGCCTGGCAAGTCCTCAAATGACAGGCTCTGCCGGTACACCCAAGGCCTCATGCGGCACCTCCTTTGCACCACCTCCTGCTCCTCGGCCTGTTGGGTGGCCAGCTCTCCATCCTCAGCGGCTGCCTCCTGATTTGCTGCTGCAGGCTCAGCTGGTGCAGAGCACTCCTCCTCGAGCAGCCTCAACTCGTACCACCACAGGGTATCCCGCAAGGCTGTGGTGATTAGGTGGAAAGCCACCACTACAGGCTGTATTCCATTATTCATTGACTGCAGGGGGTGAAAGACTGACATTTTACTATGGTGCATGCCCTCATGCCCAACCAGGTCCAACAGGCTACGTGGTGCCCCCGGTTAGCACTGCGGGCTCTGTCCCCACATGTCCCCGCTCTTTTCCGCACAATAGGACCATCAGTAGCCAGAACCATGGGGGCCGATGGCCTTGGCACCTGTCCCTGCTGCCAGGGGTACAGTCAGCTGGCACTGTCCTTGCAAGCAGTACACTTATCTGGTGGCCTCATAGGGGCTACAGGCGGTTCCTGGGTGCAGTGCCTGATGCCCCGATGCGGGTGGCAGCCAATTGGGGGGGGGGGTATGGTGGAGGGTGAGTGCATGGGGAGGGTGGTGGACGCTGGGGTGGGTCTGGGGGAGTCAGGGCACCCACTCGGCCGGTGTCCTTTTGTTGAACCAGGGTCCATGGTGGGGGTCAGTGGGGTGCGCAGCAATATGGATGCCTTACAGGCTGTGGCAATGGCGGTCCATGACTGGATACTGCCTCAGTCCAGTGTGGGGGGGGGGATTATCCCGGCAACACTGCACCTACCTCCGTCACAACCCCTCCCCCCACTCCAAACCCCCCAGCCCAGCCAGCCCCGCTAGTGTCTGGCCCAGCAACCCATAGTCGCGCCTCTCCATGTCCTGCCTTTTCTCTCCCTCATCAGCCACTGCGCCAGTTTCCCAACTTTTAAATGCTCAAGTGAACCTCGCCTTCGGGAATTCGCCCCAGTGGAGGTGGATAATCGCGGAGGCCCCAGAGAATAGCGGGTTGGGTCTGTTAATGATATGTCAAGAGTGCTTACGGTACCTGCGTTCCGGAACACATTGACGCCACTGTTGAGGTGATGGAGAATTGTTATTTGTGAAATCAGCGGCCACCACAATTTTGGCGGCAGAACCGATTCTCTGCCCAATCGCTTTTGCCGATTCCAGCATCTGCTGATGGAGAATCCCGCACTCTATTCCCCCATGCAGCAAAATCTGGAGCCGGATTTTCATGCCTATCAGAAAGGAGGTGAGTGAGATTTAGAAATGGCGCGATTCCAGAATTCCCACGCCCATTCTCATTTTGTGGGATCTTTAAGAGTGAGACATAATGTTGAGGGGTGGCAGCACGGTAGCACAGTGGTTAGCACAGTTAACACTGTGAAGCACAGTTGCTTCACAGCTCCAGTGTCCCAGTTTTGATTCCCGGCTTGGGTCACTGTCTGTGTGGAATCTGCACGTTCTCCCCGTGTGTGCGTGGGTTTCCACCTGGTGCTCAAGTTTCCTCCCACAGTCCAAACATGTGCAAGTTAGGTGGATTGGCCATTCTAAATTGCCCTTAGTGTCCAAAAAGATTAGGTGGGGTTACTGGGTTAAGGGGATAGGGTGGAGGTGTGGGGCTAAGTGGGATGCTCTTTCCAAAGGCCGGTGCAGACTCGATGGGCTGAATGGCCTCCTTCTGCACTGTAAATCCTATGATTCTATGAAACCTATATGAAATGAAATGAAAATCGCTTATTGTCACGAGTAGACTTCAATGAAGTTACTGTGAAAAGCCCCTAGTCGCCACATTCCGGCGCCTGTTCGGGGAGGCTGTTACGGGAATCGAACCGTGCTGCTGGCCTGCTTGGTCTGCTTTCAAAGCCAGCGTTTTAGCCCAGTGTGCTAAACAGCCCCTATATGTATCAATACTGCCCTTGCTTGCTCCATTGCGGGGTTGGATATTTTAGAATTCCTGCCATTTTTATTGAGTCAGGTTTTGTTTTGGTAGGAGGCATAGTTCATGGCACCTGAGAGGGCCAATGCCGAAGCTTAGTCTGGAGTCAGGAACATTTCAACAGGTAAGCTCAGATGGTGCACGTGCACATACTGAAAGACTGCATGATAACTTATTCACAATTTTAAAACACATATTTAATGATAACCTTAGGTTTAGAAAAGGTAAGTGATCATTAAAATGACCAGTAGTTTGAAAGTGTCAGTATCCAGTGAAAAGAAGTTCCAGAATTTTGATGCAGTGACAGTAATGGAATATTGATATTGTTCCAGATCAGGATGGAGTGTGGCTTGGTGGGGAACGTGCAGATCATGAGTTCATGGGTTTATAAAGTGTTGTCTAAAGAAACTTGGTGAGTTGCTGCAGTCCATCTTGTAGATGGTACACATTAGGCCACTCTGCATTGCTGGTTGAGGGAGTAAATGTTGAAGGTGGCGAATGGGATGGCAATCGAGCGGGCTGCTTTGTCCTGCAACATTTTGAGTTAGGAAAATACCTGCTCCCATGAGTTAATGAATCCCTGCAGATCTACATAAATGAGCAATCCAAATCTTCCCTTTGAAACTATCTCGATCTGTCAATCAAAACGATTTTAGCAGACAATAGTCAGTGAAATTGAATGTAAACA
This sequence comes from Scyliorhinus canicula, assembly GCF_902713615.1. Classification (NCBI taxonomy): domain Eukaryota; kingdom Metazoa; phylum Chordata; class Chondrichthyes; order Carcharhiniformes; family Scyliorhinidae; genus Scyliorhinus; species Scyliorhinus canicula. The sequence goes on from NC_052147.1 coordinate 219,321,278, forward strand.
ATGTAGTTCAAAGCTTTTAGCCTTCTAGGCATACCTACAAGCTTCCGTACTTTAAAAGGCAATGATGACTGTGACAACACCACTTCAAAGGTTTCCACCATCTTAATGGGATTACTTTTACTTTCATTTCACAGACCTTTAAACTTGGCATACTGGCATATTTTTTAAGGGTTTAGTGGTACAGATGGGATCACTTTCACTTTATTATGAAAGATGTGTATTTCTGAGATACAGACTGACTGTTTAATTTATATAAGGGTACAGATGAGAACACTTTCACTTTACTTTGGGAAAACTTTAACTTTTAGATCCTGAGTGACTTTTTTGATTTATTTTTTCAATTTAGTGTGGCCAATTCTCCGACCCTACACATCTTTTTGGTTGTGGCGCTGAGACTCACACAGTCATGGGGATAATGTGCAAACTTCACATGGACAGTGACTTTGGGCCGGGATCAAAGCCAGGTCTTCGGCACCGTGCCATCCCTGAGTGACATTTTAAAGGGCTTAAAGTCTGGGGAGGGAAGCAAAAGATGCCCCATCCCAGGAAAGACCCCTGATCTGAGCCCCTCCAGACCAGCACAAGCTCTCCAGATTCCCATCTCCCATGAAGGAACCCCTCAGCTCCACGGAAGCACCCCTCGGACAGCAAGCCACCAGGTCCACGTTCCTCAGGACTTGCGCCAATTCATGCCAGCGGGACTCTCGGCTGGGAGGGCTTGGGCATCTCAGCTGGAAAGTGAATTGGGCACCCTGCCCGTCAATTAAATACTAACAGCTGTGATGAGCTATTTACATGTTTCGCCGGGTCAGGGCAGGAAACTCGTTGGGGAAATCAGGAAACCTGTTATGGCCAGCGGGGTGGGCCAGGATACTCAAGACCAGTTTAACGCCTGGCGGGAATCCCGATTTTGGTCCGATGCAGGATTCAGCAGGCCACCGCGAATCCCGCGGCTAATGGGCAGCCTTGGAGAATCCCGGCCAGAAGTATCTAATCATAAATGAATGCTTCTTCAACACATAGCAATCCTGGAATAGGCGCAAGGAATATGTTTAAATTAGATGGTCCTCCTATACCTCGCATTAACTGTAGTTATTTTCCGTGTGCAACCAAACTAATATCCACAGTGCCAACTGTTTTTTTCTGTGATTGGAAATGGGACCTCAAACGACAATGCACAATGGGCTAAATCGCTGGCTTTTAAAGCAGACCAAGGCAGGCCAGCAGCACGGTTCAATTCCCATACCAGCCTCCTGAACAGGCGCCGGAATGTGGCGACTCGGGGCTTTTCACAGCAACTTCATTTGAAGCCTACTTGTGACCAATAAGCGATTTTTATTTCATTTCATTTCAATGAATTTAAACCAGAAAGTTAAGAATCTGTGAACCCTGAACAATTAAATTGGTGAAAATATCTTTTAACAAAACAAATTATAGTGAAACTGGGAAAGAGGGCCATTTCTTCAAAATGAACAATTAATTGTTTTATTAAATTTTTAAAAATATTCCACAGTCAACTTGGTTCATAAAGTAATTTATTATAATGCAAAATGCAATACACAAAAGCTTCCCACATAATGACTGACAACAGAAATACATTCAGAAATACACCGGAAAGTATTGCATGATGCAACATTAATTTAAAATGTTGATATGAATAGCTGTTTAAAAAGCACCTGCATCAAATCCGTTAACTAACAAAAACAATTCACTTGATAATATGCTATTAATTTTCAGTCAACTGACTCCATATTAAACATGTCATGTTTTAAATACAGCACACATTGATTTGTTACAACTTGATAAATTCAATACCAAATGCATGTTCCTCTTCAATACGTTTGGGGAAAGCTCAGTTCCCAGGTGCTGCTGAGAAGAAAAGGACATGAAGTCTTATTGCATCAGTTCTCTCCTCCCATTATATAGCTTTTCTCGAGAACCCCAGGCCTACACCTCCAAGAGGAACAGTGTGCACGTATTCCTCTTCCTCCTCAGTTTTTGACCCGCATGCCCAAATGCAGAGATGCCCTAACAGCTGGAAATAGGCTTCTGTTTGCTCCCCCCCCCCCCCCCTCAGACTGACGATCCGAGGAAGCCTCAGGAGGACTCTAAGGATGCTCACTGGCCCCAAGCAGATGTTACATTTTCTTCTCCGACACAATCTTTCGTCTTTAGGCCTCTGATTACTGCTCTCCAAAGAATCATGGAACGCCACTCTGAGTACCACAACTGCATTCCCTCCAACCAAACCCAATCCTTTGGGCAAGTGAAGGAGACACAGCCGGAGTGAGACATATCCAGAGTGGGAATTTGGAACTTGGGAATTTGGAGCAGTGAGGTAACCAGGAAAGGTAAGTGTTAAGTCTAATTCTGCTGTTTTTCAGTTAAAAGTGCAGTGTGTAGCATTCTGTCTGATTGGCTGAAGCTGCCCCCATTCCTGAGAGGCAATTATCTGTCAGTCACCTGAGGCCAATTTAGTGGCACAAAGGTGCACATTATATTCTTCTCTTTGAAGCTTAAGTAGTGTGAGTCACCCTGGTAAGCTGAGGTCTGTGTAAAAGACAGACAGAAAGCGCACTCAGTAAGCTTTGCGCAAGTGAGGGAGACACAGCCGGAGTGGGAATTTGGAACTTGGTAATTTGGCGCAGTGAGGTAATTCGGTGCAGAGTGGGAGAAGGTGCTTTTTCCCTACTGTTTTGTTCTTTCTCTTTCTTCTGGTCTGAGAACCAGAAAGCATCTGACAACCTGTAAATATAAGTGATTTTTATTTATTTGTATTACCTTTTCAAATTATGTGTGGGGGGGGGGGGGGGGGGGGGAACTGAAGTGACATCACAGTAAAGCTGTGACCTGATTGGCTGGTTGGGAAGCTACACTAAATTAAAAAATTAAGCATTGTTAAACTAATTAAACACAATTACTTATTACTTAATTATAATTTAGAGGGGTATCTAAGCCAGATATCGGAGAGTACTGTATTTAGCGTTCACATTTATAGTAGAAATCTAGTGCTCGGAAACATATAGTTAACAGTAACTTTTTTTTTAATTTTTAAATTTAATTTACTAATTAATTGACGCAATGTCAATAAGAGGGGTGCAGTGCTCTGACTGTGAGATGTGGCAGGTCCGGGAGGCTTCCAGCGTCCCGGATGGCTTCATCTGCAGAAAGTGCAGCCAACTGGAGCTCCTCACAGACCGCATGGTTCGGTTGCAGCAGCAGTTGGATGCACTTAGGAGCATGTAGGTGGCGGAAAGCGTCATAGATAGCAGTTATATAAATGTGGTCTTACCCAAGGTGCAGGCAGAGAAATGGGTGACCACCAGAAAGGGCAGGCAGTCAGTGCAGGAATCCCCTGTGGTTATCCCCCTCTCAAACAGGTATATCCTTTGGATATTGTTGGGGGGGATAGCCTATCAGGGGAAAACAACATCACCAGCCAGAGCAGTGGCACCATGGCTGGCTCTGATGTTCAGAAGGGAGGGTAAAAGCGCAGAAGAGCAATAGTCATAGGGGACACTAGAGTCAGGGGCACAGATAGGCGCTTCTGTGGACGTAAAAGAGACTCCAGGATGGTATGTTGCCTCCCTGGTGCCAGGGTCCAGGACGTCTCCACACGGGTAGCGGGCATCCTGAAGGGGGAAGGCAAACAGGCAGAGGTCGTTGTACATATCGGTACTAACGAAATAGGCAGGAAGGGGCACGAGGTCCTGCAGCAGGAGTTCAGGGAGCTAGGCAGAAAGTTAAAAGACAGGACCTCTAGGGTTGTAATCTCGGGATTACTCCCTGTGCCACGTGCCAGTGAGGCTCGAAATAGGAAGATAGAGCAGTTAAACACGTGACTAAACAGCGGGTGTAGGAGGGAGGGTTTCCGTTATCTGGACCACTGGGAGCTCTTCCGGGGCAGGTGTAATCTGTATAAGAAGGACGGGTAGCATATAAACTGGAGAGGTGTAAATATCCTGGCCACGAGGTTTGCTAGTGCCACATGGGAGGGTTTAAACTAGTATGGCAGGGGGGTGAGTACTGGAGCAATAGGTCAGAAGGTGAAAGCATTGAGGGAGAACTAGGGAATTGGGCCAGTATGGCTCTGAGGCAGACCAGACAGGGAGATGTTGCGGAACACAGCGGCTCTGGTGGCCTGAAGTGCATATGTTTTAATGCAAGAAGTATTACAGGTAAGGCAGATGAACTTAGAGCTGTGAATTAGTACATGGAACTATAATGTTGTTGCCATTAAGGAGACCTGGTTGAGGGATGGACAGGATTGGCAGCAAAACATTCCAGGATTTAGATGTTTCAGGTGGGACAGAGGGGGATGTAAAAGGGGTGAGTTGCGCTACTGGTTAGGGAGAATATCATAGCTGTACTACAGGAAGACACCTCAGAGAGCAGTGAGGCTATATGGGTAGAGATCAGGAATAAGAAGGGTGTAGTCACAATGTTGGGGGTTTACTACAGGCCTCCCAACAGCCAGAGGGAGATAGAGGAGCAGATAGATAGACAGATTTTGGAAAAGAGTAAAAACAATGGGGTTGTTGTGATGGGAGACTTCAACTTCCCCAATATTGACTGGGACTCACTTAGTGCTAGGGGCTTAGACAGGACAGAGTTTGTAAAGAGCATCCAGGAGGGCTTCTTAAAACAATATGTAGACAGTCCAACTAGGGAAGGGGCTGTACTGGACCTGGTATTGGGGAATGAACCTGGCTAGGTGGTAGAAGTTTCAGTAGTTCCCGAAGCATTTCAGAAACAGTGACCATAATTCAGTAAGTTTTAAAGTGCTGGTGGACAAGGATAAGAATGGTCCTAGGGTGAATGTGCTAAATTGGGGGAAGGCTAATTGTAACAATATTAGGCGGGAACTGAAGAACCTAGATTTGGGGCTTATGTTTGAGGGTAAATCAACATCTGACATGTGGGAAGCTTTCAAGTGTCAGTTGAAAGGAATTCAGGACCGGCATGTTCATGTGAGGAAGAAGGATAAATACGGCAAAATTCGGGAACCTTGGATAATGAGAGATATTGTAGGCCTCGTCAAAATGAAAAAGGAGGCATTTGTCAGGGCAAGAAGGCTGGGAACAGACGAAGCCTGTGTGGAATATAAGGAAAGTAGGAAGGAACTTAAGCAAGGAGTCAGGAGGGCTAGAAGGGGTCACAAAAAGTCATTGGCAAATAGGATTAAAGAAAATTCCAATGCTTTTTACACGTACATAAAAAGCAAGAGTTTAGCCAGTGAAAGGGTTGGCCCACTAAAGGATAGGCAAGGGAATCTATGTGTGGAGCCAGAGGAAATGGGTGAGGTACTAAATGAATACTTTGCATCAGTATTCACCAAAGAGAAGGAATTGGTGGATGTTGAGGCTGGAGAAGGGTGTGTAGATAGCCTGGGTCACACTGAGATCCAAAAAGATGAGGTGTTGGGCGTCTTGAAAAATATCAAGGTAGATAAGTCCCAAGGGCCTGATGGTATTTACCCCAGAATACCGAAGGAGGCTAGAGAGGAAATTGCTGAGGCCTTGACAGAAATATTTGGATCCTCACTGTCTTCAGGTGATGTCCCGGAGGACTGGAGAATATCCAATGTTGTTCCTTTGTTTAAAAAGGGCAGCAAGGATAATCCAGGGAACTGCAGGCCGGTGAGCCTTACGTCAGTGGTAGGGAATTTACTGGAGAGAATTCTTCGAGACAAGATCTACTCCCATTTGGAAGCAAATGGACGTATTAGTGAGAGGCAGCATGGTTTTGTGAAGGGGATGTTGTGTCTCACTAACTTGATAGAGTTTTATGAAGAGGTCACAAAGATGATTGATGCAGGTAGGGCAGTGGATGTTGTCTATATAGACTTCAGTAAGGCCTTTGACAAGGTCCCTCATGGTAGACTGGTACAAAAGGTGAAGTCACATGGGATCAGGGGTGAGCTGGCAAGGTGGATACAGAACTGGCTAGGTCATAGAAGGCAGAGAGCAGCAATGGAAGGGTGCTTTTCTAATTGGAGGGCTGTTACTAGTGGTGTTCCGCAGAGATCAGTTCTGGGACCTTTGCTGTTCATAGTATATATAAATGATTTGGAGGAAAATGTAACTGGTCTGATTAGTAAGTTTGCAGACAACACAAAGGTTGGTGGAATTGCGGAAAGCGATGAGGACTGTCAGAGGATACAGCAGGATTTAGATCGTTTGGAGACTTGGGCGGAGAGATGGCAGATGGAGTTTAATCCGGGCAAATGTGAGGTAATGCATTTTGGAAGGTTTAATGCAGGTAGGGAATATACAGTGAATAGTAGAACCCTCAAGAGTATTGAAAGTCAGAGAGATCTAGGTGTACAGGTCCACAGGTCACTGAAAGGGGCAACACAGGTGGAGGTAGTCAAGAAGGCATACGGAATGCTTGTCTTCATTGGCCGGGGCATTGACTATAGGAATTAGCAAGTCGTGTTGCAACTGTATAGAACCTTAGTTAGGCCACACTTGGAGTGTAGTGTTCAATTCTGATCGCCACACTACCAGAAGAATGTGGAGGCTTCAGAGAGGGTGCAGAAGAGATTTACCAGGATGTTGCCTGGTATGGAGGGCATTAGCTATGAAGAGAGGTTGAATAAACTCGGTTTGTTCTCACTGGAACGACGGAGGTTGAGGGGCGACCTGATCGAGGTCTACAAAATTATATCGGGCATAGACAGAGTGGATAGTCAGAGGCTTTTCCCCAGGGTAGAGGGATCAATTACTAGGGGGCATAGGTTTAAGTTGCGAGGGGCAACGTTTCGAGGAGATGTACGAGGCAAGTTTTTTTACACTGAGGGTAGTGGGTGCCTGGAACCCGCTGCCGGAGGAGGTGGTGGAAGCAGGGACAAAAGTGACATTTAAGGGGCACCTTGACAAATACATGAATCGGATGGGAATAGAGGGATACGGACCCAGGAAGTGTAGAAGATTTTAGTTTAGTCGGGCAGCATGGTCAGCATGGGCTTGGAGGGCCGAAGGGCCTGTTCCTGTGCTGTACTTTTCTTTGTTCTTTGTTCTTTGTTTAATCCCAGCAAAAGGCCCAGTCCAAATCATGCTAATGGCCTGGAACCTTAGCTGTTTATGGAGCTCATATCAGGGACTCTATCCCTGCCTATCACTGGCAAGGCATTATCAGTTTCAGTATGTTTAACAATGTAAACAGCCTTTCAGGCTGGATGCAGAACAGGTGAAAAATTGTCAGTATTCACTCTGCACCAGTCCACATGAATAGGTAGGAGGCTCAAGCCAGTCCAAACAGAATGCTATATTCAAATAAAGCAACCACATGAAATCTAGGAGGGTTGAGCCACCACTCCAGGTGGGCAGGCAGTCACTACATACTACTGGGAAAATAATTTCTCTAATTCTAGATTCAAATTGTGTACTTTAGTTGCACTTGAAATGAAAATCGTTTATTGTCACGAGTAGGCTTCAAATGAAGTTACTGTGAAAAGCCCCTAGTCGCCACATTCCGGCACCTGTCCTGGGAGGCTGGTACGAGAATCGAACCGTGCTGCTGGCCTGCTTGGTCTGCTTGAAAAGCCAGCGATTTAGCCGAGTGAGCTAAACCAGCCCCTGGTTTCACTTATAAGTGAAACGTTTTATTTTTTAAAAAATCTAAGAGGCACTATATAGAAGAAAAAACTTGCATTTTGCATGGCCTTTCAGAACCGCAGAATCTCCCAAACTGCTCTACGACCATTACTGTGCCTTTTAAGTGCAATTATTACTGTAATGGTCGGAAACCTTGCAGCCAATTTGTGCACAGCAAGATCCCACAAACTGGGATAAATAACCGGATAATCTGTTTTAATGGTGTTCGTGTCCTGACAAAACATGTCCCTCAACCAAGGAAAATTGCCATGCTCTGCTTCCATGAGTACCGTCATTAATTTTGTACAATATTGGAAGGCAGTTGGCGTCTCAGTTTCACTTCCACTTTTCATTTTTTTTTTTCTTTTTCAAGATGCCAGTTCCGACAGCTCTGCACTGCACTGCCAGTCCAGATGGCGTACTGGAGTGTCTGGAATGGGGTTTGAAACCATGATGGCTAAAATAATCACTCTTTGTCTGTTGAGGCAGGGGGGGGGAGGCGGAGAGAGTGAACTCCAGCACAAGGGTACAATCTTAAATCAAGCTATTCTAATATTAGTACTGCTTGAAAACAGAGCATCGCCATCAACAAATTGCTGTTGAAACAACTTAAACTCACTGAGAAAGCTAGTGCTGGCATTTAACAACATCGTACAATCACAGAATGTCATTTTGTGTCGTGAATCATATGAATCAAAGTGCCATTTTAGGCGTGCTTGGCAGGGTGTTTGCTGCTGGCATTTTGGGTGAGATCCACACTGCTATTCAACCAAATGTAATAATCTTTTTTGGACTTGCCAGTTTGTTCCCGGTCAAACCCATACTTGGAAATGGGGAGCTGCTCAGCGTGACCAGCTCCTCAGGGATCGGATCTCAGTTTTGAAACGGAATTTTGAGTTTGAGGGACCCCACACCCCCATCCATGGGCAATGTAACCCCCCCCCCCCCCCGCACACATCGGCATTACTCCTCCCCCCTCCAAGTGAGGACACCCTGGTATGAGGCCAGTGAGGGCACATTCCCCTTTTCAGGCCTCCCCATCCCCCCTTTTGGCCCACCCCCTTTCCGTGTATCCAACCCTACCCCACAAACTTCATGAGGCCCCTTCATACACGCGTTTATCAACGCCCACCCTTCATACTCTCATACTCCCCTCACCCGCCCTTTCGTGGGCATGCCACCCCTCAGGCCCAGACCCTTGGCAGTGCCAGCCTGGCACATGAACACCCTGGCACTGGCAACCAGGCACCCTGGAAGTGCTGTCCAGGCACCTTGACAGTGCCAGGGTGGCAGTGCCACCGTGTCAAGCTGGCAGTGCCAAGCACCAAGGTACCTGGCACAGGAGAGCCAGGGTGCACCCTGCCCAGTCCCCGACCACCCAGGGGTTTGCAATGGCCTGGGAAACCCCCCAGGTGCCATTACACCTGGTCTACTTTTGTGAGGACCAATACTAAACGGGGCCCGGCCAAGGCCTCGCTGGGGAGGCCGTGAGGTCCCTGGCACCAGGGGAATCCACTCAGGCATATTTAAATGAGCTTAATGGTTGTGAATCTCACGAGAGGCCGGCCTCATCACGACGCCAAGTCGGGCACAGCACATCCGGTAAACTGGGTTCATTGTTTCTATTCAAGTAATCAGCTAATGACTATTGAATGCTTCTTAAGGGCTCTGATAACAAGGTGTATGACCCTGCAATGTTACTCAAACTCCTCAGCCCAGAAAGAGAACAACTGAAACTCTGGAGCCCAATTTCCACAGGCAATAGGTGTTCCGAGAATTTTTAAAATTTGAAATTGTTTTTAAATTACTCATCCCTTCAGTCTCCTTTTTCTCCCTTGATCCAATATGTATGTCCAGCCTTATTGACTTGATTCCACTTCATCCTATTTCCTCCCCTAATATTTCTCTGTTTATTTCTTAATTCTTAAATCCTATTAGAACATAGAACATACAGTGCAGTGCCATTCGGCCCATTGAGTCTGCACCAGCCCAATTAAACCCTCACTTCCACCCTATCCCTGTAACCCAATAACTCCTCCTAACATTTTTGGTCACTAAGGGCATTTTATCATGGCCAATCCACCTAATCTGCACATCTTTGGACTGTGGGTGGAAACCAGAGTACCCGGAGGAAACCCACGCAGACACGGGGAGAACGTGCAGACTCCACACAGACAGTGACCCAGTGGGGAATCAAACCTGGGACACTGACGCTGTGAAGCCACAGTGCTAGTCACTTGTGCTACTGTGCTGCCCATCATGGCCATGCTTAGTTAAGGGTGTAGAGACCTAGGGCAGGATTCTCCAACCCCGCCGCCTGGTCGGAGAATCCCGCCCCCGCCGACCTCTGAATTCTCCGGCCCCCCAAAAATTGCCCGGCGGGAATCGCGCAGCCCGCCTCGGAGAATGGCGGAGACCGGCACGACTCAATGGGCCCCGGGGCTGTCGGAATGCTTTGGCCCGCGATGGCCGAAGTCCCGCCAATTTTTTGCCAGTCCCACTGGCGTAAGAACATAAGAACTAGGAGCAGGAGTAGGCCATCTGGCCCCTCGAGCCTGCTCCACCATTCAATGAGATCATGGCTGATCTTTTGTGAGCTCAGCTCCACTTTCCGGCCCGAACACCATAACCCTTAATCCCTTTATTGTTCAAAAAACTATCTATCTTTACCTTAAAAACATTTAATGAAGGAGCCTCAACTGCTTCACTGGGCAAGAAATTCCATAGATTCACAACCCTTAGGGTGAAGAAGTTCCTCCTAAACTCAGTCCTAAATCTACTTCCCCTTATTTTGAGGCTATGCCCCCTAGTTCTGCTTTCACCCGCCAGTGGAAACAACCTGCCCGCATCTATCCTATCTATTCCCTTCATGTGCCTTCACTGGCATGTTATTTGTGTCTTCCACTGTGAAGACCGACCCAAAAAACCTGTTGAGTTCCTCAGCCATTTCCTCATCTCCCATTATTAAAACTCCCTTCTCATCCTCTAAAGGACCAATATTTACCTTAGCCACTCTTTTTGTTTTATATATTTGTAAAAACTTTTACTGTCTGTTTTTATATTCTGAGCAAGTTTACTCTCATACTCTATCTTACTCTTCTTTATAGTTTTTTTAGTAGCTTTCTGTTGCCCCCTAAAGATTTTCCAGTCCTCTAGTCTCCCACCAATCTTTGCCACTTTGTATGCTTTTTCCTTCAATTTGATACTCTCCCTTATTTCCTTAGATATCCACGGTCGATTTTCCCTCTTTCTACTGTCCTTCCATTTTGTTGGTATAAACCTTTGTTGAGCACTGTGAAAAATCGCTTGGAAGGTTCTCCACTGTTCCTCAACTGTTCCACCATAAATTATTTGCTCCCAGTCTGCATTAGCTAGTTCTTCTCTCATCCCATTGTAATCTCCTTTGATTAAACACAAAACACTAGTATTTGATTTTACCTTCTCACGCTCCATCTGTATTTTAAATTCCACCATATTGTGATCGATCCTTCCGAGAGGATCCCTAACTATGAGATCATGAATCAATCCTGTCTCATTTCACAGGACAAGATCTAGGACCGCTTGTTCCCTCGTAAATTGGAGTAGGTCCTTACCGGCAGGACCTGGTGTTGTGGGCGGCCTCCGGGGTTCTTGGGGGGGGCACGGGGGGATCTGGCCCCAGGAGGTACCCCCATGGTGGCCTGGCCCACGATTGGGGCCCACCGATCCGCGGGCAGGCCTGTGCCATGGGGGCACTCTATTCTTCCGCAGCAGCGGCTGTAGCGGTCCGCCATTGCCGTTGCGGAAACAATGCCCTCTGCGCATGCGCGGGGATGACGCTAGCACATGCTGGTGCTCCCGCTTATGCGCCAACTCACGCCGGCCGGCGGAGGCCCTTCGGCGCTGGTTGGCGTGGTGCCAAGTCCCTTCCGTGCCGGCCGGCGGGGCACAAACCACTCCAGGGCGAGTCTAGCTCCTGAAGGTGTGGAGGATTCCGCACCTTTGGGGCGGCCCGACGCCAGAGTGGTTCACACCACTCCTCAGCGCCGGGACCCCTTGCCCCGCTGGGTAGGAGAGAATCCCGCCCCTGATCACTCACCAAGATTCCAGATGTCCCCTTACTCACTGCTGCTACCAGCACAAAGACATTTGGAGTTCAAGGATAAGGGGAAGAAATAATAACAAATGAGGCACATTTGCCTCATTCCAGCCGATTCTGGGCGATTAATTCAGTTTAAGTGGAACAAGGATTATAAATAGTACACAGGAAATAGGAACAGAAGTAGCCCATGCTACTCTTTGAGCGGATGATCATGGCTGATCTCGGACTTCAACTCAACATTCCCGCCAACTCCCTATATCCCTCGATTCCCAAAAATTTGTCCATTCCAGCTTTACATGGTGTCAACGACGGAGCATCCACAACTCTTCGGAGTAGAGAACTCCAAACATTCGGAATTATTTGAGTGAAGTAAATTCTCCTCATCTCAATCCTAAATCATTGGCCCTTATACTGAGTCTGTGCCCCAGATTTTCCACCAGTCAGAACAGAACCTTGTAAAGATCCTTGGTGTTTCACGAGGTGGGTAGGGGCACGTAATTGTGTGGGGGGGGGGAAGGTCAGCTTCCTGCTGGTGGGCTGAAACTACAGAATTAAATTGTTGGCAGATAAATGGCGGATTGAGTTTCCCAACAGCAAGCATCAGGAACATCTTTTAAATATATTTGTACGTCATATAGATTCAGTATAAGGCAACCTTGCCAGCATTAAGTGTACCTATCCAATGAAATACTCAGTGAATGAGAAACATGAGCCTTCAGTTTCACGATTGCTTAAATGTGATGTGCAGCAGGGAAGTTAACCCTTCTGATTTATTTGTTGTGAATAGGAGCTGCTTTTTCTTCTAACTGGAACTTTTCTCAACTGCTGGAGAGGAGGCAGTGATGACTGAGATTGGGTGGGCAGGGCATGGCTGACAAAGGGAGAGTGGGTGATAGGAAGGTGTCAGCTCTATAACATCTCCTCGGGAACAGAAGGAGGAAGTTGGACTCTACAGGGAAGGTCAATGTTGAAATTACCACAGAACCATGGAATTCCTACAGCGCAGAAAGAAGCCATTCGGCCCATCGAGTCTCACTAACCCTCTGAAAAAGTACCTTACGTAGGTCCACTCCCCCACCCTCTCCCTATAACCCCACTAACCTGCACATCTTTGGGCACCAAGGGGCAATTTAGTATGTAGGTCACACACGATTGTGGGAAATCAAGCACTGTACAGGGAAGGTTAAGGGTGGGGTCCTGAAAGTCAAGGGAACAGAGTGAAGATCAAGGATGATGGATGGGAGGCTGAGGGTAACAGTCAGTTCCAGGGGAATCTCAAGGTTCAATGATAACCAGCCAAAGATGATGAGTGTGGTTCGAAGGTGACCAAAGGCAAGGCTGGAATGATGGGGTGGGGGAAGTCCAAAGGTCAATGAGAGAGGGTGCAGGTTTATGGCTTCAAGTTCCAGAGTCACTGTGCAAGTGTCCAGAGACATGGCTGCATTAACAAGAAGAGTTCTCTGCAGTGAACCTCAAGAATGGAGTTGACCACTGTGGGGTGGGTGGAAACTAGATTGTGGTTGATACATACATAGATACATAGAAGATAGGAGCAGAAGGAAGCCTTTTGGCCCTTCGAGCCTGCTCCACCATTTATCACAATCATGGCTGATCATCCAACTCAATAGCCTAATCCTGCTTTCTCCCCATAGCCTTTGATCCCATTCTCCTCAAGTGCTATATCCAGCCGCCTCTTGAATATATTCAAAGTTTTAGCAGCAACTACTTCCTGTGGTAATGAATTCCACAGGCTCATCACTCTTTGTGTGAAGAAATGTCTCCTTGTCTTGTCTGAAATGATGCTGAGTATAGGAATCTTCATTGGTCAAAAGGACTCAGGACAGGAGGGAGGGCCTCACTGCCATCCTTGGGAATCAGGACCTTACTTACTACTGTCTGTGCAAAGTCTGCGTATTCTCCCCATGTCTGCGTGGGTTTCCTCCGAATGCTCCGGTTTCTCCCCACAGCCCAAAGATGTGCGGGTTAGGTGGATTGGCCATGCTAAATTGTCCCCTACTATCCAAAAAGGTTAGATGAGGTTACTGGGTTACAGGGATAGGGTGGAGGTGTGGGTTTAAGTAGGGTGCTCTTTACTAGGGCTGGTGCAGACTCAATGGGCCGAAAGCCTTCCTTGTGCGCTGTAAATTCTATGATTCGATTCTATGATTCTATGACCTCCTACAATTCCCACATATCCTGGAGGAGAACCTGCAGTGAGGCATTGCTGAACTGTGGGAGCACCCTTTGTCTGAACAAGGACATTTGCCACTTTTGTTTGGGAATGGCAGGAGTCAATGGGGCAGGTGGAGAGGGGGTGGCACCAGTTGCAGTTCCTAAAACCTCATCTCAAATAAGAATGATGTATCTAGTTAGCAAGGAGTGAATGCCTGTCTGGGAGCCCTTTAAATGTAAGGTAATGGCAGGGTCTTTGACTTCCTGCCCATCTGCTGCTGCGTGATTTGCCATGCTCCTCGCACATGAAAACCTATTTGGCTGGCCACTACGTGATCATGCATAACCAGCCGTCCCACTTACCAATGGATGTGCCACGCTCTTCTGTTCCCACCATTGGCCAGCTTGCCACTACCGGAAGTTTCTGCCCTCAGTATCTACCCCGTAAAGCCCCTTCAGGACCTCTAAATGTCTGAGAATATTATCCCAATTTACTCAGCCTCTCATCACAGGACAACTACCTCATCCCAGCGACGAATTTAGTGAACCTTCACTGGACTGCCTCCATTACAAATGTAACCTTCCTTAAAGGTGGAGACCAAAACTGCATACAGTATTCCATATGTGGTCAGTCCAAAGCCCTGTATAAATGTAGCAAGACATCTTTATTCCTGTATTCCAATCCCCTGGCAATAAAGGCCAACATGCTATTTGCCTTTCTACGAGTTGGTGTCCTTGCATTTGAACGCCCTGCCTTGCCTGTAAGAGCACGCCCAAATCTCTCTGAATGTCAACATTTGCAAATATATTTTGCTTTCCTATTCTCATCATCAAAGTCAATAACCTCCCACACATTGTACCCCATTTGCCATCTTGTTGTCCACTTGCCTAACCTATCTATATCTCTCTGTGGCCTCTCTGTGTCCTCATCACAGCTTACGTTTGCACTTAACTTTGTATCGTCACAAACTTAGGTACATTACTCTCTGTCTCATTGTCTAAGTCAGGGTTTCCAACGTTTTCAAACACCGGAACTCCTAGTGTCTTCCCAAGAACATTGGGCAACCCCAAGCATTCTCATAATGTCGACACCCCTTTTTTGTCACAAAATAGGGGCAAACACAGTATTCAAATGTAAACAAGTTTTTTCTGGCTTTCTCTCCTTCACACATACATACATACACATTCATCTCGTTCCCCCACATAGACACTCACCTCGTTCCCTCACAAACACCTCTCTCCCTCATACACACACTCATTTCTCTCTCTCACATTCCTCCACACATACACCTCTTTCCTCAAACCTCTTTCTCACAAACACTCCTCCCTCTCTCTCACAAACACTTACTCCTCTCTCACACACACACTCACTCCTCTCTCTCACACACACACTCACTCCTCTCTCACATACATTTATCCATCTCTCTCCCGCACGCACACTCTTCTCTCTCTCACACACACTCACTCCTCTCTCTCTCACACACACACTCACTCCTCTCTCTCTCACACACACACACACTCACTCCTCTACCTCTCACACACACGCTCACCCCCCTCTCTCACACATATACTCACCCCTCTCTCTCAAACAGACTCACCCCTCTCTCTCATACACACCCACCCCTCTCTCTCACACACACATACTAACTCTTCTCTCTCACACACACTCACCCCCTCTCATACCCACACTTCTTTTAATGAATTTAGAATATCCAATTCATTTTTTCCAATTAAGGGGCAATTTATCGTGACCAATCCACCTACCCTGCACATCTTTTGGGTTGTGGGGGCAAAACCCACGCAAACACGGGGAGAACGTGCAAACTCCACATGGTTAGTGACCCGGGGCCGGGATCAAACCTGGGACCTCGGTGCTGTGAGGGTGCAGTGCTGACCACTGCACCACCTTGCTGCTCTCTCTCATACCCACACACTCACCCCCTCTCACATTCACACTTCTCTGAGGCCCGAAAATCCCCCACCGCCTCCCCCCCCCCCCCGACACACACACATGACCCAACCCCCCCCCCCCCTTCCTCACACACACCTCATCTAGGCTCGAACCTCCCCCCTCCTCTCACACATACCTCTTTGAGGCTCAAACACACCCTCTCTCTCACACACACCTCTCTGAGGCCGGAAACCCCCTTCTCTCTCACACACACATCTCTCCAAGCATTAAACCATGGCCCCCTCTCACATGGCCCTCTTCAAGACCTGAACCCTCCTCCCCAACGCCCAGACCCTTCTCTCCCTCACACATGACTCACCGGATCCCTCTCTCTTACGCATCCCTCTCCAAGACACACACACCCCCCCCCCCCCCCCCCCACTCCCCTCTCTCTCTCACATATGCCTCTCTGAGGCTTCTCTCCACTTTTCGCCACTGGCTCCATTCTCATTATCAATCCATGCTTATCGCCCCAGCCTTTTCCGCCCAGAAACAGTGAGATGGAATAAATTAAATGGGCCAATCAGAGAAAAGCCTCGGGTATCACTGGATGCTAATAGGCCTACTCAGAGGAGAACATGCTTGTGTATCATGGGAAGAAGTCTTACAACACCAGGTTAAAGTCCAACAGGTTTGTTTCAAACACTAGCTTTCGGAGCACTGCTGCTTCCTCAGACGAATGAAGAGGTATGTTCCAGAAACATTATATAGTCTAAGTCAGAGATGCTGGACAATGCTTAGAATGCGAGCATTTGCAGGTAATTAAGTCTTTACAGATCCAGAGATTGGGGTAATCCCAGGTTAAAGAGGTGTGAATTGTCTCAAGCCAGGACAGTTGGTAGGATTTTGCAAGCCCAGGCCAGATGGTGGGGGGTGAATGTAATGGGACATGGGAATGTAATGGGAAATCCCAGGTCCCGGTTGAGGCCGCACTCATGTGTGCGGAACTTGGCTATAAGTTTCTGCTCGGTGATTCTGCGTTGTCGTGCGTCCTGAAGGCCGCCTTGGAGAACGCTTACCCGGAGATCAGAGGCTGAATGCCCTTGACTGCTGAAGTGTTCCCCGACTGGAAGGGAACATTCCTGCCTGGTGATTGTCGTGCGATGTCCGTTCATTCATTGTTGCAGCGTCTGCATGGTCTCCCCATGTGTAGCATGAGTATTCAGATAAATTCCCGCTGGGAAGATTGGAAGGCCTGAGAGGATGCCAGAAGACAGCTGCTTTAATGAGCATTCATGAGATGCAAATGGTGTTCACAACAGCAGCCAGCAGAAAGACCAACCCACCATTAACCCAACACTGGGAGAATTGCTACACAATTTTACACTGGTGGGTTTCTGACATTTTGGCTCCTGCGAGATTCTCTGGCCGGGATTCTCCCTTCTGGGGACTACATCCCCACTCTGGCGGGAAACCAAGTGCCAACGACTGCAGCGTCAATGGCTCCCAAGGTGAGGAATTCTCACTTTTCTAGGAGGCTAGGTTGACGCAGAGGGGTTGGCACTGCTCCAGCCGGCACTGAAGGGATGGCGAAAGTTCGTGCATGCGCGAAACAGCCGGCATGATTCCGTGCATGTGCAGACCGGCCGGCGTATTTTCACGCATGCACGGGGGGTTCTCTTCTCCACGCCAGCCCCCGGCAATACGATGGAGCCCTACAGGGGCCCAGCTTGGAAGGAACAAGCCCGCCTGCAGATAACTGGGCCCCGATCGTGGGCCAGGCCACCTTGGGGCCTCCCCCCCCCTTGGGCCAGATCACCCCCCCCCCCCGCCGAGGACCGCTCCCGCATACTCACCTGCCAGGTCCCATCGTGCGTGGGGTGAGTAATTCACGCATGCGAGACTTGCCAAAAATGGACGGCCGCTCGGCCCATCGGGCTTTGGAGAATCGCCGGTGGGGGGGGGGGGGGGGGGCGCTGTCAACGGCCCCCGACTGGCATGCCGGGAATCCCACCGGCCCCCGAAAGACGGCGGTGGAGAATACGGCAGCCGGCGGCGGGGCGGGATTTCCGCCTCCCCCCGGTGATTCTCCGACCCGACGGGGGGAGGGGGGGGGGGGGGGGGGGGGGTGGTCAGAGAATCCCAGTCCCCGTTACGGCCCGCCAACAAACTAGCCGAGGATGGGATGGGAGAATTCCGCCCAAAGTATTTATTCAAACAGCATGCCATCGGATGCCGACAGGATCTTCCAGTCCCATAGCTCTCAATGATGTTTCCCATTGTGCACACCCTCTGCTGTTGCTGTTGGGGAATGCATGGAGGGGAGGAGGTCGCCATCAGTGGAACCCGCTTATGAGAACAGCCTGAAAATTCCGCCCGATATCTCTGCTGTTTCTTCATTCTCTATGATAATTTCCCTGCCTCTGCTCCTACTGCACTAACATTTACTTTAACTGTTCCGTTCTCTCTTTATACACTTATAAAAGCTCTTGCAATCTGTTTTATACTCCTGACTCGTTTACTCTTCTATTGTATTATTTTCCTTTTTAATCCGCTATTTGGTTGTTTTTTGTTCGTTTCTAAAACACCCCCGATTCTCAGACTTGCAGCTGTTTTTTGCAACATTAGGATGTCATAACCATCCGAAGCATGGTAAGTGGTACAACCCGGAGAATCACAGGTTGGTTTAATTTCATGTCATAAGAGAAATTTTACCAATTTGTGGTTACTTTTCAATGACTTAAGAGAAGTACAATTTGGGGGAAATTCTCTGCAGACTGGATTCCCCAACTTACTGAGAACGAACGGGTAGTCAAGCTATTGAAAGACAGGTGACTCATCTCTATCTAGATGTACAGCGTAACCAGCAAGACAGATAACCAGACCACCAGGAAGGAAGGACTCATTTTCTTCAGAAAAGCCTGTGTTTTACTGCTGGCTTTATGAAAGACAATCTTTTTGATCTAACTTTGTCCTGGTTACACTTCAAAGTAAAGAGCAAGCGAATAATTTGGGCCCTATCTCAATATTTCTTCAGTGAATATGTGATTTGTCAGACAGCGACAAGCTGGAACTAGTGGAATGCTCATTGAACATCTTTTTTCATTGAAAAAGTGACAAACAAATGTTGGAAAGCTACACTATCAAGCTCATTAAGAACATCAAAGAATTTTAAAGGTTCTTTTACAATTCAGTAAGTTACATGAATCACTGACATGTAGTCTCTTTCGACTGGCTTTTGCTCATTTATTTTATCCTGAGATATGTCTAAGATATTTACGGAGAGGGACAATATAGGGTAGATCAAACGTGAGGAAAATCCAGGGGGAACCACAGAAATCCTGTTAAATTTAATGGCAGAGCCTCATTATTCATGTTATTCTTCAGTTTCCCATCTGGCGACGGATCATATTGATAGGATGCTGGCAGGCAGGCAGAACTACCAGCAGTGGACAACCGGATCCTGGGATCCTTGGCAAATAAACATTCCTGGCTCCCATGTTAGCTGATATCATTAACAATAATCTCAGTTACTGCACCCACACCTTCAAAGCTGCAGTTGTCCTGCCCATCTCCTGAAAATAAAGCCATCCTCAAACTCCCTTGTCCCTCCAGAGTCCTCAAACATGCTGTTGCCACTAACTTTTCCAAAAAAAAAAATCATTATTGGGATGTGGGAATCATTGGCAAGGGCTGCATATACTGTCCATCATTAATTACCCTTGAATCAAGTAGCTTGCCAGACTCTTTCAGAGGGCAGTTAAGAGTCAACCATGTTGGTGTGGGTCTAGAGTCACTGATCCCTGGTGGGCCAGACCAGGTGGCAGATTTCCTCCCCTAAAAGATGTCAGTGAACTGGATGAGTTTTTACGACAATCTTTGATAGCTTCAAGGCACCATTGCTGGGACTAGCTTTTCAATTAATTAACTGAATTAAAATTCCAAAGCTGCCATGGTGGTTGTTTAAACCCCCACGAAACCCAGAGGGACGACCCGATTGATCTCCTGTAGGGCTTGTGGGGTACTAGCTCCTCCGCTGAGGGGCGGAGACCCAACTGCGGGCTCGTTAATTCCCCAAGATAAAAGCCAGCCCAGGAAGGAGCCGGCATCTCAGGGTGGTCTGACTTCCAGCATGAGGTGCACAAAAATGTCCTCCCATTTTCTCGGAAGATGCCACTATCTTCAGTCTCCACCACAAACTTCTTTGTTCTTTCGCCACAAAGTGCATTCTTCTGCCTAGCAACTAACTGAGGCTGAACCAGGCTATTTCCTATCTTGGTGTCATATTTGACCTGAGATGAGCTTCCAGTGCAAGTACACCATCAGTAAAACCATCTTATCCGTAATCTTGGCAATCTCTGGGCCTGCCTCATTCATCCCTTTGTTGTCTCCAGTCTTGACCAATCCAACACACTCCTGGCTAGCTTCTGAACTCTACACTGCACAAATATGAGTTCACCTGAACCTTTGTTGCCCATGTCCTTACTTGCACCAAGGTCCATTCACCCATCAGCCCCATTGATCACTCACATACATAGGCTTCCAATGTAATAATACCTTTGTTTTAAAAAAAAGTCTCATCCATCTTTTCAAGTCCCTCCATGGTTTTTCCCCTTCCCTATCTCTGAAACCGCATAACCTCCAAGGTTTTTATATTCCTTTAATTCTGACCAGTAAGACTTCCGGTTGCGGCTATGACCAGCTAAGTCGCACATTTGGCAGCTCCTGCGACAAAGGTGTTTAAGGGCCGATTGGAGGGCCCCGACGGTACTGTAAAGACGAATCCCGGTGGGGGAAGGCTCCCTGAGGAGAGTGAGACCAACTTTATGGTCGGTACTCGGAGTGGGGCGACAAAAAAAGCGGCAGCAGCTCCCCGAAAAAAGCGGGGGAAGAGGACCAAAATGGCGGCCGGTGGCGCACTAGAAGATTGGAGAAAATGGGCGGAGGAGCAGCAGGCCGCTCTCCTCCGGTGTTTTACGGAGCTGAAAGTGGAACTCTTAGAGTCTATGAACGCGACGACCACAAGGCTGATGGGGGCCCAGGCGACCCAAGAGGCGTCGATAAGAGAGCTGCAGCAGGAGATGACTGCAAGGGAGGAGGAGGCCACGGTCCTCGTGGGAAAGGTGGAGGTGCACGAGGCACTCCACCTGAAATGGCAGAGCCGCTTTGAGGAGCTGGACACTCGAATGAGGCGGAAGAACTTGAGGATCCTGGGCCTAGCAGAAGGCCTGGAGGGGCCTGATCTCCCGGAATATGTAGCGGAGATGCTGAGCTCCCTGATGGGAGAGGGGGCCGGTCCATCGCCCCTGGAGCTGGAAGAAGCATATCGGGTCATGGCTAGGCGGCCTAGGGCAAACGAGCCCCCGAGGGCGGTGCTGGTGCGATTCCAGCGTTTCTGTGATCGGGAGAAAGTGCTGAGGTGGGCCAAGAGGGAGAAAAGCAGCAAATGGGAGAATTCGACGGTGCGGATATATCAGGACTGGAGTGCGGAGGTGGCAAAGCGGCGGGCCCGGTTTAACCGGACGAAGGCGGTGCTGCACGCAAAGAGGATCAAGTTCGGAATGCTGCAGCCAGCGCGCTTGTGGGTCACCTACAAGGACCAGCACCATTACTTTGAGACCCCAGAGGAGGCATGGACTTTTGTTCGGGAGGAAAAGCTGGACCTGAACTAGAACTTGGGAACGCCGGCGGTCGAGGCCGCCCGAGTACCCTTGACTGATCAAGTGGCCCATGTCTTTCTTAGGCCAGGTCGGAACTTGGTTAAAGTTGATGGATCGTTTGGTTTCTTTGAAACTTGTGTTATGGGGGGTTTCTTTGTTCCTTTTTGTGTGTCTCTTCCCGTTGCCAACTTCCCTTAATTATTGTTGTTGTAGGGGGGGCTTTTTTACTGTTTTTTGATCTGTTCTTTAAGGGTTATGGTTACTGTTCTGTTCGATGGAGGGTGATGGTTAAATACGTTATTATTGGGTAGTTATTTAGTTATGCAGGCATAGTTATGTATTTATGTATTTATTTGAGATTTGTTATTTATATTGTTATATTGTTAAGTTGGGGAGGCGGGACGGGGGGGTGCAAGTTGGTTATGCGTGTTTTCTTTTTCTCTTTTTTCTTCCTCTCGTTTTAAGGGGGCTTTTTTATGGGCTTGGATGGGGACGGGGGTGGAATTGAAGATGGCGGGGTAGGGTGTGGCCGGGCGAAAGCGCGGGCTTTCCCCTGTTTCCCGCGCGCGGGACGGAGGAAGGGGGAGGAGAGAAGAGTGGGGTGTGGCCAGCAATGGCGGCCTTTCCCGCGCTGAAGCGGGGTCAGAGAGGGATGGCAAGGGGGGGGGGGAGGCCCCTCCCTCCCCACATCGGGAGGAGTCGGAGTGTGGCAGGGGCAGCCGGGTCAGCGAAAACCAGCTGACTCTCGGGAGTACGATGGTGGATACACCGCGGCTAGGAGGGGTCCTAGCCAGGGGGGGGGGGGGGGGGGGGGGGGGGAGGGGGGGGGGGGGAAGGGGGGTTAGGGGGGGATACCGGGTTGCTGCTGGAAAGGCCGAGGACGGGAAGGGAAGAACGGGAGGAGAGAGGGGGGGGGCCATCGCCATGGGGAACGGGTCAGAAGGGGAGGGTCGACCCGGGGCGAACAGGGGACAGGACATGGCTAATAGACAGGGGGAAAGGGACGGGTCGCTCCGCGACCCGGTTGATTACTTGGAACGTGAGGGGGCTGAATGGGCCGGTCAAGAGATCAAGGGTTTTTTTCACACCTAAAGGGACTGCAGGCGGATGTGGCAATGTTGCAGGAGACTCACTTGAGAGTAGTAGACCAGGTACGCCTGAGAAGGGGGTGGGTGGGACAGGTGTTCCACTCAGGCTTGGACGCAAAGAACCGGGGGGGGTGGCGATTTTGGTGGGAAAGAGGGTGTCGTTCGTGGCGGCGCAGGTGGTAGCAGATAAGGAGGGTAGGTACGTGATGGTGAAGGGTAGGCTGCAGGGAGAGAATGTGGTGCTGGTGAATGTGTATGCCCCGAATTGGGATGACGCGGGTTTTATGAGGCGCCTGTTGGGCCTCATTCCGGGTCTGGAGGCAGGGGGCCTGATAATGGGGGGGGACTTCAATACAGTGCTCGACCCTGGGCTGGACAGATCGAGTTCCAGGACGAATAGGAGGCCGGCAGCGGCAGAGGTGCTAAGGGGGTTCATGGAGCAGATGGGGGGGGTAGACCCTTGGAGATTTGGCAGGCCAAGGGCGAGGGAGTATTCTTTTTTCTCCCACGTCCACAGGGTGTACTCCAGAATAGACTTTTTTGTACTGAGCAGGGGGCTGATTTCGAGAGTGCAGGACACGGAGTACTCGGCCATTGCGATTTCGGACCATGCACCACACTGGGTAGAGGTAGAACTGGGGGA
The DNA here is from genome assembly GCF_902713615.1 of Scyliorhinus canicula. Classification (NCBI taxonomy): domain Eukaryota; kingdom Metazoa; phylum Chordata; class Chondrichthyes; order Carcharhiniformes; family Scyliorhinidae; genus Scyliorhinus; species Scyliorhinus canicula. The sequence goes on from NC_052147.1 coordinate 219,344,411, forward strand.
AGCACGGGACCAGCGCCCGTTGTGGCGCCTGGATGTGGGGCTGCTGGCGGACGATGAGGTGTGCGGAAGGGTCTGGAAGGGCATTGAGAGATATCTGGGCACGAACGACACGGGCGAGGTGAAGGTGGGGGTAGTCTGGGAGGCCCTGAAAGCAGTGATCAGAGGAGAGCTGATCTCCATAAGGGCACACAGAGAAAGGAAGGAGAGGCAGGAGAGGGAGAGAGATGGTGGGGGAACTTATAGAAGTGGACAGGAGATATGCGGAGACACCAGAGGAGGGGCTGTTGAGGGAGCGGCGCAGTTTACAGGCCCAGTTTGACCTACTGACCACTAGGAAGGCGGAGACGCAATGGAGAAGGGCACAGGGCGCGGTCTATGAGTACGGGGAAAAGGCGAGCAGGATGCTAGCACACCAGCTGCGCAAGCGAGATGCAGCCAGAGAGATTGGGGGAGTGAGAGAGAAGGGAGGGAACGTAGTGCAGAAGGGGCAAGAGGTGAACGGGGTCTTCAGGGATTTCTACAGGGAATTGTACCGGTCTGAGCCGCCCAGGAGGAGGGGGGGAATGGAGAACTTCCTCGATAGATTGAGGTTCCCAAAGGTCCAGGAGGAACGGGTGGAGGGGCTGGGGGCGCCGATAGAGCTGCAGGAGCTAGTTAAAGGGATAGGCCAGATGCAGGCGGAGAAGGCGCCGGGGCCGGATGGGTTCCCGGTGGAATTTTATAAGAAGTATGTGGACTTGGTGGGTCCAGTGCTGGTGCGAGCCTTCAATGAGGCGCGAGAGGGGGGGGGTTCTGCCCCCGACAATGTCACAGGCCCTGATCTCCTTGATCCTGAAGCGGGACAAAGACCCTGTACAGTGCGGGTCCTACAGGCCTATCTCCCTCTTGAATGTAGATGCCAAACTGTTGGCAAAGGTCCTGGCAACCAGAATAGAGGATTGTGTGCCAGGGGTAATCCATGAGGACCAGACGGGGTTCGTAAAGGGACGACAACTTAACACAAATGTCCGGAGACTGTTGAATGTGATTATGATGCCAGCAGTGGAGGGGGAGGCTGAGATAGTGGTAGCACTGGATGCGGAGAAGGCATTCGATAGGGTGGAGTGGGAATACCTGTGGGAGACGCTGGAACGGTTTGGGTTTGGGGAGGGATTTATCAAGTGGGTGAAGCTGCTGTATTCGGCCCCGAGGACGAGTATGGTTACAAACGGGAGGAGGTCAGAGTATTTTGGGCTCCATCGAGCTACCAGGCAGGGATGCCCCCTATCCCCTTTACTATTTGCATTAGCGATCGAACCGTTGGCGATGGCACTGAGGGGTTCAGGGGGGTGGAGAGGACTGACAAGGGGAGGGGAGGAACATCGGGTATCACTCTATGCGGATGATTTGTTGTTATATGTGGCGGACCCGGAAGGGGGAATGCCGGAGGTAATGGAAATACTAGCGGAGTTTGGGGACTTTTCGGGATATAAATTAAATGTGGGTAAAAGTGAGGTCTTTGTGATACACCCAGGAGATCAGGGGGAGGGAATTGGGCGGCTCCCCTTTAAGAGAGCAGTAAAGAGCTTCAGGTACTTGGGGGTGCAGGTGGCAAGGAACTGGGGGACCCTCCACAAGCTGAACTTTTCAAGGCTGGTGGAGCAGATGGAGGAGGAGTTCAAGAGGTGGGACATGGTACCGCTGTCGCTAGCAGGGAGGGTGCAGTCAGTCAAAATGACGGTCCTCCCGAGGTTCTTGTTTCTGTTCCAGTGCTTGCCCATCTTTCTCCCCAGGGCCTTCTTCAAGAAGGTAACTAGCAGCATTATGGGCTATGTGTGGGCACATGGCACCCCTAGAGTGAGAAGGATTTTCTTGGAACGGAGTAGGGACAGTGGAGGATTAGCGCTACCCAATCTTTCCGGATACTACTGGGCGGCGAACGCATCGATGGTGCGCAAGTGGGTGATGGAGGGGGAGGGGGCAGCTTGGAAACGTATGGAGAGGGCGTCCTGCGGCAATACAAGCCTGGGGGCGCTAGTAACGGCACCATGGCCGCTCCCCCCCACAAGGTATACCACGAGTCCGGTAGTGGCGGCCACCCTTAAAATCTGGGGGCAGTGGAGGCGACACAGGGGGGAAGTGGGGGGTCTGATGGCGGCGCCACTGAGAGGGAACCACAGATTTGTCCTGGGGAACACTGGCGGGGGATTCCAGAGCTGGCACAGGGCGGGCATCAGGCAACTGAGGGACATGTTCATAGAGGGGAGGTTTGCGAGCCTGGGAGAGCTGGAGGAGAAATTTGAGCTCCCCCCGGGGAACACGTTTAGATACCTGCAGGTGAAGGCATTTGCCAGACGACAGGTGGAAGGATTTCCCTTGCTTCCCGATAGAGGGGTGAGTGATAGGGTGCTGTCAGGGGTCTGGGTCGGAGAAGGGAAGGTCTCGGACATCTACAAAATAATGCAGGAGGTGGAGGAGGTATCGATAGAGGAGCTGAAAGACAAGTGGGAAGCGGAGCTGGGAGAGCAGATAGAAGATGGGACATGGGCGGATGCCTTAGAGAGGGTCAATTCGTCGTCGTCGTGCGCAAGGTTGGGCCTCATCCAATTTAAGGTGCTGCACAGAGCCCATATGACGGGGACTAGGATGAGTCGGTTCTTCGGGGGTGAGGACAGGTGTGTTAGGTGTTCGGGAAGCCCTGCGAACCATGTACATATGTTCTGGATGTGCCCGGCACTGGAAGAGTTCTGGGAGGGGGTGGCGGGGACGGTATCGAGAGTGGTGGGAACCAGGGTCAAACCAGGGTGGGGGCTAGCGATTTTTGGGGTTGGGGTGGAGCCAGGAGTACAGGAGGCAGGGGAGGCCGGAATATTGGCCTTTGCGTCCTTGGTAGCTCGGAGAAGGATCTTGATTCAGTGGAGGGACACAAGGCCACCAAGTGTTAACACCTGGTTAAACGACATGGCAAGCTTCATCCAATTGGAAAGAATCAAATTCGCCCTGAGAGGGTCGGTACAGGGGTTCTTCCGGCGGGTGGCAGCCCTTCCTTGACTTTCTGGATCAGAGATAGGAACTGGAGGCCAAAACAGCAGCAACCCGGGGAGAAAGGGGGGGGGGGGGGGGGGATAGCAACGAAGGGAGCACGTCAGCGGGGGGTCGCGGGCAATGACTGCCCGAGGCCATCGGCAGAAAGGGAAAAACGGTTTGGTTGCTAGACTGGTAGCGCGGGGGGGGGGGGGGGGGGGGGGGGGGGGAGAGAGGGTGGGGGGGGTGCGCGCGGGGGAGGGCGTGGGGAAGATTTTCCAGGGGGGATTTGTTGTGTTATAATTTAAAATGTAGTAGGGGTAAATGTTTGTATCAAAAAATTTCAATAAAAATTATTTAAAAAAAAAAAAAAAAATTCTGACCAGTAATGGCCATAATCTGAGGCTGCACCTTCAGCTGCCAAGACGCTAAAGTCTGGTACTCCCTCCTTAAACCTCTCCAAGCTTTTAGTCATCTGCTCCAACAGCTCATGTGACTCGATGTCAACTTCTGTTTGATAATATTCCTGTGAAGCACTTTGGGACATTTTATTACATTAAAGGTGCAAAATAAATGAAAGTTGTTGGCCGGGATTCTCTGAGGCTCCGCGCTGATCTCGCGCTCGGCATAGTGGCAGAGAATGGGGTGTCAGACCCGCGATCAGGTCCGACCCCTTCCCGCGATTCACCATGGACCGGACAATCGGCGGCAGTCGCGCGAGCGCTGTCAATGCGGCACCAGTCAGGGGCCATTGAAAGAGGTCCCCGCGGCGGTTCTCCGCCGGCAGCTGGCCGAGTTCCCACCAGCGTGGTTCTAACATGGTTCCATCCAGCGGGCACTTGGAGTGGCGGCTGCCGCGGCCGCCCTAGTGGGGTTGGGGGGGGGGGAATCCGTCACCGTGGGGTCCTCCAGAAAGACCAGGGTTCCGATCAGAGGCCACCGATCGGCGGGCGCACGTGATCTGGGGGGGGGGCCTATTTTGTGGAGGCCGGCTTGCTGTGTGGGTCCGCCATGTTGTGCGGAGCCGCTGCCGCAGGTGGCCGCCGTGCGTATGCGCAGTCCCGTGGCCGGAAGTGCAGGGCCCCATATTGGGAGCCGGAGCTGCGCGGAGCACTCCAGCTGTGCCCTGCCGGCCCCCTTCAGGTAAGTGAATTGCTGGACCAAGGGGCCTGTTGACGCCGGCGTGAAACACTCCGATATTTATGCCGGCGTCAACACTTAGTCGCCGTTTCAGACAAAGTGCCAAATTGGTCTTACTTGATGTCAATTGGTATCTTGCCACATCTGGGCGGGATCTGGAACCTGCCAATGGGAGCGGGCCAGTTAGGTCGCAAACTGATTGGCACCGGGCACCCTGCATGGATCCAGATTTTGGTTTCTCCTGCGATTTAACCGGCACGTATGGATCCGCGCCAGTCGCAATGCAGCCATTAAATTGTGCCCTCTAAGCACGGTATCAGTGGTGAGAATCTCCCCGAGGCCAAAAAGGATAGCCAGATGATTCTCAGTGCTGCAGCTGCAGAGAAACACCCTGCCAAATGTGCTTGAAACCAGATGTCATAATATACACATCAGTATATGATGGTGCAGGGACACACACTGACTGACACACTGCAAGACCAATCAACACAGACAACACAGCAGCCAATTACCAGTTAGGGCACGCTCACTATAAAGCCAGAGGGCACTAGTTTACCCGCTCATTCGGGATGCAGCTTCTGAGACGGACAGAGCTCGCAGCTAGTAGCACAAACCTTCACCATGTGCTGACAGTCTAGACTGGTCAGGATAGGCATAGGTCTTCAGTTAAACTAACATAGTGTCGACCCACAGTGCAAGTATGCTCAACAGTTCATAGCTTAATAAAATAGTGTTGTACTATTACAAGTGTTGGTAGCCTGTCTATGTTACTGCTAAGGTAAACGCAGACTCCACAGATCCAGAGTACCCAACACATCACCAGACAGCCATTTTCCAGGTGAATCGCACCCATAGAATTTTTCCTGAAGTGGGGAATAAAGATACAGAGAAGATCAGCTCCTCAGAGATCGGGGTTCCCTTTTTAAAGGGTGCACAGTTCTCAAAGTAAAGAAGATCCCCTCACTCCCCACCAACGGACATCGCGATCCCCCACAGATATGGGCAACACCCCCAACGCTCAACCCCAGGGAGGCATCCTCCCCGCATTATTAAATGTCCATGTCATCCCTCCCCCACAGCATCCAGGGTGACCCGGCCCCACCCTATCCATTCTTGTCTGCATTGGGGCATCGCCCTACCTATCCCCAAGTGAGCATACCCCATTATGGTGCCGCTGAGGGCCCCATCTTTAAGGCCACCTCCCCTCTTTCAGACCCTGCCCACCCCCATTTTCAGGTCCCCACCCTTCATACACCCCTTCAAGTCTCCCCACATCATGCCCCCTTTTATGCCTTTCAAAGACATGACCCCCCCTCAGGCCTCACACCTTGGTCGTGCCCTTGGTACTCTGGTACTACCCCTGGCACCTGTATTATACTAACCTGGCACCCCATGAAGGGTCAATCTGGCAGTGCCAGGTTCCCACTGCCCAGGGGACAGGGGTAATTGTCACGTCTGGTTTCCATTTTTGGAAACCGGTACTGATTGATGCCGGCCTCACCAGCTGCTGGGGCCAATGAATCCCAGGAGACGGGAGACTCCAGCCTCAAGTCTTATTTAAATATGCTAATCAGTATTATGGCCAGTGAGGGCGTGATCCAATTTCCACCGATGTCGTGGGTTGGGAGCATTGTGATCATTTTGGCAAACGGCGAAAACCTCCAGTGAATAGCAGTGTCGGTGCCAGGAGCAATGCGGCTGGAAAATCGCACGCATGATTTAACACCAGTCTCGCATTTTGTTTATGAATTAAAGAGCTATTCTCAAGGAAACAGACACTTTTAAATAACAATTACAAATTATTGTGTCAAAAATCAGAGGCTTTGTAATATTCTATGTTTTCTTTCTTGGTACAATATCAGAAGAAAAATGCCATAAGTAATTTAACCAGCCAGATAATTTACCCTGCAAAGCTAATTGGCCTAATCTTATTTATATTGGTTGCACAGATACCAAAACCAAAAATCCATTTGTTTAGGATGAAAATTCCTCTCATGCCAATTATTATGTTGTTATGCTATTTATTTAATTATTATGCCATATGTTGTTATGCGATTTAATTTACATGCCCAGTCTATTTTTGGCATCTATTAACTAATATTCATTCAAATTTATCACTTTGTGTCCTTTGTAAAGATAAATAATGATCCTCAATATATTTCCAAAAGCAACTTCTCAACACTGAGATTTTGATGTTTGGCAGCTGAATGATCATTGAATCCTCCCTCTTTCTGCACACTTAACTGGGAGGTGGTTTTCTTGATGCGAAGTGCTGTTAGTCGTGCTGCTCCATTGGCACACCAACATTCCTGCATAATCTTCCCCATCTTCCACAGTGCCTTTAAAATAAAACAAAGTCAAATTTCACACTTATTTGCTTCAATAATCAGTCAGCACTGCTGTTGGGAGTATAGTGTGCACTGCAATTACTAATCGCAGTAAAAATAAGTTTCTTCGTCATCTATTCTTTGGTATTGTCCATATTTTCTGAGTTTCTAGCAGCGATATTTTAGTTATAATTTTAAAACGGGTGGATCAAATAAGTACAGATCTCATTCACTCAATATGAATCAAACCCTTACACCATTTTAGGGCAAAAGCTGATGGGCTCAGTTCTCAGTTTAATTCTTCTCAAATCCATTTATTTTTCCTAGCAACCTCAACTGAATTCCTGAGAAAGGCAGGATGGTTTTATAAAGTGAGCGGCCAAAGTCTCCTGATGGCAATTGGCCTATATTTCCCAGGCTATAGTGCTGTGTGGACTGTTATTTTCACTGAAAAATTGAGGAAAGTAATTGTACAGTTGGTCTAAGTACCCAATGTAGAGTTACTTTTCTCTGAAGAAACTTTAATCGCACCCATCATGTGAATCACATCTAGGAAATTTGTAGGCCTATTATAGCGAATCAGATAGCATATAATCAATAAATCTTTCCAGGTTCAAAGATGAGGATCTATTATGCTACTGGCCGCATACCATGTGCTGCCAGATAACAGGAAGGAGGCAAATGTGTGAATAATAATAATCTTCATTGTCACAAGTAAAATTGGGGAGACTAGAATCGGAGGAGTGCAGATACCTTCTGAGGATTGTAGGGCTGGAGAAGATCACAGTGATAAAGATGGACAAAGCCATGGAGGAATTTGAAAACAAGGATGAGAATTTAACAATCGAGGCTTTGCTTAACTGAGAACCAAAGTAGGTCAGTGAGCACAAGGGTGATAATAATAATAATCTTTATTAGTGTCACAAGTAATGAAGTTACTGTGAAAAGCCGCTAGTCGCCTCACTCCGGCACCTGTTTGGGTACACTGAGGGGGAATTCAGAATTTCCAATTCACCTGACAAGCATGACTGTCGGGACTTGTGAGAAGAAACTGAAGCACCTGGAGGGAACCCACGCAGACACGGGGAGAACATGCAGACTCTGCATAGTCAGTAACCCAAGCCAGGAATTGAACCCAGGTCCCTGGGAGCGCTGTGAAGCAACAGTGCTAACCACTGTGTTACTGTGCTGCCCTTCAATGGGTCAATGGAACTTGGCTGTTCCATTAAAGGGTAGAAATTTGGGAGGCCAGCCAAGTGTGAGTTGGAACTGTCAAGTGCCCTATGTGTTTTATAGGCAGTGAAGTATTTTTAATGTGTAGCTACTCTTGTCATATAGGAAACGGACCAGGTAATTTGCAGGAGCAAGACAACACAAACAACAACATGATAATCACCAGATGACCTGCTTTAATGATGTTGTTTGGATGATAAATATTCACCAAGATACTGGGAACAATTCCCTTGCACTTCCTCAAAATAATGCTTTGACATCTTTCATGTTAACTTGAGAGTGTTCAGCACCATGTACCCCAGACTTTTGCAATGCAACTTATATGTTGTCAGAAAAGGGAAACAGCTCCCTAAACAGCTACCGGAGACATTTATCTTGGCCTCCAGTGGAATACTAATGATGTTTCTCTTCTCCTCTAAAAGTACTACTGACTCTATATTATCTATATTGAAGTTGGGAACTTCACAGTTAAGTCCAGCAGCTTTCTCAATTTCCTGCATCGTCAATCGTCACGTTAACTTGTGATAATTCTGTACTTTTCCGATCTCTTGGCATAACCTTGCGGCCCTCTCCCCAACTCCCTGCCTTGTACACTGTGGATGTACCTGCCGTGTTATTCACCCTGGGGTAACATGGGCTGCAACTGCATGCAGTTGGACTGTAAAGCAGGCATCAAACTTAGACGTTGGTTCAATAAGATTTATTGAACTTCTGTAACAATGCACACAGCTTGCTGAGGGTTGACACTCTACTACTCTAAGTGTGCTAACTATACCTAACTAGACCAGACTAGCTCTGAGCCACGTGTAGAAAGTGCTAACTGATATATACATCCTGACTATTACTACAGTTTTCACCAGTGGAAAGAGGCGGAGTGCTGATGACGCATGTTTTATAGTAGGAAGCCCCCCTCTAGTGTTCTGTCTGGTGATTGGTTATGTTCTGTCCTGTGTGTTGATTGGCTAACCTGGGTGTCTGTCACTGCCTGTCTTTACCTCATGATGTACATGAGTGCATATTATGACATACCCTCTTTTTAAAAAAAATTTGTCGGTTGCTTAGAACATATACGCCATGTATACAGATACGACTATTCACAGCGAATGGCAAGTGAATGCATATGTACATGGAAGGTGTCTAGCGTGCAGATACAGAACAATATGTACAAAAGAAATGTCTACAAGTCCAATCTCTGGGGTTGGCGTCGGATCCTTGTCGATCGCCTGAGAGGTGGAGATGGGGACGACGACGCCTTAACAGGCGCGATCGCAGCCAGATTGGTGGCCTCGTGGAGCAAGGTGTCTGGAGAAGGCATAATGACAGCTGGAAAAGTGAGATTCGGTGGTGGGCAGGCAAGTTTACATAGTGCCCTTCTGTTGCACCTGACAATGGAGCCATCAGCCATACGAACCACGAACGACCTGGGAGCAGCCTGTCGAACAATAACATCTGGAGCTGACCAGTTACTATATCAGGTAACTTGATGTGAACAGCACCTTCTGGAGAGAGCACAGGCAAATCAATAGCATGAGCATCGTATGTCAGTTTTTGCCGGTTTCTGAGTTGCTGCACCTTTTGCAGCACTGGGAGTTGATCCAGGTCAGATAAATGAATGGCCGGAACAGTCGTCCGCAGGTCTCTATTCATAAGGAGTTGTGCTGGAGACATACTGGTGGACAGAGGGGTTTCCCCGTACGCCAACAGCGCAAGGTTAAAGTCAGATGCCGAGTCTGCAGCCTTGCAGAGCAGTGGCTTCACGATATGGACCCCTTTTTCGACCTGCCCATTAGATTGCAGGTAATGCGGGCTTGAGGTAATGTGCTTAAATTGGTACAGCTTTGCGAAGTTGGACCACTCTTGGCTGGGGAAGCAGGGACTGTTGTCACTCATGACAGTGAGCGGAATACCATGCCTGGCAAATGTCTCCTTGCAGGCCTTGATGGCTGTCCTTGATGTGAGGTCTAACAACTTCACCACTTCCGGGTAACTCGAGAAGTAATCGATGATGAGCACATAGTCACACCCATTGGTGTGAAAAAGGTCGATTCCCACCTTAGACCACGGAGAGGTCACGATCTCGTGTTGCTGGAGTGTTTCCTTGGCCTGAGCAGGCGGGAAGCGCTGGCAGGTCGCACAATTGAGGACCATGTTGGATATGTCCTGGTTGATCCCAGGCTAATAGACAGCCTGCTGGGCCCTGCGCCTGCATTTTTCGATACCGAGGTGTCCCTCGTGGATCTGTTTGAGCACAAAGCTTTGGAGGCTGCAAGGAATAACGATACGATCTAGCTTGAGGAGGATTCCCTCAACGACTGTTGGGTCGTCCTTAACATTAAAGAACTGGGGGCATTTCCCTTTCTGCCAACCATTTGCAAGGTGATACAGGACCCGTTACAGAAGAGGGTCCTTGGCAGTCTCTTCTCGAATGTTGACCACTCTTTCATCTGAGGCCGGGAGGTTGCTGGCACACAGTTGCAACAGTGCCTCAATTTGGCGGATGAAGTTGACCTGTTCACAGGGCGAGGTGATGGTGCGCGACAGGCATCCGCAATGATTATCTCCTTGCCTGGTGTGTATGCCATACCTGCGGAGTCGAAGGAGAATGCGCTGAAGCCTGGGTGTCATGTCATTCAGGTCCTTATGAATGATATGGACTAAGAGTCTGTGGTCAGTCTCTACTGTGAAGGTTGGTAGACCGTAGATGTAGTAATAGAACTTTACAATGCCGGTTAGGAGGCCCAGGCACTCTTTTTCTATCTGAGCACACCTCTGCTCAGTGGGAGTCCTGGCCCTTGACGCATAGGCCACTACAGCCCAGGATGAGGCGTCATCCTTCTGAAGGAGCACCACACCAATGCAGCCTTGCTGGCATCCATGGAGATTTTTGTCTCCCTCTCCGGGTCAAAAAATGCTAGTACCGGAGCAGAGGTAAGCTTTGCCTTTAACTCGAGCCACTCTGCTTGATGGGTGGGTAGCCACTGGAAGGCAGTGGACTTCCTCACCAGATGTCTGAGAGCCGTGGTGTGCGATGCGAGGTTGGCAATGAACTTTCCCAAGAAGTTAACCATACCGAGGAAGCGTAGTAACGCCTTTTTGTCTTCAGGGGTCTTCATGGTCTTCATGACCTTGACTTTGTTCGAGTCTGGTTGCACACCCTGCTGGGATATTTGATTGCCCAAAAACTTGATTGATGACATGCCAAAGGAGCACTTGGCCTTGTTCAACTTGAGGCCGTTTGCATGGCTGCGTTGAAAGACTTGTTTGAGGCGAGATGTGTGTTCCTCTGGGGTCGTGGACCATATTATTGCATCATCGACGTAGACCCGCACACCCTCAATGCCCTCCAGCATCTGTTCCATGATCCTGTGAAAGATTTCAGAGGCTGAAACAATACCGAGCGGCATGCGGTTGTAACAGTACCTTCCAAAAGGTGTATTAAACGTGCAGAGCTTCCAGCTGGACTCGTCCAATTGCATCTGCCAGAAACCACGCGATGCATCTAGCTTTGTAAATAATTTGGCGTGAGTCATCTCACTGGTCAGCTCCTCCCGCTTCGGGATCGGGTAGTGTTCCCGCATTAACATTCCGGGTAAGATCTTTGGGATCTATACATATGCGCAACTCTGCTGAGGGCTCCTTCTCACAGACCATCGAGCTGACCCAGTCAGTCGGTTCCGTCACTTTAGAGATTATACCCAGGTCTTGGAGCTCCTGCAGCTGTAACTTTGAACGTTCCTTCAGAGAAGCCGGCACCCGGCGTGGTGCATGGATCACAGGCGTGGCATCAAGCCTGAGTAAGATTTTGTCACAGTCTGGCAGCGTACCCATCCCACTGAACACATCCGGGTATTGTGACAGGATTTTGTCAGCCTGAAGATTCACATTGGCAGGGGACATGGCATTTACACGCTGGACGAGATTGAGTAGCTTGCATGCATGGGCACCAAGCCGGGAAGCCTTGTCAGGCTTGACTATTTCGAATCGCAGTGTGGCATTGATTGTCTTGTTGGAAACATGCAGGTGACAAGACCCTCATGCAGTGATGGCATTGCCATTATAATCAAGAAGCTTGCAGGCCAGCGGAAGAATTTTTGGTTGCCTTTTGATGTGATCAAGATCTGCTTGAGATATGAGATTGGCTGAAGCACCAATGTCCAGCTTGAACCGAATGCTGCACTGGTTAACGTGTATGACAGCACGCCATTCGTCCGCAGAATCCACATTGAGCATAGATAGGCGTGTTGCTGAATTTGAGGAGGCCTTGTCACACGTAGTAATGATGCCCACACGACATGGGGACTCCAGGCCGTCATCATCTGGATCCGTAGTGCTACCAGGATCAGAATCCAGCAGCCCTTGCTGCATAGATCGAACGCGTTTGCGTTGGAAGCAGGATCGCTGGCCCATGACCGGTGGTGCAGACCTGAACATGGCTGCATAATGTCCATGCTTCCCACAATTTAAACATCGCCTACCTCTTGCAGGGCATTGCCGCTTTAAGTGGGCGGTACTGCAGTTCATGACATTGACGTTGTAACGCTACGTGCGGCGTCGCACATGCGCAGTGTGGTCTTCGGCCACTTCATTCTCCCATCCGTGCGGCGCATACGTGGGACCCGGGAAAAGCGCGTGAAATGGCCGCCTTCGTCGATTCTAAGGCGCCGCATCCGGACAATGGCCTGTACACTCTCCGACTCGTGGGAGGCAAGTTGGTCTTGTTCTGCCGATTTAAGGTGGGAGTAGCAACTTTTAAAAAAAATTTAGAGTGGCCAATTCAATTTTTTCCAATTAAGGGTAATTTAGTGTGGCCAATCCACCAACCCTGCACATCTTTGGGTTCTGGGGGCGAAACCCTCACAAACATGGGGAGAATGTGCAAACTCCACACGGACAGTGACCCAGAGCCGGGATCAAACCTGGGGCCTTGGCACTGTGAGGCAGCAGTGGTATCCACTGAGCCACCGTGCTGCCCGGAGTAGCGACTTTTTGCCTGTTCATGCACTTTACACATCTCGATTGCGACTGGCAGGGTCATGTTTTTTATTTTTAGGAGCTGCTCCTGAAGGGCGTCAGAGTGGACCCCAAACACGATCTGATCCCTGATGATGGAATCAGCGGTGTCACCATAGTTGCAGGACTGCGCTAATATACGGAGATGAGTTAGAAAGGATTGGAAAGATTCATCCTTACCCTGAAGGCCTTGTCCTCGCCGTCGGCTAAAGTGAACAAATTGAAAATTTGGATGGCTTGGTCCCCCGCAGTCGATAGGAGCAGCGTGATTTTTCTGGCATCAGACGCATCCTCGAGGCCCGAGGCCTCAATGTAGAGACTAAACTTCTGCTTGAAGACCCGCCAGTTGGCACCGAGATTGCCGAAGATCTGTAGCTGTGGAGGGGTCTGGATCTTCTCCATGCCGCTGGAAGGCACTTGCTGGTCGTCACTGAATTATTCAAGGTAAATTCCTTAGATGAAGTCGACTCCTGGTACCATGTTGTGTTATTCACCCTGGGATAATACGGTCTGCAACTGGATGCAGTTGACTGTAAAGCAGACACCAAACTTAGACGTTGGTTCAATAAGATTTATTGGACTTCTGTAACAGTGCACACTGTTTGCTGTGGGTTGACACTCTACTACTCTCAGTGTACTAACTCTAACTAACTAGACCAGACTAGCTCTGATCCACATGTAGAAGGTGCTAACTGATATATATACCCTGACTGTCACTATAGTTGTCACCAGTGAAAAGAGGCAGAGTGCTGATGCCTCGTGTGTTTTATAGTACGAAGCCCTCCTCTAGTGTTCTGTCTAGTGATTGGTTGTGTTCTGTCCTGTGTGTTGATTGGCTAACCTGGGTGTCTGTCACTGCCTGTCTTTACCTCATGATGTGCATGAGTGCATATTATGACAGTAGTCTGGGGGCCAATGTTAATTCATTCTGAGGCTAGATGGTAAAGTTGGAAACTGGACACCAATATTTTACTTAATGTATTTACAGAATGCAACAATATGACTTTCTCCTCTTGAACCAACACCAAATATCCCATAAGTCTCTCTTTTAATAATAAAACAGATCACTTTTACACTAATAAGTTGAATCCTTAACCTTTTTCAGTCTCACGTTTCGTCAAATGTACTTTTTAAAATTAATTCGTGGGATGTGGGCATCTCGCTGGCTAGGCCAGCTTTTAAAAAAAATATTTTTTCAGTAACATTTGCCATGGGTAACACATCATGGTTAACCACAATTGGGGATTTTAAAAGAATTTACTTGCCAATTCCGTGAGTGTTTAACTGTTTAAGTGCTGTGAATGTAAAAGACACACAGACAGGTTTTCTTGTAAGTTTGAAAAGGAAAGAAATAATGGGCGGGGTTCTCTGATCCTGAGGCTAAGTATTGACGTTACGTTTTACGACGGCTTCAACAGGTCCCCAGGATCAGCGATCCTGAGCCCTGTGTTATTCCTTGTTTCGTCTAGAGACTGGTGAGAATGATCTGATGTTGCATTGGTGTTGGTGACATCAGTCATTTGTGGTGGATTTGATTCCTCTTCTTTGCTTCCTTGGTGCACCGCTTCTGTAGTCATTTGTGGTGGATTTGATTCCTCTTCTTTGCTTTCTTGGTGCTCCTCTTCTGGAGTCAAAATCTTCACGATTTAATTTTCTTGTTGGTCTTGGTGCTCCTCTTCTGGAGTCAAAATCTTCAAGATTTCATTCTCTTGTGGGTCTTGATGCTCCTCTTCTGGAGTGAAAATCTTCACAATTTCATTCTCTTGCGGGTCTTGGTGCTCCTCTTATGGAGTCAAAATCTTCACGATTTTGATTGACGTGGTCTCTCTGGACTCTTGGTGCTCCTTTTCTGGAGTCAAAATCTTCAAGATTGCAGTTGACGTGGTCTCTCTGGACTCTTGGGTAGCCCTACCCTGATTGTTGAGCGCTTCTGTACAAACGAGCTGAGTTCTGTCCGTCTCGCTGTGATCAGATTGTCACTGTTTTCACATACAGTTGGTAGCCTTACATTGTCTTCTTGTTGATTAGGTGACCTTGGTAGACTTTCATGGTCTGCTTGTGGTTGCTCAGATACAGTGGGTTGACCTTCATGGTCTTGTTCATGCATGGCGTTCACAATGGAGTGTTTGTTTGCTTCCATTTTTGAGTCTGTCACCGAGCTGTCTGTGGAGGCTTTCATCACTCTCTTTGTGGAGGCTTGCGTCGCTCTCTTTGTGGAGGCTTGCGTCGCTCTCTTTGTGGAGTCTTTCATCACTCGCTCTGTGGAGTCCTTCATTGCTTTTCCTGTGGAGTCTGTCATCGCTCTCTCTGTGGAGTCTGTCATCACTCTCTTTGTGGAGTCGTGCAGTGTTCTCGCTGTAGAGTCGATCTGTGTTCTCTCAACGGAGTCATTCTGTGCTCTCTGTGTGGCATCATCTTCGTCTTGGGTATTGCTATCATCCAATGTATCGACGACCTGCCATGGCATTGGATCCATCTACCATGAGAAGCGTAGTGTTGAACTTTTCAACCTTGTTCTGATGCTGTGATCAGCATATCCGAATAACTCAGCCACATCTGAGCAGTACTGTTCGAAAAACAAATCATCTTTTTTTGTTTCAGATTTGGTATCGTTCTCTTTATCGTTTTTTGTTTTGTATTTGTTATTGTTCTCTTCACTTTGGGTGGTGCAGACTGCTTGTTCCAGGGTGTTGTGAGAGTTATTTTCAACTGGTGGTGTAAGTTCAGGCATTGTTCTGTCTTTTGAAGTAAGAAAATTGGGTGTTACAGCTTTAAGTTTCTTGCTTTCAATTTTCGGGCATTTCCCTTTTAAGTGGGCGTGGTCCAGGTCCTCTGACATCATGACGCTCGTGATGTCATGCGTAGCAATCAATTGTGCATGCGCAAATCGATCTTCCTTTACTGTGCGGTTTTTTGGCCACTGCAACCAAAACTTCTTTTTCTAACTGCGCATGCGCAGAATGCAAAACGGCTGATTTTAACTCCGCATGCACGGCTTCTGTTTCCTGTGCATGCGTAGATGCAGATTTTTGTCTTTTGTTCCCCGGAGACTGTAAAATGTGCTCGGACGCCATTTTACAGTGGACTTCAGCGTTTTTTCTTTGTAAGAAGTTCAAGTTATTTTTTCCTTTCGATCTGGACTTTTCACTCGCGATTTCTACACTGAACCCTTTCTGTTCTGGTAATGATTGTTTGAATTTTGCAGCACTCATTCCCTGTGCAGTTTGGTCTGTGAGCATACAGTACTGTTCAAATTCCATACAGTGCTCTTCAAATTTTTTTAGTATTACTTCTAATTTGGTGCTGTCTTCACCTTTCAAGTATTTAAAGCAATTATATATTTCTCTAGTTTCATGTCCTGCGATGAGCAGTGCTATTTTCATTTCTTCTGAGGCTGCTTTTAAATCATTAGCTATGATATATATATCGAACATATGTTTCAATATTTTCCATTCGTTACTTAAATTACCAGTTGTGTTCAGCTGAGGTGTGGTTCCAATAGATATCATCGAATTAGCGAAGTCTTCCCACGTTGAATGTCCGGTAGGGTTTTCCTTGCCATTTTGGTCTTTCTGTGTCTGCAGCTTGTGTAATCTTCGAGTAAGCATTCTGAAGACTCCTGGTACCATGTGTTATTCCTTCTGTCTTAATAACGCTCGTAGTCCCAAAGTTGAAATAAATGCTTTATTGTGAGTTTGTTCTCTCTTCAGTGCTTAAACCATGTTACATCTGTGCTGCCAGTCTGCGTCTGCCCAGCAGCTCCCGACCCTGTGAAGTGTCCTGACTTCCTATTTGTCTCTTTTATACCTCCTGTGCTCCCTCTAGTGATTGCTCAGTTGTATTGCATCTACATTGACCCCTTGCTTAATTTACACAAATATACAGAGGCGGAATTCTCCGACCCCCGCAGGGTCGGGGAATCGCCCGGAGCCGGCGTAAATCCCGTCCCCGCCGTGGCCGGAATTTTCTGCCACCCGGGAATCGGCAGGAGCGGGAATCACACCCCACCGATCGGCGTGCCCCCCACGGCGATTCTCTGGCCCGCAATGGGCCGAAGTCCCGCCGCTGACAGGCCAATCCCTCCGACGTGGTTTAAACCACCTCTGGTGCCGGCGGGATTGGTGGTGCGAGCGGGCCCCAAGTGTCCTGGGGGGGGGGGGGCCGCGGGGCGATTGGACCCCGGGGGGTGCCCCCACGGTGTCCTGGCCTGTGATCGGGGCCCACTGATCGGCGGGAGGGCCATTGCTGTGGGGGCACTCTTTTTCTTCCGCTGCCGCCGCGGCCTCCACCATGGCGGAGGCGGAAGAGACCCCGCTACTGCGCATGCGCCGGTGATGACGTCAGCGGCCGCTGACGCACCGGTGCATGCATGGACCGGCGAAGGCCTTTTGGCCAGCCCCGACGCCGGGCGGCGTAGCGCCAAAGGCCATTGGCACCGGTTTTGGCGCCATCGGCGGAGCGGATGAATTCCGCACCTTTGGAGAGGCCCAACGCCAGAGTGGTTGGCGCCACTCCGCTGCACCGGGACCCCCCGCCCCGCTGGGTAGGGGTGAATCCCGGCCCAGGTCACCACAAGCCTTACAGAGGGCCAGCATGGCACTGGGGCAACTCACGCAGCTCCAGCTGCCGATAACAGTGTCAAACGGGTGCCGCGGGCCTGCGCATGTGTGCTGCGGCCGGTGTGAACTCACGCATGCGCGGTAGCTTCCTTCTCCGTGCCGGCCCCGATGAAACATGGCGGAGAGCAACAGGAGCCGGCATGGAGTAAATGAGGCCCCCACCAGAAGAAGCTGGCCTGCTGATCGGTATGCCAGGCCATGGTGGAGCCCCCCCCCGCTGTCAGATCCCCCCTCCCCCTCCCCACCAGGCCGCCCCCCCCCCGGCAGGATGGACAGCGAGGTCCCGCCGGGTAAGACCACATGTGAACGACGCCGGTGTGACTCGGGCTATCTTGGCGGCCACTCGGCCCATCCCACGCGGAAAATCGCTGTGGTGGCCTCGTAGAGCGGCTCCCCATCAGCACCGCGCCAACTGCACCGGTGCCAATGGTGCCGATTTTCCGGTGACCGGAGAATCTCCGGACTGGCGTCGGGGCGGCGTTGCAGGAATCGCGCCTCCCCGGCAATTCTCTGACCCGACCTCGGGGTCAGAGAGTCCCGCCCAATATTTGTTGTATTTAATATACCAATCTATAAACCAAATTTTAATAATGCTCCAACAAACACATACATTCAAGAGATTCACACACATACATAAGTTAAAGAGAAAGGGTAGGTTTAGTCCCAAAAGAAAGTTCCAAAAGAAATTTCATCATATACTGATATTGTGGATTGATGACTGGGATGGTTTCAGGCTTGGTTCGATGATCTTTCCAGATTCTGCACCCAAGATTATTTAAAATGCTGATCTATGTTCTGTCTTTTCCTCTGGAGTCAGTAGCTGTTTGGTTTAAGTTGAAGATGTTACTAACTTGTCTGTGGCATTTGACTGGTTAGAATACAGGCAGGGCACACACTTGTAGCATCTGGAGAGAGATGTGGGGGGGGAGGGGGGGGCTACAAGTTCTCTTCTTGCTGTTACCCACTGAACATCTTTCTTGTCTCTCGCTTGGAACTCAGTTTCTCTTCACACAAAGGGCTGGCCTGCTGCCACAGGAACTTTTCTTCACAAATTAGCCAGTTACCAAATATGTTCATAATAAGTTCATTCCAAGTCCATTGCTCAGAGTGATTGAGTCCAATAACTTGGTCTGCACCCACCTGAATAGCAGATTATGTCTGAATGTCTTTGAGTAGTTCGGGAGATGGACATTCGCACTTACTTAAATTTGTTGTCCACAGTAGGCTATATCCAGACAGCCTGACTCCATTCTGGCAGTTCTGTAAATTACACGATGCAGTCATTTACATCTTCTGCCATTTTGAGATTGGCAATTTAGTCCCTCAAGTCTTGTTGAAAACTTATTCTGTGGCTTAAACCCATTAAACCCATCAGGGTAGCATGGTGGTTAGCATAAATGCTTCACAGCTCCAGGGTCCCAGGTTCGATTCCCGGCTGGGTCACTGTCTGTGTGGAGTCTGCACGTCCTCCCCCTGTGTGCGTGGGTTTCCTCCGGGTGCTCCGGTTTCCTCCCACAGTCCAAAGATGTGCGGGTTAGGTGGATTGGCCATGCTAAATTGCCCGTAGTGTCCTAATAAAAGTAAGGTTAAGGGGGGGTTGTTGGGTTACGGGTATAGGGTGGATACGTGGGTTTGAGTGGGGTGATCATGGCTCGGCACAGCATTGAGGGCCGAAGGGCCTGTTCTGTGCTGTACTGTTCTATGTTCTATGTTCTATGTTAATCACCAGTCGTTTTTTGATATAAAACACAGTTTTAGAACAGTTCCAATACATCAAAACTAATATCTGGGCCGGGATTCTCCACTACCCGGCGGGGCGGGGGGTCCCGTCGGGACGGAGTGGTGTGAACCACTCCGGCGTCGGGCCTCCCCTAAGGTGCGGAATTCTCCACACCTTTAGGAGCCAAGCCCTCACCTTTGGCGCCCCGCCAGCCGGGGTCATGGCGGGGCGGAAGAAAAAGAGTTCCCCCACGGCACAGGCCCACCCGCCAATCGGTGGGCTCCGATCGCGGGCTAGGCCACCGTGGGGGTACCCCCCGGGGTCACATCGACCCCCGCCTCCCCCCACAGACCCCGGAGGCCGCCCGCGCTGCCAATCCCTCCGGTACCAGAGGTGGTTTAAACCATGCCGGCGGGAAAGGCCAGTCAGCGGCGGCACTTCGGCCCATCGCGGGCCGGAGAATCGCCGCGGTGGGCCCGCCGACCGGTGCGGCGCAATTCCCGCCCCAGCCAAATCTCGGGGGTTGGAAAATTCCACCCCTGGTCTTGTCTGAGTGCATGGCAAATTTACCCAATCAGATTGTTTAACTGCTGTTTCTCATCGGGAAGCCCGCATTCCATGAAGCTCACAGGGAGGTTAATCGTCCTATCCCTGTCGTCTCGTGCAGATTATTACATCCCTCCCATCCAGCCTCTCTCTGTTGGGCCCCCAGGGGGCGATGCCCCATAACCCTCTGGTGCCAGAGAGATCTTTGCAGCAGCTTTCTCCTCTGTAAGAGTTTTGAGTAACACTGGTTTCGTGCACCTGAGGTGGTCCGCATGCTTCTTGAGTGTTCTTTCTTGTGCTTGGATTCGGTATGAGACAGGCCCAGTCATACTACCCTCCCAGGAACCGACTTGGCGCCGTTGCCGAAGTTCCAGATACAAACTGCTTCACCTGGCGCACACCATCTGGTCTGCGTGAGCCTGCCTGGGCTACGCACCTGTTTTTCCTGACTGCACCATACTTTCCCAAGGACTACGACTCGAGTCCACCATAGGAGGTTGCCATCCTCGATGCTGAACTCTGATATCTTGGCCGGGCAACTTCTGGTGCTGACCTCTGTATAGCACGATGTAGCGGACTTCTGACATTAAAGGCTGTTACTTTGTCCACTCGCGGATTTGGACCGGTAGTGTGTGCATGAATATCAACCTGCCAACAACTTTGTTGGCCTTTGGAGGAGACAGTGGATGCGTCGGCAGCAGGAATCTACGCAACACGTCGGTGGTTGCAATATTGTGCCTGGCCAATTTTCAAATGTATACACATACGCCGCTGATAATGGGGCTGATGTGACCATCAATTCACAAGACACGTGGTTGGAAGTGAACAGTGGTTTTAATAGTCTTACAACAGAGACTGCCTGCGACGTGATGAACTGACAGGCAGGCTCACGACTGCAAAGCTTTATACTTCTGGTTAGTGGGAGGAGCCATGGGCGGAGCCCAGTATAAACTCCTCATCTCCCCCTATGGGCAGTGCCGCACAACTGCTCGTATACCGAGCTAACATGAATACAGCACATCATATAACAACAGTGTGAATTACGCGGAATGTGATTCACCAAATTCACCCCCTGTAAAAAAATCAAGTCCAGCGGGGGTGATGTGTCTACAAATGACAAATTACAAATTACAGATTACAAATTACAAATTGAGTTGATGCGGCGGCCGAGTCGTCCTCTGGGATCGACGAAGCACCGGGGTTGCAGCCTCTTCTGGTGGCTGTGGTGGCGGTCGGCGAGGGCACCGTGGCGGACTCCGGGGGTGATTCGGCCAGAGCTTCATATCCGACTGGTTCGACTGGTGATGGGGAGCGCCGGAAACCCAAGGGCGCGGGGGCACAGGGGCGCGGAGCACGGGCAGCGGACCTACAGGCATGGGGGTGCCGGGCGCGGGGGGTTGGGAGGGGTATAGTGCGAGGGGCACCTCGGCGGAAGTAGTGTCAGAGTAGGATCCTGCAGACGCCAGGTCCCTGAGGGAAACAGTGTCCTGACGGTCATCAGGGTATTCGATGAACGCATATTGGGGGTTCGAGTGGAGTAGGAGCACTCTCTCAACGTGTGGGTCAGTTCTGTGGGTCCGGACGTGCTTCCGTAGGAGAACCGGGCCCGGTGTTTTCAACCATGCTGGGAGCGAAACCCCCGTGGTAGTGCCCCTGGAAAAAACAAATAGCCGCTCGTGAGGAGTCTGGTTGGTGCCCGTACATAGGAGGGACCTAATAGCATGGAGCGTGTCGGGGAGGACTTCCTGCCAATGGGAGGTCGGGAGCTTCCTGGACGGGAGGGTCAGTAGGACGGTATTCCAGACCGTCACGTTCGCCCTCTCCATCTGCCCGTTCCCCCTGGGGTTATAGCTGGTATTCCTGCTCGAGGCGGAGCCCTTTTCGAGCAGGTAGTGACGCAACTCATTGCTCATAAAGGACGGTCCCCTGTCGCTGTGTACATAGCTGGGGAAACCAAACAGGGAGAAGATACTATGCAGGGCCCTAATGACTGTGTGGGAGGTCATATCAGGGCACGGGATAGCAAAGGGGAAACGGGAGAACTCGTCTATTACGTTCAGGAAATACACATTCCTATTGGTCGAGGGGAATGGCCCTTTGAAACCGATACTTAGGCTAAGTATCGATTTCAAAGGGCCATGCTCAAAAAGGGCCATGCTCGAAAAGGGCATTGCCTCGAGCAGGAATACCAGCTATAACCCCAGGGGGAATGGGCAGGTGGAGAGGGCAAACGTGACGGCGTTCAAAGGGCCGGGAGGCCTTGACCAGGTGGGCCCTGTCTGGTCTATAGAAGTGTGGTTTGCACTCCGCACAGATCGGGCAATCCCTGGTGATGGCTTTTACCTCCTCGGTGGAGAAAGGCAGGTTTCGGGTTTTGATGTAGTGGGCGAGCCGGGTAACCCCCGGGTGGCAGAGGTCATTGTGGATAGCTTTGAGGCGGTCGTCTTGCGTGCTGGCGCACGTGCCAGGGACAGGGCATCTGGGGGCTCGTTGAGCTTCCCCGGTCGGTATATAATATCGTACTTGTAGGTGGAGAGTTCGATCCTCCACTGTAGGATCTTATCGTTTTTAATTTTGCCCCTTTGAGAGTTGTCGAACATAAAGGCAACCGATCTTTGGTCGGTGATGAGGGTGAACCTCCTACCTGCGAGGTAGTACCTCCAGTGACGTATAGCTTCCACAATGGCTTGCGCTTCCTCTTCGACCGAGGAGTGTCGAAGTTCCGAAGCAGAGAGGGTTCGGGAGACTGGTCTCCCTGCCTGATTTAGTGTGGCTGCGAGAGCGACCTCTGAGGCATCGCTCTCTACCTGGAAAGGGACGGATTCATCCACCGCCCGCATGGCCGCTTTGGCGATGTCCTCCTTGATACGAGTGAAGGCCTGACGAGCCTCATCTGATAGAGGGAAGAGTGTGGCCTTAAATAGTGGGCGGGCTTTGTCCGCATACTGAGGGACCCACTGGGCATAATATGAGAAAAACCCCAGGCACCTTTTGAGGGCCCTGGGACAATGAGGGAGAGGGAGTTGTAAGAGGGGGCGCGTACGGTCCGGGTCGGGGCCCAGGACTCCGTTTTCCACGACATAGCCGAGGATGGCTAGCCTGGTCGTGCAGAAAACGCACTTCTCCGTGTTGTAAGTAAGATTAGGTTTCTGGGCAGTTTGGAGAAATCGATGGAGGTTAGCGTCATGATCCTGCTGATCATGGCTGCAGATGGTGACATTATCCAGGTACGGAAACGTGGCCCGCAGCCCGTGCTTGTCCACCATTCGGTCCATTGCTCGTTGGAACACCGAGACCCCATTAGTGACGCCAAAGGGAACCCGGAAGAAGTGGAAGAGGCGGTCGTCGGCCTCAAACGCCGTGAAGTGGCGGTCCTCCGGGCTGATTGGGAGCTGGTGGTATGCAGACTTCAGATCCACGTGGAGAAGACGCGATAGTGGGCGATCTGATTCACCATGTCTGCAATCCTGGGGAGGGGGTACGCATCGAGGAGCGTGAACCGGTTAATGGTCTGGCTATAGTCCACTACCATTCGGAAATTTTCCCCGGTCTTGACGACCACCACCTGAGCTCTCCAGGGGCTATTACTGGCTTCTATGATCCGCTCACGTAGGAGCCTATGGACCTCGGTTCTGATAAACACCCTGTCCTGCAGGTTGTACCGCCTGCTGCGAGTGGCTACGGGTTTGCAGTCCGGCTTGAGATTGGCAAAGAGTGGAGGAGGGTCGATTTTTAGCGTAGTGAGGCTGCAAATAGTGAGCGGGGGTAAGGGCCCGCCGAAGCTGAGTGTGAGACTTTTCAGGTTACACTGGAAGTCGAGTCCCAGTAGGAGTGGGGCGCAGAGTTCAGGGAGCACGTACAGCTGGATGTTCGAGTAGATCGTGCCCTGGATCGTTACGGTCACGACCGTGCGCCCTTGGAGGTGAACAGAGTGGGAGCCCGAAGCGAGGGAGATAGTTTGCCGTGCAGGGAAAATAGGGAGCGAACAGCATCTTACCAGATCTGGGTGTACGAAGCTCTCGGTGTTCCCGGAGTCCAAGAGGCATGGTGTCCTGTACCCGTTGATTTCAATGGTCATCATGGAGTTGCGGAGATGTTTCGGACGCGATTGGTCCAACGTCACCGCGCTGAGTTGCGGGTAGTCGGCGGCTCGATCAGCTGTGCTGGAGTGGCCCCGTGATGACTGCCCTCTAAATTCGTAGCCTTCGAGGTGATTTTCTGAGTGAGGAGAGGAGGGATCCCAAGATGGCCGCCCCCGTGGATCACACGTGGCGAGCGGCGAGGAAGATGGCGGCCCCCATGACCTCCACGTGGCCGGCCGCGTGGAGGGGGGTTGCCAAGATGGCGGCCCCCATGAGTCGCACGTGTCGTTTGGGGGCGGTTTCGGAGTACAGGCTGCAGCATTTCGGGGCCTGCGGGCCTGTGGAGTTTGAAAACGAGTGCTCTGGGAGGCTGCGGGAGAGTTAGGAGATGGGGCATGCTTTGCCAGGCAGACCCATGCATAGTGTCCCTTACGACCGCAGCTGCTGCAGGTCGCGATACGGGCCGGGCAATACTGCCGTGGGTGCTGGGGCTGCCCGCAAAAATGGCACACTGGGGCTGCGTGATGGCTGGGTGGCCGCGTGGCGCAGGCCTGGGGCAGTCGCTGGTCGGGGGCCCAGGATGGGGTCGCTTGGTCCACGGGGAACGAGATGAGGCTGCGGAACGAGACCTCCATGGTGGTAGCCAATTCTACCGTGTCCTCTAGATTCTGGGCCCCTTTTTCGAGTAACCGCTGGCGTACATAATTTGATCTGAGGCCTGCCACGCACATCTCTAACGGCAAGTTCCATGTGCTGTTCGGCTGATACAGCCTGATAATTACAGTCCCGAGCTAAAGTCTTTAAGTCCCGCAGGAATTCTTCCAACGACTCCGCGGGGCGCTGGTGGCGGGTCGTAAAAATATGGCGCACGTAGACCACGTTGATGGGCCTCACGTACATTCGATCTAGCATGGCTAGGGTCCCCGTATACGAGTTGGTACTATTGAGTTGAGTAAATATGCGGTGGCTCACCCTTGCATGCAGAAGACTGAGTTTCTGCTCCTCTGTAGTTTCTGGAGTACTTGATTCAGCCAGGTGGGCCTTAAAACATCTGAGCCAGTGTTGAAAGATTTCTCTTTGCCTCTGCAGCCTGCGGGTCGAGTTCTAGTCGGTCAGATTTGAGGGCTGATTCCATAGTCGTTTCCTTAGTCGCTTTCTTCTAGTTTCCTAAGACTATTAAATTGTGTGACCATCAATTCACAAGACACGTGGTTGGAAGTGAACAGTGGTTTTAATAGTCTTACAACAGAGCCTGCCTGCGACGTGATGAACTGGCAGGCAGGCTCACGACTGCAAAGCTTTATACTTCCGGTTAGTGGGAGGAGCCGTGGGCGAAGCCATGGGCGGAGCCCAGTACAAACTCCTCATCTCCCCCTATGGGCAGAGCCGCGCAACTGCTCGTATACCGAGCTAACATGAATACAGCACATCATATAATAACAGTGTGAATTACGTGGAATGTGATTCACCACAGGGGCCCACCCCTGGATCCTGGAGGATGCTATCCGCAGGATTGCCTTGTCTTCTTTAAAGAGACCCAATGACGGTTTGTGGTCCATCAGGATAGTAAAATGCTTCCCATGCACGTACTGGTAAACATTTAGACTGCGAGTACCAAGCCCAAGCCTTCTTTGTCAATCTGAGCATAGTTTCACTCCGCCAAAGCCACCATCCTGATTGCGAATGCGATTGGTCCTTCGTGTCGACCATAAGGGGCAACAAAATGGTGTCAGTGCTGTACAGGAAAACGTCACAAATGACCACAATCGGTTTAGAGAGGTCTTAGTATGTCAACAAGCCGGCCAATTGAAATTGTCTCTTTACCCATGCAAACGGCTCCTCCTGAGATGCTCTCCACTCCCACTCCTATTTCTTTTCAGCAGGGTGTGTAGGGAAGTGAGCATGGTCATGACGCCATGATGAATTCTCCGTAATAATTCACGAGCCCAGGAACAGAACGCAGTTCCGTTGTGTTTCCCGGACTGAGGGCTTGGGTGAGTCGCTCGCTCCTTCTCTTCCACCAGATGCAGGCCATCCTGGTCTATGCAGTATCCCAAGTTGATGGACTTCCTGTCGTGGAAGACACACTTTTCCCTTTTTAGGCGGACACCCGTCTCTGTAAAGCGGTGGAGGACCTCCTTTAGGTTGCTCAAATGTTCGCACTCCATAGTTCCGGTTATCAGGACATCATCCAGGTAAACTGACTCGCACGGCAGTCCCCTCAGAATGGTTTCAATGACGCGTTGGAAGATGGCGTAAGCTGATGGCACTCCAAATGGCAATCGTGTATACACAAAGGCCACTGTGGGTATTTATAGCCATGTATTGCTGGGACTAGGGTCCAATACTCGTTGGAGATTTGCGACATGGCTCATGTCAAGTTTTGTAAATTAACGACCTCCAGCCAATTTTGCGTACAAGTCTTCGATCCACAGCATCAGATACCTGTGCAACCGGGCGGGATGCCCGATTCATGGTTAACTTATAGTTACCACAAAGTTGAACAGTGTTGTCCAGTTTCAGTATGGGATCCATCGGTGCCACCCAATTGGTGAATCTTACTGGCCTGATGATTCCGAGACCCTCCAGTCGGTCGCTTTCCGCTTCGACCTTCACCAGTAACAAGTTGGGGGTTGGGCAACCCACTTGAATTTTAGCCATGGCACCATTGATTCTTCCTAAACTGGTTTGAAAAACTTCAGGGTATTCCCCCAACACTTCGCAGAGGCCTCCGAACACCATCTGAAAAATCCGCCAATCCAAGCGGAGGCGTTGTAGCCAGTCACGGCCGAGTAAGATCAGATCGGGGCCTTTTACAATGATTAATGGCAGCCTAACAGACTGCTTCCTAAAGGCCACTGGGGTCAACATCGTCGCCGCTACAGCCCATTGAGTGGAAGGAGGGCCCCTCATGTGGCCCAGTCACTAGTCTAGGTTGCCCATTCACTCAGATGACATCCATTTTAGGTCAGCTTTCATGAATATCTGTGCAAACACAGCCCTGATTGACCATAGAATTCAAAGTTCAATTTAATTTACTTGCTTAATTTTTGGTCTTGCAAGATGATTGGTGAAAGGTTAACTTCTGTCCTATGCTGGAAATAGATAAAAGTCAATGAAATGTTTTGATGGAAAGACACAAGGCTGGATCCTCCGAATGTGGGGCTATTGTCCCCACGCCGGCGTGGGAACGGTGTAGTTTTACGCCAGAAAAACTGGGGGCTAGCAGGACGACAGCGTAGAGCACCCGGTTCTCACTGCCGATATGCTCCGGAGAACTGCTGGGTCCGTGGCCGCGCATGTGCATGGTGGCGGACTGCAGCGGCTGCGCCGTGATTCATGGCGGAGGCCACTTGCGGACCGGGCCCACAAAAGAGTCTCCCCTTCGGCCGGCTCGCAAGCCCCGAACCGCCCCACCACAGTGCCCCCAGCCCCGAATAATGTCCCTCCTCTGCCTGCGCAGATCGATCCTCCCCTGACTGTGGCGGCACTGGACTGAGTTCCCGACGGATGAGGCTACACGTGTCCTGCGATGTCAGGAACTCGGGGGCGGACCATCGGGTGGGTGGGCCTCAGGCACTGGCCTGAAGCTGTCGATACATGCCGTGATATACTCGTACTTTGGAGGGGGTGGAGCATCACGAAAGCGCCGCCGCCGCTGATTCAGTCGGGAAATGTGATTCTCCGGCCAATCGCCGAACACAATTTCACCAGTTCTTATTTAAGAACAACCATACTATTTTTTGCAGCCCACAATCTGAAACTATTGTGTTATTTCCACCTTTCACATTGAGGAGAAATTAATGGATGCCTGATATGCATGGGAGGCCTAATTGTACTGAATGACTGACAAGATTGATAATTTATCATATACATTGATGATTAAGTAGATGGGAGTGTGTTGGTTCTTATTTAAGAACAACCATACTATTTTTTGCAGTAAATTGGTCCAGCTTAGTAGTGTACACAGTGTGTACTTTAAATATAAATTCTTGATTCAAGCCATTTTCATGAATTTCATTGAGCTATTTGGAAAGTACTTTTTTAAAAATAAATTTTGAGTGCCCAATTAACTTTTTCCAATTAAGGGGCAATTTAGTGTGGCCAATCCACACTATGGGGTTATGAGGGTGAAACCCGGGCAGCACGGTGGCACAGTGGTTAGCATTGCTGCCTACGACACTGAGGATCCGGGTTCGAATCCCAGCTCTGGGTCACTGTCCGTGTGGAGTTTGCACATTCTCCCCGTGTCTGCGTGGGTTTCACCCCCACAACCCAAAAGATGTGCAAGATAGGCGGATTGGCCACGATAAATTGCCCCTTAATTGGAAAAAAAATAATTAGATACTCTAAATTATTTTTTTTTTTTAAATAAAATAAATGGGGGTGAGACCCACACAAACACGGGGAGAATGTGCAACCGCTGCACGGACAGTGACCCAGTACCGGGATCGAACCTGGGACCTCGGCGCCATGAGGCAGCAGTGCTAACCATTGCGCCACCGTGCTCAGTTCTTATTTGGAAAATACATGCTGATAGCAAAATATACATTCTTTGAGATAATAAGTGCAAGTTGATAATTTTTGAACACTAATATGCTTTCCACCATTCGTAATAAACTTAGCTGCAAATTGCATCCATCTAAAATTACAAATATGAATTGGTAAACAGTGCAAGACATACCGGAGAGCTTTGCCATTGATTTAGAATGGGTGGCCTCAGTTTTTGAACACAAATTACT
The DNA here is from genome assembly GCF_902713615.1 of Scyliorhinus canicula. Classification (NCBI taxonomy): domain Eukaryota; kingdom Metazoa; phylum Chordata; class Chondrichthyes; order Carcharhiniformes; family Scyliorhinidae; genus Scyliorhinus; species Scyliorhinus canicula. The sequence continues at coordinate 219,372,833 of NC_052147.1, forward strand.
TTTTTCATATCTTCGATGGAGGGATCCGAAGGAACAAGATCATAATAGGGCAAATGATGGTCACCGTGGAACCCTATTAAAAATTATAGGCATATGCATCATTTATTATCATACTTCACATACTTCACATACTTCACTTCATACTTTCCTTATAAATGTATTATTAAAACATTCATATTATATTAAATTAATTTGAAGATAAAAAAATCTATTTTGGATCATAATAAAAGCACTTCCATGGTTATCTACAATATGACAAATGATGGGCTGCATTTATATGTGAGCCTACTTCAATACCTGTCAACATCCAAGTTTGAGCTGACAATTAGCAGTCTTCCTTTGCACAACTAGTGTGCGAGCTGATCGCCTCCAGCAGGAAAATGTTCAGCCACCAGCCCAGACCTCCAACAGTATCACCATCAATTAAATGGCCACTACCATCATCTCCTCCTGACCTTCCATTTAAGATGCTGGCACAATCACCACTTTTTTCCATCCTTCCCTCACCCAACACCAAAGATCCTTGCTTCCAAATGCTCAATCCCCAATTTCTTTGGTCTCTGGTTATTCCAAACCTTAAACCTCATTGATTTATTTATTTGTTCATGGTTTGTTGGGATCACTGACAAGTCGAGCATTTATTACCCATCCATCAAGAAGACGTGCAGCTTTCTTAAATAGCAGGAGCCAACCCATGTAATCTACGTACACCTATAGTGCTGTTAGGGTGAGAGTTCCAAGATTCTAATACAGCAGCAATGAAGGAATAGGGATACATTTCCAAGTTAGAATGGTGCGTAATTTGGAAGAGAGCTTGCAAGGTGATGTTCCCATGTGTCCACTGCCCTTGTTCTTTTAGACTGGAGAGATATCGGATTTGGGAATCAGGGACATTAAAATGATAGTGGTGGCCTGAGCTTCTTTCGTTCTTTGCCATTTTAACAATAATGAGGCCCGTGCTCAATATTGAGAGCATCTCGGGCCCCTCTATTCAAATGCTGGAACTGCCATTTGCTCCCCTGGTTCCAGAAATGGTCACACCTCCATTCCTTTCCCATAATATTTATGAAACCCCTGCAACTCAATAATGAGGAATGTACAAATAAATTGAGACAAAGAAAAAAATTACCAAATTCCAGTAAATAACCCCTTCCACAACCTGCACATTTTCATAAAATCATTATATATAATCCTTTTTCCTCCATAAGACTTGACTACTCAGCCAGACCCAAAAGGATTTTCATAGCATCGCTTCAAATTTAATCAGGTTTTCTTTTCAATATAAATGTGCAAAGTAGGTGTTTACTGATGATGAGCTCTATCAAGTCAATGAAGGTGACAGCAAACTGACACCACCCCCAACCTACATTACAATACAGCTTGGAACAGGGAGAGATTTCAACACAGCAGGCAATACAGCAAAAAAAACCTCAAAACATTTAATCATGGGGAATTTCTGGCACCTGGATAACTACCGTGGAAAGATTAAAAGGGTGAATGTGTCTTTGATAGCGAGGGATTGCTTATTTATGTTCCATCAGGCTGTACGGCCTCTGATTGGCTCTCTAGTTTTAAGACCCCACCTGCTGTCCTTAATTGCATAGTGAACCCACCCATCATAACCTGGGGGTTAAGCAGGTCATGGGACACTAATGAAACATTAAGCAGGTTGAAACTTTAAGCTGGTCATGGGACCCTTATCCATGTCTATGTTCAGTAACAACATTGTTGTTAAAGTTTTGTTTATACTTCAGCCCCAGACCCCTGATCTACGGGCATCCGGTGCGGGGAAGGTGGAGGACCTCTTTGTGAACCTGATCCTGAGCTTGGCGAAGCTTGCCATAAATAGGTTGAGGCAGCGGGCGACCGAGTGGGGCAATCTGACCGGACTGTCTGCCCCACTTCTGCAGCATCATTCGCGGCCAGGTGTACCTGGAAAGGGAGCATGGGGTGTCCACGGGTGCACTCGAGGCCTTCCGTGCTCGGTGGGCATCGCACGGGTTGGATTGTTTTATCGATCCTTCTTTGCACACGTTGATTTTATGTTTTTAAGTTTCCGTTGCACTTTTGTTATTTTTGGGCTGTCCTCCTACTAGGAACGGCCCCTTTTAATTTGTCCCTTGGTTAATTTCTGTTCATCTATTCAGTTGAACTACCCAATAACATCATGGGACATTTATGAGACTGGGGAATTGATATTCCCAAAGGAACTATGGGGAATATGTACTCCCCCACTGAGGAGCGAGGCATCCCCTTCTGTATCCTGTATAAAACTGGAGGGCCATGAACTGTGAGTGGCCCCTGTAGGAGAGTAACAGCTCTGTACTCTTATTCAGTTGCATTAAACCGTTTTCCTTTTGATTCAACCTGTTCGGCTCGGTGTGGACCCTTTCCAGAACTTATAATACCACCCACTGGCTGTTAATTGGCCACCCCGATGAAAATCACAAAATGTGACTCTTTTGACCCACATTTCATGCTGATGGCAGTCTTCGAAAGCCCACTGAAAAATTTCTGCCTTGGTTGTCTATCGATGTTTACCTCCCAGTTTTCAAATCTCAAAATTAATTACCTCCAGCAGAGCATCTATGTGCAATCTCCCAATAAACCAGACCCAAGGCATAAACATCTACAGATTTGAATGAGCCAAAATGCCTCTTATCAATAGTGTCATCAATGATCTCTGGTGCCATGTACCTGTAATTCAATAAAATTGGAACTGTTATAATGAACATCAGTTCAACATAACAATAAATGTAACCAATTTATGATATTTAAACTTTAATGTATACTGAAAACCTTTCCATTTAAACCCATCCATTTCAACGAGCGTAGCCATAAAATTGAAAATGTGGAGGGTATTATGCATGTTATGCATAAGTTTTTGAAAGTCCTTTCTACAGATCTTCTGATAAAATGTGAGTTCGTACAATGGGGGAAGGTTTCTTCTGTTCTTCATTTGCAACAGATTAATAAATACTTTTACAATGAAAAAGCAATCACAAATTTGATGGCATGATTATAGTCTAGCAGCAGTGCAACAAACATCATCTAAATGGATTTCCAAAAAGTTTTTAACAAAGTGCCATATAAAGAATTGTATAAGAACATTCAGTCTTATGCTAGGAGGAATAAAATAAGAATTTGATTTTGTTAACGAGAGGACTGTGTACAAGTGCTTCTTAATTTAACAGCTGTTCGATGGTGCCTGGGTGCCAGTGCAAGGGTGCCAGCTGGGCAGCGCCAAAGTGCGCACATTCCAGGGGGAGGGCTCGGGGGCCACCATGCACTGACCTTGACCACCCAGTGATCTTCAATGGCTCAGGAGACCCCCTAGGTGCCGTTCCACCTGCTCCACGTTTGTGTCGACCAGTGCTGAACAGCACCTAGCTGCTGCCTCGTTGGTGGATTGCTTGAGTCAGGTCAATGCTGGGTAAGTTCGCCAAAGCCTGGTTCAAACCGGCTTCGGCATGCGCTGATGGGTCCCGGCATTCAATGGCAGCACCGCACTCAGGCCAGAGTGCAATGCGGCCGGTGGATCGTGCCCTAAGTGTCATTTTGAGGGGGGTTCACGGGATGATTCCTGTCGGGTGTTTGGGTGCCCAGGTGCCAGTGGTTAGCGCTGCTGCCTCATAATGCCAGGGACCCGAGTTCAATTCTGGCCTTGGGGCACTGTCTGCGTGGAGTTATCACACCCCCCCCCCCCCACCCCCCCTCCCACCCCCGCAACCCCATGGGATTCCTCCGGGTACTCCGGTTCCTCCCATGGTCCAAAGACATGCGGGTTAGGTGGATTGGCCACATTAAATTGCCCCTCAGTGTCCAGGGATGTGCAGATTAGGTTCCGGGAATAGGGTGGGGTAGACAGGGGGTAGGCATGGATAGAGTGCTGTTTCGAATGGTTGATACAGACCCAATGGGTTGAATGGCCTCCTCCTGCACTGTAGGAATTTTATGATTCTATAAAAAGTTGTTTAAGGGATTTATGTTTCTATTGGTAGATATTAGAAATAAGGGGCTGGATTCACTGATTCGCAACGGCGGAAATGCGAATTCCATCGGGCAGAGAATCGGGCGCCATGCAAAAATTGAAGTTTGAGCCCGGCGCCGATTTCAGCGACATGAGTCCCTCCCTGGCAGCGAAATCAAGGTTTGCGCCCTGCACTAGCGAATCAATATAAAACAGTCATTTGCGCGCATTTAAATCTACTTAGCGGATTGGACGCAGTATGCTCCGCCCTGTTGAGATGTTCCTCTTCGTCGGACGTTTCACAGCCATGAATTAGTGCATGTGCTAACAAGTGGGACCTGACTGCTGAGGGGATCGGGCGGCTAGAAAAGCCCTGAAAAACCCTTGAACATTGTTGGGTATGCTGGGGGGTGGCTACCCGGACCAGGGACACGAGTGGGGAGCAAATTATTGCCAAACCATGAACTCGAGATAACCGCCATTGCTGCAGTCTGTATTTTAAACGGACCCCTTTGGTACTACTTTCAGTGCTGCCTGTATCCTTTGAATGCTCAGAAGGCTTATGGTCATCTGGGAGCCCACCAGGACTACCCCTCTGGACACTCTCATACCCCAGCTGTTGCATCAAGGGACGAGCATGGCCAAGTTCATTCAGGAGCCCACCAAGTGTTGGCAATCCTCAGAAAGGCTGCCCCATTTCAGAGGAAGCAGGGGATTAGCAGAGCTCACCCCAACCAGAGAACACCTGCACCATGGCCTTTGTGTCCTTCCCTGGTTCTCTGCCCCTCTCAGGGCAGAAGCCTGACCAGTGACCCCCATCTATCGGAACGACCAGCTGTGTCCTCCTGGTGGGGCTGTCAGTGCTGGTGCAGTTCAGGAGGGAAGGTTTGAGTCTGTGGACCACGCTGTGGAAGAGGGGGTGGGATTCTCTGATCCTGAGGCTAAGTGTTGACACCGTCGCACTTAGCCAGGCCACATCAGAGACCCCCCCCCGGGTCAGACCAAACCCCCCACCCCCACAGGCCGCCACCCGACCCGTCAACGCCGAGGTCCTGCCGGCTCAGAGCAGGTTAGAACTCCGCTGGCAGGACTCGTTTTAAATTACGGCCACTCAGCCCATCCGGAGAATCTCATCCGGGCGTCGGGGCAGCTTGGCGTGATTTGCGCAGCCTCCCAGCGATTCTCTGACCCGGCGCGGGGTCAGAGAATCCCACTCAGAGTGTCTCTTCGCTCCTCACTGACATGGAGCTGTGGGTCCAATTTTGACCACCCCCAACCTCAGGGTGTTGGTCTTTGTGAGACATCTTTATGGCTACGGTGAGTGTAAGGTAAGTAGAGCGCTTAAAAACAGCTCCAGCTACCATGCTCTTTGGCGCTAACTCTGGCCCTCGTGGTTAGAACGTGTACTGGGCCGGGAATTGCTTTCAGTTTGCGCGGGGAGAGTGCTGGCCCATTTGCAAACCCCGACTCACGTACTGATTAGCGCCCCCAAATGGAAGGTGAGTTACATGCAATTCTGTGCCAGCTTCCCAAATAAAGAACACTGCCCAAGATTTGGTTTTAAGTGGGTTTAATTTAATGTTTCTGTGCCTATAGTTGGGCACAGGTAAAATCTATAATTAGATTCATGCTTGACATCGGTGTTTGTATGTGTGGGAGTTGCTTAGGTTGCAATTGTGTTTCTATTGTGCTGAGAGAGGACTACAGTGAAGAATAAATAAAAGGCATAAACATATAGGTGTTGGTTAGCAACTGGAACTGTAAGGTAGAGAAGTTTTAAAGTTTTAGTTTAGCTAATTTTATTTTAATTGAAGATAGGTAGTGAGAGAGAAGGCATTTCCCACAGCTCTATTAGAAGCAAGTGGGGTTAGAAGGCTAGAGAGGGAACATCTCTGTCAGCTTTGCTGGAAGAAAAGCTATACGATGGAGTAATGGTGAAGAAAATAAGTTTAGAGATTTGAAGGCCAGCCAGTTAAGGAAATTAGAGAAATTAACAGAAGTCTGCAGTTAACAAACAGAGACCAAGGTATTATTCAGAATAAGTCTCGGAAGAGTGACCAAAGTGTTCTGAATAAAAGAGATAATTGCAGAAATTATATTTGAAGTAGGACAGCAGACATGAGAGGTAGATGAAACATTTGTTGTCATTTTAATATAGTCTAGGAATCAAGAGTTAATATAATTGTGAGCAGTTTGCATAGCAATCAAGTCAAAGACATCCATCCTAAAGGAGTTGGTGTAAAATCCTGGACTGAATTCGCTGTTAAAAGTTTTGTTTAAAAGTGTCATTTGGAAAACCTGGTCTGGATTTCAGAATGCAAACTGCTAAGATAAAGCATAGCTATGAGAGACGATTTTAAAGCATATTTTCGGGAGTGGAGTTTGGAAAGCCTCATGTGACAATCGTCTGGGGAATTCTGGGGAGACATCCACAAACATTCACTTGAGATTCAGAGTGGAGAGTGTATTTGCCCACAGTCATCTTGTGTGCTTCAAAGGGACTTTACGTTAATGAGACCATTGTAGGTTAAGATGTATTTTATAAACCATATCAATACGAAAACCAGTGCGCAATTGCTGAGCTAATTGTGGCTGTAGAAGCATTATGCATCATAATCCAATTTTTTCATGTTTAATAAATGTGTTTTATTGTCATTAAAACTAATTAGTGGTCTTGTGACTTCATGTTTGTAAAGAAAAAGTAAAAATTACCACCTTTTGAACCAGAGTTCCATTCTGGGATCTTCTAGTGCAGGTATAACATCAACTGCAATTGTAACAATACAAAAACACATGCATCCCCAATTAATACCCATTACCGAAATATAATTGACACCAATTGATGCACAGTTAGCAGGCATTAGTTAAAATTAACTGTGACAGAGACAGCTTTTCGGAGTGATAATTGGCCAATCTCTCAAAGTTCATATTCAATCCTTGGGGCACAAATCGGCCAGTGTCTACATTACCCAGATTTGTTCAGATTACCTGAGGAGGTAAGGGCCCTGTTGGATGAAACAGAAGAAGTGGGAGGAGGAATTGCTACTTGAGTTGGAGGTAGGGCTCTGTGTAGTGGTATCATAGTAAGAAGTCTTACAGCACCAGGTTAAAGTCCAATGGGTTTGTTTTGAATCACTAGCTTTCGGAGCACAGCTCTTTCCTCAGGTGAATCATTTACCTGAGGAAGGAGCTGTGCTCCCAAAGCTAGTGATTCAAAACAAACCTGTTGGACTTTAACCTGGTGTTGTAAGACTTATTACTGTTCTCACCCCAGTCCAACGCCGGCATCTCCACATAGTGGTATCATGGTTGTGTTGTAATTCACCAAGTGGCCACTAGGAGTCTCACTAGTATATAAATAAATGTTACAGTCAGGTGATCCCTCAGACTGGCTGGAAGAAGCTGGAAAGAGGTTGCTTGTGCTTGATCTTAATGTTATTCATCAGTTGTTTTGTATATAGTTTACTCACAGTGAATGTTAATACATTGTTTATAGCTTTAGCTACGAATGTTCTCATAATATAAATCAGGCCATCCAACAAGAACATCACACTCTGGAGTGAATTCTACCTCTTCTTGTGCCAGGCTGAGCCTGTACAACTTAAGGTGGTACACGGGGCACACCTGACTAGAGTGTGCATGAGTGGGTACTTTCCTGGGGTGGAGGATAGGTGCGAACGGTGCTAGAGGGAGCCAGCAAACACCTCCCATATGTTCTGGTCCTGCCCCAAATTGATTGAGTTCTGGACCTCGGAGTATCGCGTACAATTCTGGTCGCCGCATTATAGGAAGGATGTGGAAGCATTGGAAAGGGTGCAGAGGAGATTTACCAGGATGTTGCCTGGTATGGAGGGAAGGTCTTATGAGGGAAGGGTGAGGGACTTGAGGCTGTTTTCATTAGAGAGAAGAAGGTTAAAAGGTGACTTAATTGAGGCATACAAGATAATCAGAGGATTAGATAGGGTGGACAGTGAGAGCTTTTTTCCTTGGATGGTGATGTCTAGCACGAGGGCTCATAGCTTTAAATTGAGGGGAGATAGATATAGGACAGATGTCAGAGGTAGATTCTTTACTCAGAGAGTAGTAAGGGCGTGGAATGCCCTGCCTGCAACAGTAGTGGACTCGCCAACACTAAGGGAATTCAAATGGTCATTGGATAAACATATGGATGATAAGGGAATAGTGTAGATGGGCTTTAGAGTGGTTTCACAGGTCGGCGCAACATCGAGGGCCGAAGGGCCTGTACTGCGCTGTAATGTTCTATGTTCTTCAAGACCATATCGGAGATTGTGGAGATTAGGATGGAGCCATGTCTGCTGGTGGCAGTATTTGGAATTTGGGATGTCGGACCTGCCGGGAGGTACAGTGAAAAGTATTTTTCTGCGTGCAGTTCAAACAGATCATTTAGTACCTGAAAGAAAAGAAAATACCTAATAGGGCAAATTAAATATGCCATGAGATGGTCGGAGGAAGGGTTCTGTTCCAGGTGGGAGCAGTTCATTGCCGTCTTTAAGGACCTGTTTGTGGCCAGCAGCTGGGGGCGGTGGGGGGGGAACCTGGGGGTTTTGGGGTTCCTTTTTTTCCTCACATTCTCTTTAGAGGGTGTTACTGTGAGCTTTGTTAGAACAGAAAATATCAAACTGTTTACATGACTCGCACTTGTTTGTGTTTTGCTACATTTGGAATTTTGTTTTTAAATTAGTGACTACAATACTGTGATCATATATATGGGCTATGTTAGGCAGCAATTGTAGTATCCATCATTTACCCAATTCAGGGACGACAAGCGGGGGGGGGGGGGGGGATGGGGGGGATTGTACGGCATGCTCCTGATTTTTGGGGGGCACAAGGTACACTTCAGTTTCCAGGGAATTGAGAACCTTCAAGTGTTCCAATAGGTCTTCAAAACTTCAATATGCTAAGGAGAAGCCTCATGGCCGTTTCAGGATTCTGTTGTCAAACTTGACCCACACCGGGCAGAGCATGCACCAAGCACACCACTTATTTTTTGAACCCACCTTGCAATATTTAAAGAGACCACTGGAGGGCACAAAAAAAGAAGCAAGTTTTTCTCTCTTTCATTTTGTTCATCTACTTTAATGCGGAGCAGGAATGTTCCTCCAGAATCTAGTGTGGGATGTTGCCAGCCTATTTTCATACTCTACCCACAAACCCAAGCTCATCTCCAGGTCAGTTCAGATGAACAGCTGGATGAATTTGAGAAGTCCCCAACTGCTGAGCTGCATCAGGAACTGAGCTGGTCTCTGCAGCTCGCTGGCATTGTACCGATCAGGCCCAAGGACTGATTTGGGCTTTGGGCCTCCTTCTTCTGTTCTGGGCACATCACCAATTTCGCATTGTTTCCCTGTGATAATTATATTATTCAGTTAGTATGCTCCAGATTTTTCTCTGCTGTATGTTAAAAAAACTATGAAAATGCAAGTTGTTGAATATGACAGGATCAAATAGAACGACTGACCACCCAAACAAATTGGGGAAACTGTTTGGAAGTTGTATGTCCAGAAGTCTTACTTTGTTCAGACAATGTTGACATGTGGAACATGATTCATGAGGAGGCGATAGTCTGAAATGTTGTTACATGCTCTCTGGAACAGGAATGTCCTTTCTTAGTTAAGGTAACCATGATTGTACGCAGTATACCTGGTGTGGCCTCACCAGTTCCCTAATGCAGTAAGATTTCTGAACATTATACTTCAGTTATTTAAAAGTAAAGCAAACATACAATTGGTCTTGCTATTTTCTTGCCGTACCTACATGTTAACTTTCTATGATTCATGTACAAGCCTAGCCAGGTCCTTCTGAATGAAAGTCTTTCCCAGTCTTGTCATAATATACATCCATGTATATGATGGAGTGCAGACAGGCAGTGATTGACACACAGGATGACCAGTGAGCACACAGAACACAGCAGCCAATCACCAGACAGGACACGACCACTATAAAGCCAGAGGGCACCAGTTTTCCCGCTCTCTTGGGATCCAGCCTCTAAGACAGTCAGAGCTCGTTAGCAGCAGTACAAACACCATGTGGTAGTCAGTTAGTCTGGTCAGGCTAGCCTCAGGTCTCCAGTCAAGTCAGCATAGTGTCAACCCACAGTTAAGCATGTAATATAGTTAGATGTTCAATAAAATTGTGTTGTATCTCATCGTGTTGGAAGCCTGTCTCTCTCTACACTGCATCAAACGCAGTCCCCAGAGACCCAGCTTGCCCAGCACATCAAGTCTCTCACCATACAAAAAATAAACTAGATAACTTCACACTTCCCCAAATTGTATTCCATCCATCATGTTCTTGCCCACTAACCCAAACTGTCTATAATCCCTCTTTTCCTCTTCACACCACTTACTTTGTATTGCCAGGAAACTTGAAAATATTACACTCACTTCAGCGAACAAAGTTATTACCATAGTGTTATGACCAATTTATAATTATATGTATATATTTGTTTAAAAGAGGTAAACATAGTTTCAGTTTCATTCGGTTTTGTTTATGAGCCTTGGTGCCTGGGATTTAGGATAGACTTGTGATTGAGGTTTCAGGACTTTTGGATTAGAAACAGAGAATTACATAGAACAGTACAGCACAGAACAGGCCCTTCGGCCCTCGATGTTGTGCCGAACAATGATCACCCTACTTTAAACCCACGTATCCACCCTATACCCGTAACCCAACAATCCCCCCATTAACCTTACACTACGGGAAATTTAGCATGACCAATCCACCTAACCCGCACATCTTTGGACTGTGGGAGGAAACCGGAGCACCCGGAGGAAACCCACGCACACACAGGGAGGACGTGCAGACTCCACACAGACAGTGACCCTGCCGGGAATCGAACCTGGGACCCTGGAGCTGTGAAGCATTGATGCTAACCACCATGCTACCGTGAGGCCCCCTACTACCGTGAGGCCCCCTCATTCATCATGATCATGACGGATCATCAAGTTCAATACCCTGATCTCGCCTTCCTCGCATATCCCTTGATCCCTTTAGCCTCATGAGCTATATCTAATTCCTTCTTGAAATTACACAACGTTATGGCCTCAACTACTTTCTGTGGTTGCGAATTTCACAGATTCACCACTCTACGAAAAGAAGTTTCTCCTCAACTCAGTCCTAAAAGGTTTACCCCTTTTCCTCAGTTCTGGACTCCCCCACCGTACGGAACAGTCTTTCTGAATCTACCATGTCTAATCCTGTTAGAATTTTGCACGTTTTTATGAGATCCGCTCTCACTTTTCCAAATGCCAATGAATATAATCCTAACTGATTTAGTCTCTCCTCATATGTCAGTCCCAACATCCCAGGAATCAGCCTGGTAAACCTTTCCTGCATTCCCTCCATAGCACGAACATCCTTCCTCAGATAAGGAAAACAAAACTGCACACAATATTCCAGATGTGGCCTCACCAATGCTCTATACAATTACAGTAAAAACATCTCTATTCCTATTCTCAAATTCTCTCACAATGAAGGCCAACATACCATTTGTCTTCTATACTACCTGCTGTACCTAGAACATAGAACGATACAGCGCAGTACAGGCCCTTCGGCCCACGATGTTGCACCGACATGGGAAGTCAAAAACTAAAGGCCATCTAACCTACACTATGCCATTATCATCTATATGCTTATCCAATAAACTTTTAAATGCCCTCAATGTTGGCGAGTTCACTACTGTTGCAGGTAGGGCATTCCACGGCCTCACCACTCTTTGCGTAAAAAACCCACCTCTGACCTCTGTCCTATATCTATTACCCCTCAATTTATGGCTATGTCCCCTCGTGCTAGCCACCTCCATCCGCGGGAGAAGGCTCTCACTGTCCACCCTATCTAACCCTCTGATCATTTTGTATGCCTCTATTAAGTCACCTCTTAACCTTCTTCTCTCTAACGAAAACAACCTCAAGTCCATCAGCCTTTCCTCATAAGATTTTCCCTCCATACCAGGCAACATCCTGGTAAATCTCCTCTGCACCCGTTCCAAAGCTTCCACGTCCTTCCTATAATGAGGCGACCAGAACTGTACGCAATACTCCAAATGCGGCCGTACCAGAGTTTTGTACAGCTGCAACATGACCTCATGGCTCCGGAACTCAATCCCTCTACCAATAAAGGCCAACACACCATAGGCCTTCTTCATAACCCTATCAACCTGGGTGGCAACTTTCAGGGATCTATGTACATGGACACCGAGATCCCTCTGCTCATCCACACTGCCAAGAATTTTACCATTAGCCAAATATTCCGCATTCCTGTTATTCTTTCCAAAGTGAATCACCTCACACTTCTCTACATTAAACTCCATTTGCCACCTCTCAGCCCAGCTCTGCAGCTTATCTATGTCCCTCTGTAACCTGCAACATCCTTCCACACTGTCTACAACTCCACCGACTTTAGTGTCGTCTGCTAATTTACTCACCAACCTTCTGTGCCCTCCTCTAGGTCATTTATAAAAATGACAAACAGCAACGGCCCCAGAACAGATCCTTGTGGTACGCCACTCGTAACTGAACTCCATTCTGAACATTTGCCATCAACTACCACCTTCTGTCTTCTTTCAACTGGCCAATTTCTGATCCACATCTCTAAATCACCCTCAATCCCCAGCCTCCGTATTTTCTGCAATAGCCGACCGTGGGGAACCTTATCAAATGCTTTACTGAAATCCATATACACCACATCAACTGCTCTACCCTCGTCTACCTGTTCAGTCACCCTCTCAAAGAACTCGATAAGGTTTGTGAGGCATGACCTACCCTTCACAAAACCATGCTGACTATCCCTAATCATATTATTCCTATCCAGATGATTATAAATCGTATCTCTTATAATCCTCTCCAAGACTTTACCCACAACAGACGTGAGGCTCACCGGCCTATAATTACCGGGGTTATCTCTACTCCCCTTCTTGAACAAAGGGACCACATTTGCTACCCTCCAGTCCTCTGGCACTATTCCTGTAGCCAATGATGACATAAAAATCAAAGCCAAAGGCTCAGAAATCTCTTCCCTGGCTTCCCAGAGAATCCTAGGATAAATCCCATCAGGCCCCGGGGACTTATCTATTTTCACCTTGTCCAGAATTGCCAACACTTTTTCCCTACGCACCTCAATGCCATCTATTCTAATACCCTGGGTCTCAGCATTCTCCTCCACAACATTATCTTTTTCCTGAGTGAATACTGACGAAAAGTATTCATTTAGTATCTCGCTTATCTCCTCAGCCTCCACACACAACTTCCCACCACTGTCCTTGACTGGCCCTACTCTTACCCTCGTCATTCTTTTATTCCTGACATACCTATAGAAAGCTTTTGGGTTTTCCTTGATCCTACCTGCCAAAGACTTCTCATGTCCCCTCCTTGCTTGTCTTAGTTCTCTCTTTAGGTCCTTCCTCGCTTCCTTGTAACTATCAAGCACCCCAACTGAAACTTCATGGCTCATCTTCACATAGGCCTCCTTCTTCCTCTTAACAAGAGATTCCACTTCTTTGGTAAACCACGGTTCCCTTGCTCTACTCCTTCCTCCCTGCCTGACTGGTACGTACTTATCAAGAATACGCAATAGCTGTTCCTTGAACAAGCTCCACATATCCAGTGTGCCCAACCCTTGCAGCTTACTTCTCCAACCTACACGTCCTAAGTCATGTCTAATGGCATCATAATTGCCCTTCCCCCAGCTATAACTCTTGCCCTGCGGGGTATACTTATCCCTTTCCATCACTAATGTAAAGGTTACCGAATTGTGGTCACTGTTTCCAAAGTTCTCACCTACCTCCAGATCTAACACCTGGCCTGGTTCATTACCCAAAACCAAATCCAATGTGGCCTCGCCTCTTGTTGGCCTGTCAACATATTGTGTCAGGAAACCTTCCTGCACACATTGTACAAAGAACGACCCATCTAATGTACTCGAACTATATCTTTTCCAGTCAATATTTGGAAAGTTAAAGTCTCCCATAACAAGTTCCCTGTTACTTTCGCTCTTTTCCAGAATCATCTTAGCCATCCTTTCCTCTACATCCCTAGAACTATTAGGTGGCCTATAGAAAACTCCCAACAGGGTGACCTCTCCTTTCCTGTTTCTAACCTCAGCCCATATTACCTCGGAAGAAGAGTCCCCATCTAGCATCCTTTCCGCCACCGTAATACTGTCCTTGACTAGCAGCGCCACACCTCCCCCTCTTTTGCCCCCTTCTCTGAGCTTATTAAAACACCTAAACCCCGGAACCTGCAATAACCATTCCTGTCCCTGCTCTATCCATGTCTCTGAAATGGCCACAACATCGAAGTCCCAGGTACCAACCCATGCTGCCAGTTCCCCTACCTTATTTCGTATATTCCTGGCATTGAAGTAGATACACTTCAAACCACCTACCTGAACACTGGCACCCTCCTGCGAAGTCAAATCTGTGCTCCTGACCTCTATACTCTCAATCTCCCGTACCCCAAAACTACAATCCAGGTTCCCATGCCCCTGCTGAATTAGTTTAAACCCCCCCAAAGAGCACTAACAAATCTCCCCCCCAGGATATTGGTGCCCCTCAGGTTCAGATGTAGACCATCCTGTCTATAGAGGTCCCACCTTCCCCAGAAAGAGCCCCAGTTATCCAGAAATCTGAATCCCTCCCGCCTGCACCATCCCTGTAGCCACGTGTTTAATTGCTCTCTCTCCCTATTCCTCGTCTCACTATCACGTGGCACGGGCAACAACCCAGAGATAACAACTCTGTTTGTTCTCGCTCTGAGCTTCCATCCTAGCTCCCTAAAGGCCTGCCTGACATCCTTGTCCCCTTTCCTACCTATGTCATTAGTGCCAATGTGGACTACGACTTGGGGCTGCTCCCCCTCCCCCTTAAGGACCCGGAAAACACGATCCGAGACATCACGTACCCTTGCACCTGGGAGGCAACATACCAAACGTGAGTCTCTCTCGCTCCCACAAAATCTCCTATCTGTGCCCCTGACTATTGAGTCCCCAATTACTAATGTTCTACTCCTTTCCCCCCTTCCCTTCTGAGCAACAGGGACAGACTCCGTGCCAGAGGCCCGTACCCCATGGCTTACCCCCGGTAAGTCATCCCCCCCACAAGTATCCAAAACGGTATACTTGTTACTCAGGGGAACGACCGCAGGGGGTCCCTGCACTGACTGCTTCTTCCCAGTCCCTCTTACAGTTACCCATCTATCTCCAGTCTTTGGTGTAACTACTTCCCTGAAGCTCCTATCTATGACCCCCTCTGCCTCCCGAATGATCCGAAGTTCATCCAGCTCAAGCTCCAGGTCCCTAACACGGTTTTTGAGGAGCTGGAGTTGGGTGCACTTCCCACAGATGAAATCAGCAGGGACACTGACAGCGTCCCTCACCTCAAACATTCGGCAGGAGGAGCATTGTACTGCCTTGCCTGACATCACCTCTAGATTTAAAAAAAAACCAAGAAAAATAAAAGAAAAAGAAAGGAAGAGCTTACCTGATATTCCCTCAAACCCTGCTCCCGCTGAAAGGTAAGCAAATTTAAAGGCACTCACTCACCTTCACGACAAGCCCCTGCTCCCGCTTCCCAACCTGCGTGCTTACTTTCAGTGACTGATACACAGCTTTGAGATGAAAAATTGCAAGACTGGAGGGACATTAGTTAACTGAATAATGGGGCTATGGGATCCAGTAAAGTGGTCAGTTTAGCGGAGATGCTACTGAAAACTGAGTTTTGCGAACTCATTATTTTCTCTGCAGTTGAAGAAACAATGGGCTGGATTCTCCGCCGGCACGATGCTCCATTTTCCAGCCCGGGGGTTTCCCGATGGCATGGGGCTGCACCACAATGGGAAATCCCATTGACCGGCCGGCGTAACGGAGCATCCCACCGGCAGGGTGAAACAGAAATGTGGCGGAGAATCCAGCCCAGTGAGTACAGAGTGCAGTTTTTGGGCGTCTTCCAGAGAGTTACAAGTTGGGTGAGAAGCATCAACTGAATGCTCAAGAAATCAATGGACGAAAACTGTTTGCAACTGTGCTGGTCCCAAGCAAGAAGCCTTTGTATCAAGTAGGTGATAAGAATTCACTGCCTGTAAAGATATTGCTGGGATAAAAGAACAGTGGAAATTTGAATCAAACTTCTTGTTTTTGTATTGATACCTTTCCAACTTTTTGGTCTGGTGTAATTTAGTTTGCTTTCTTGATTTAATAATCAATTCTTTGTATTAAAAGCTCATCAGTAGACTCTTGTGAATTTGTTCATTAACTTTCCTCTGCAGTTTTTGGAAAAAAGGTTAGAGGCCGGATTCTCCGTTCTGAGACTAAGCATAATCTTACAGCCTCAATATGTTCGCACTCATGTGTAACTAGGCTGATGAATAGCGGGAGAGGCCAAAAATGAGATTTGCTCCGTAATCAAATAGTTTGTGATGCAACCAGACCACTCCCATAGGCAAAATCGGGATCTCGCCGTAGTGTGGCGAGAAACCAATTAACACCACTTAAGCCCCATTTCCATCCAATCAAAAAGCGCAATCCCATATCCACCCACCTCCCATCATTCGTCGGCTTCCCCAGCAAGTGCTCATTCTGGCACCGATTAGTACTCCTAGAGATTCAAAAACAGCTTCTTCCCCGCTGTTACTAGACTCCGAAACGACCCTCTTATAAACTCACCTGATTAATACTACACTCCTGTATGTTTCACTCTATGCCGATGTATATGTATTTACATTGTGTACCTTGTGTTGCCCTATTATGTATTTTCTTTTCTTTTCATGTACTAAATGATCTGTTTGAACTGCTCGCAGAAAAATACTTTTCACTGTAACTCGATACACGTGACAATAAACAATTCCAAATCCAATCCTTTTTAAAAACGTGAACCTGGGAGAAGGGCTTCCATGGGGAGCCGAGGAGGTGAGCAGCAATCTTTGCTCACAGGCAAAGAGTCCGTGTGTGCTGGGCTTGCTTGGTGGCGGGGGATGGGGACCCTCCGCAGGGGTGGGCACCATGGGAGTGTGGGGGGGGTGGGGGGGGGAGGAGCTGGCGGGCAACTGTGGGTGCATTCGCTTGCTATGCCAACCTCTGGATCCCAACCCTATTCTGGGGCAACCCTTGTCCCTGCCCGACTGATCACCCATAACCCTCACTGATTGCGGAGGACTCTGGCTGCGCGGCTGAAGGTTATCACTAACAGGGAACTTGCAATCGTGGTTCAGTGAGCACTTGACAAATACCTTGACAAGTGAATTCCCGTGGGTAGGCGGGCCATGTAGCATGTGGGAGTATTGCCTAGCATTCCAATCACACCTTGATGCCTAGACACTGCTTGAACACAGTGGGAGGCAACACCACACTTTGATTTGATTTGATTTATTATTGTCACATTATTATTATACAATGACAGGTATTGTTTCTTGCATGCTGTACAGACAACGCATAACGTATGTAGGAAAGGAAGGGGAGACTGCAGAATATGTTACAGTTATAGCAAGGTGTAGAGACAAGATCAATTTAATACGAGGTAGGTACTTTCAAAAGTCTGATGGCAGCAGGGAAGAAGCTGTTCTTGAGTCGATTGGTATGTGACCTCAAACTTTGGTATCTTTTTCCTGATGGAAGAAGATGGAAGAGAGTATGTCCGGGGTCCGTGGGGTCCTTAATTACGCTGGCTGCCTTTCTAAGGTAGTGGGAATTGTAAACAGAGTCAATGTGTGAGAGGCTGGTTTGCGTGATGGACTGGGCTACATTCACGACCTTCTGTAGTTTCCTGCTTGGGCAGAGCAGGATCCATACCAAGCTATGATACAACCAGAAAGAATGCTTTCTATGGTACATCTATGGTGAGAGTTGTAGCTGATATGCCAAATTTCCTCAGTCTTCTGAGAAAGTAGAGTCGTTGGTGGGCTTTCTTACCGAGGGAATGGGACATGACCACGGCCGGAGGGTGGGTGGGTGCCACGGGGAGGGGCGGTTGCCATGAGAGATGTACAAAGGGTCCAGCGGTCAGCCAGCATTGCGGAAGAAAGTTACAGAGGTGTCATAATGGTTGTGCAAAAAGTTGTTTAATGTGCTGTACAATACCCCATTCCCGTTAGTGCCGCCTCCCCCCCTACCTAACATCCCCAACCCCTCTCCTCTATCCCAGTGACCTCAGTGATGCTCAATGTGCCTGGCCTTCCTAGCTCTACCACTGTGTCTTGTTGTTTCCCCAGGATGTACATCTGAGGTGGAGGCAGCCAGCTGGCTACCTCGTCCAATGGCCTTCGATGCCTCTGGCGGGCGTCCACTGGCCTACTTGTCGGCGGCACATGCACAGCCCTGCCGCCCTGCCCCGTGTGCTGCCTGTGAGATGTGGCCACATCAGAAGGGAGGAACTTGGGGAAGCTGGTGGCCACCGTTACCCTTCCATAGGACTGGTCCGGCTTGGCACCTATCACCTCCTCCCTCCTTCCGATCAGTGCCCATTGGGCCTGGGGTTCACCTTGGGTTGGAGGGACAGCTGGTTCTAGCTCTGGCTGCCCCTGTATTGGCTGGCTCTGGTAACCCTAGTGGTTCCCCATGGCGTGCACCATTGTGTCGGCGCACCCGGTGATGCTCCTCAGTGACTGGGACATGCGCTGCAATGCCTCAGCTGTGCCCACCTGCGACTGGGAAAACTCTGCAGTGTCTCTGCTATGCCCATCTGAGAGCGGGACATGTCCCGCAGAACCTCATCAAGGTCAGCCTGGTCCTGGGTGACATCGCCCAGAGAGGCAGACATACTGCCGAGACCCTCAGCCATGGCCGTCACCGACTGCGCGACGCCTTGGTGCCAACATCGCAGGCTATCCACTGCGGTCACCACCCTAGTATTTGCCTTGGTGCCACTCTTGCCAGCGCCATGTCTTGCACCCCTAGCCTCTATGACTCCTCCAAGCGGCTATGGATCTGCTGAAGTGAAGCTGATATCTCCCTCTGAACATCCCGGCTACTCCCTAGCGTCTCCATCAGCTTCGAGTAACTCTGTGCCACAGGCTCAACATCAGGCTGGGACCCAGCTGGGTCCTGGCATCCAACAGACCTCCGACTGCTGTCTCGGCTGGGGGTTCCTGCCTCCACCAGATGTACATCAGTAGCAGTGTGGTGCTCACCAGATTGTGCCACCGAAGCCTGTCCACTAACATGTCCCACCAAAGTGTGTATCTGCGCTGATGGTGGGTGGGGGTGACAGCTGTGCCGTGACTATAACAGTTGCATCCTCGGAGCTCTCCTCCGAGGTGTTCTCCCCGGAGTCAGGAGAGGGGGCTGGCGGGGATGGGTCGGCACCGTCGGCTGGAGGACCTACGGGAAAATGGACAGGTGGACAGTGGGAGGGATGGGTCAGTCGCTAAGACAATAACAACTCACTTTTTACAGGACCTCTAGGTGGAGCTTGGTGGTTCCTCACCTCTGCGGTGTCCGCCAGCCTCCGTGTGGGTGACCGCTCTGTCCTCGGCCATACCAGTCACCTCCAAAGCCCTCGAAGGAGGTGAGGATTCTCATGTCTGGCACCCCTCTGCCACTCTGGGGGCCTCTCCCGCCGATTGTAGGAGAGCTTTTCCTGAGGGGGCACAGAGAGGGCATCGTTAGCCACACACGTGGTTCAGTGGTAGGAGAGGGGGTCTGATTGGGGGTTGGAGGGGAAAGGGCAGGGAGGGATGGGGGTCACTTGGAGAATTGGGGGGGTGGATGCTCCCTTGGAGGGGAGGGTGTGGGGAGCGGGGCGCGTTGGCGTCCACTCACTCATTCTGCCCGGTAGAGGTTGTTGACCTTCTTCCTGCACTGCTGGCCAGTCCTCTTGGTCATAGATCATAGAATTTACAATGTAGAAGGAGGCCACTAGGCCCATCGAGTCTGCACCGGTCCCTGGAAAGAGCACCAAACCCAAGGCCCACACCTCCGCCACATCCCCACACCTCCACGCTTATCCCCGTAACCCCACCTACCCTTTTTTGGACACTAAGGGCAATTTAGCATTGCCAATCCACCTAACCTGCACACCTTTGGACTGTGGGTGGAAACCGGAGCACCCGGAGGAAACCCACGCAGACACATGGAGAACGTGCAGACTCCGCACAGACAGTGACTCAGGCCAGGAATCGAACCTGGAACCCTAGAGCTGTGAAGCAACTGTGATAACCACTGTGCTATTGTGCTGCCCTGTCATATTATTGGAGTGGACTGTTGCTGCCACCTCGTCCCAGGCAACACTGACTGCCTTGTGGCTCATCCTCTTTAGTCCCCGGGGAACAGGACATCCTTCCTGGTCTCAACCGCGTCCAGGAGCCTCCCCAGGTCAACATCCCCGAATCTTGAGGTTGGTGTCCTCAGCACCATTATTGTGACTGGCTGGGGTTGGCCGAGCAAGTGCAGTTTTTTAAAAAATAAATTTTGAGTACCCAATTATGTATTTTTTCCAATAAGGATCAATTTAGCGTGGCCAATCCACCTAACCTGCACATCTTTGGGTTGTGGGGGTGAAACCCAAGCAGACACGGGGAGAATGTGCAAATTCCACATGGACAGTAATCAAATGCAGTTTAATGCTGCTCGACCTTGTTAGCGGTGGGGGGGCTGGCAAGCTCGATCTCGGCGAATCGGCTGACGAGGCTTTATATGAGACAAGAAGCCCGTGAGGCCTCCTTCAGTGGCCCAATTAATGTTGGCTGCGTTGCCGGTTTCACTGGGCCAAGCGCCAGGAAACACGTGGCAATTCCCATTCGCTACAACACTTGGAAATTTTTCCGGACGATCGCACCCTAAGTGTTGATGCCGGCGCAGAATTCAATGGACTTTTATGACAGCAAAACTGGCGCCGAACCTGGATCGATTCAGCGACTGTAGAGGGGCTAACAACGGTGTCGTGTGGAACACAATCAATTCCAATGAAAAACGGTGAGGGACACTTGGGAGGCTGACAAGCTGCAGCCGCATACACACATTACAATCCCCACATAAACACATCCCAGCCAACAAGATGGCACAGGGTGTGCTGGAGTTCACCCATCCCGCTGATGGGTTGGCTGGGGCCAGAGGGTACCTAGGGGGGTGGCCTGGGGGGACACCCATACGATCCATGCGGCAATGGTGTTCCATGCCCATCCACCCCTACCCCACAGCCCAACTGGCCACCCCCTGCTACTCCCCCCAGTCATCAAACTATGGAGATATTGGACACTTTCTGTACCCCCTCTCTCCCTCAGCAGCCACGATGCCGATTTCACGATTTTTAAAAGCACTAGTGAACCGTACCATTGGGAACCCGGCCCATTGGAGGTGGAGAATCGCGGAGACCACAGAGAATAACTGGTCAGGCCCACTAATGATATGCAAAGGGTGTTTACTGTGCATGCTTTCTGCATCGAATTGACGCCGCAGTCGAGGTGACTGAGAATTTCGATTGGATGTCAAATTGTGCCATCCGCGATTGTGGTGTCGGAACCTATTCTCCGCCCAATCGCATTTCCGATTTCGGCGTCAGCCAACGGAGAATCCCGCCCAGGATTTTTCAAGCCAGGTTTCACTCTGGGATCTGACTTGGCCAATATTAACAATAGCTGGGATCATAACAATAGATTGGAAATAGCTGAACCCAAGTGCTGAACTTTGCCGTACCCCGCTAGTTAAGCCTGTCAACTCAAATTGCCCTGCTTATTCCTGTTCTGTTTGTGTTCCTGCACTAACCCTGGACCATGTTAATATATTATCCCAAAGCCCATGAGTCTAATTTTATTTTAGAAATCTCTTATATGGCACTTTATTGAATGATTTTTGAAAATCCAAATACAGACATCCACTGGTTGCCCCTTTTCCATACTACCAAAAAACTAAACAGATTTGTGGAACAGAATTTCCCTTCCATAGGTCTTTGTTGATTCAGGTTAATCACATTATTATTTCCTAAGTACTTGTTACCATGCCCCTAGGAATAGATTCCGGCATTTTACCTACAACTCATGAGCTGGTCTATAGTTCCTGTTTGCCTTTTTTGCCCTTTCTGAAGCAACTGGATTTTCTTTGCTGCCTTCCAATCCGTGGGAACAGTACTAGAATCTAAGGAATTCTAAAAGATCAAAACCAACGAATCCAACATCTCTGAAGCATCCTCTGTTAAAACTATTGGACAAGGGTCAGCAGACCTAAAGAGCTTATCACCACTTAGTCCAATTAATTACTTCAATACTTCTTTACTTGAAAGAATGAGTATCAGTTTTCCATTCTCACGTGATACCTGGTTCCCCATTATTTTCAGAATGTTTTTGTGTCTTCTACCATGAATGCAGGTACAAAGTTTAATGCCTCTACTTTTTTTCTTATTCCACATTATCATTTCATCTGTCTCACTCAAATGGGTCCACGTTATATTTTCATTTTTTCCCCCATTTAAACAACTGCAGAAATATTTACAATCTGTTTTTATGTCTCTTACTAGTTTACTCTTATATTCTCTTTTCTCATCAACTTCTTCCTTCACATTTGCTAAATTCTAAAAGCCTCCCAAACCTCAGGCTTGCTACTTTTTCAGGCAACATCATAAGCCTCTTCTTTTGATCTAACATTACATTTTAACTCCTCTTGTTAACCACAATTGGACCACTTTTTCCGATGGGGATATTTTGAGCCTTAAAAATTGTGAATTTGTTGAACATTATGCATTAATTCTTTAAATGCGAGTCATTACTTATCATATCTTTTAATATAGTTTCTCAATCTACCGTACTTCCACCCAACCCCTGTAACCCAATAATCCCTCCTAAACTTTTTTGGTCAATAAGGGCAATTTATCATGGCTAATCCACCTAACCTGCACGTCTTTGGACTGTGGGAAGAAACCAGAGCACCCGAAGGAAACCCACGCAGACACGGGGAGAACGTGCAGACTCTGCACAGACAGTGACCCAGCCGGGAATCGAACCTGGGCGCTGTGAAGCCACAGTGCTATCCACTTGTGCTCCCGTGCTGCCCCATTCCATGAACTTGAATCCCATGTTATGACTGCAAATTTGATTTTCCCAGTTTATTTTGGGATTAAAGTCCCTCATGGTTGCTGTATTATTAGCTTTACCACATGCACCTAATTTCCTATTTATACCCCCCCCCCCCCCCCCCCCCCCCCACCACACCCCACACACACACACTAACATAGGGGAGTGTGTTTGGCATGAGCTAAAAACAACTCTCACCAATGTTTTCTGACACCATCTTGTTTCTTAGTGCCACCCAAACGTATTCCATGTGTTGATTTTCTGAACCAAGATCCATTTCCTCTGCTGTCGCTATCCCATTCTTTATCAGGGCTACCCGTTATCCTTTTTCATTTTACCTATCTCTCTGAAAAGTTAAATACCCTGGGACATTTAGTTCCCAACCTTGTTCACTTTGAAACCACAGGCTGGCCGGCAGGTAAAAATGACCTAACGCACCTACCCCCTCTGGGGAAATAGTGACATTTTGCATTTATTTTTCCTGTGAGGAAAGTTTAACCTTTTCTGGTTTATTTTACTTGGAATTTATCAATGCTTCGTTCGTAGACACGTAACTATTACTTAGTATTTTCTACAGGTAAGTAATGGGGAATCTTCAGGCGAAATGTTCACAATAGTTGAGCCCGGAAACGAAAAAGAAAAACTAAAATGATAAAGAATGATAATAAACAATACCTCATCGTTCCCACTCTGTGATTAGATGATATATCAATGGTATCTGTCGCTGAATCATGTCGCACTGCCAAACCAAAATCAGCAATGGCACATGTTCCATTCTTTTTCACGAGAATATTTTTTGATTTGAGATCGCGGTGTGCAATAGCAGGTTTACCTGTTACATGAATAATGATTCATTTAAAGTTTCCATCCTATCTCTGGTGTTTACACTGTCATGAATTTCTAAAAACAACAAACGTTTTACAAGTCGATGCTGTGGGAAAGAAACCACATCAATCAACAACATATAGTTTGTTGGAAATTTGGAACTGACCAGTTTTGTAAAATGGTGAGGAATGCACATGCAAATTTACAATATGTGATGATGGTGTGGCAAGGCTCTGATTTGCATATTAACCTAGAATGTTTTCAAGGTAATAATGTTATAGCAGCATTACATTTCCATTTCTTGGCGGACATTTGTATTTATTAACGTAATCGCGTCACGGCAAAGAAACAATCCACCTTTCGATTTCTATTACAAGTGTTAACATGCCATGCTCCCATGTCACGTATTCCACCTCAGCTCCCTTAAGGTAACCCAAATACAAAGTGTGACATTTTCCACTTCTCACATCAGCCATCACATTGCCTTCTTTGAAATACATTGACAATTTAGTATTAAAAACATTTTTTAAAACTCAATTGAATAGATAGCCTATCCTTTAAATCCCTCAAACTAGGAGACAGGGGAGTTTTTTGTTCCATTAGCCTGGACTGGACTCAGAACAAGACCTAAAAATGAAGGCCACCCTGCTAACTTACCATTTCACTCAGTCTTCCATTTTTGATCAGTGTGATGGCTGACTAAATACTTGTAAATACTGATCCTGCCATTCTGCAGATTTACGTTCGGATGTAAATTTTTGTGGCTTGTTTTTAGTCAATGAAAGAACGTTGTAATTTTTTGGAAATTCTATCATCTCCAAAGTGACAGTTAAATCAAGGATTATAAAAGAGAAAAGGGACTTCTTTTAAGCTATTGATTTTAGTAAAATGTGAAAATAGATGAATTAGTGTAAATTAATTAAAATATCACAAATTCCTAGAATAGTTACAGCAGAGAATCAGCTTGCTGACTCTATGTCAACTCTCTTTCGCTGAACGTGTAAATGCTGGCAACGCCTGCATTTGTTGCTCATACCGAATTACAGTAGAGAAGGTGAGCCACCTTCTTGAACCTAGGCAGCCCATGTGGCATAGGTTGTCATGAGAATGTCGCTTTAAGAAATGTTTGCCACTCATATTACTGCAGTTATGTCAGAGTGTGGGCGAAGCTTGGCTGTCTGTTGGCTTTTTACTTTTGTTTTAGGCTGTTTGCTGCAGGGTGTGTTTTAGTTTTGTTTTCAGTGTTGGAGCTGAAGCCAGACCAAGCAGGTCTACTGCTGTTCTCTCTGCCATTAAACGACTATCTCTTGATCATTTGGTGAACTCAGAATTTATAAATGTTCTCAGTAGTCAATGTAAACCTAATGTGCTTCTGTTTAAAGTTTTTTTTAAAGTCTTCTGGATGTTAAAAGGACAGCTTGCGGATTACTTAGTGTTATATTCTTTGCGGGTTGTATTTCAATTAATGGTTGCTAAGATGTTCACTGTATGTTTTTAAAGGTTAACTTGAGTTCACAGAATAAACATTGTTTTGTTTTAAAAAATACTTTTCCATTTCTGCTGTATCACACCTGTAGAGTGGGTCGTGTGGTCCCCATACCACAATCTATTAAAAGTTGTGGGTTACATGAACTCCATTTAGGGTTCTCTAAAACTTGGCCCATAACAAATTGGGGCTTGAGGGGGATAAAAGTCTATCTATTGGATTGGCTTAGTGAACTGAAAGACAGTGAGGGGTGAGCATATTGTGGTTGCTTTTCAGTTGTGGTATTTTAGTTTAAGTGGGGAGTGTGTTGTGGACAATGGCTCTTTCAGAGGCTCAGGCATTTTTGGGGGTGGAGACGGTCACACGCAGTACCTTACGGACAGAGACTAAAAGCAGACTGCTAGATTTGTCAAAATCATTGCAGTTAAATTACCTAACAAAATGCGAAAAGATGAGGTAATTATGGTGGTGGCTAAGCATTTAAAGGTACCTGTGATACAGTTTGACTCATTGGAAATGGCAAAAATTCAGTTGCAGATTAAACAAATGGAACATGAGAAAGAATTAAAGCAGCTTGAATACGAAAGAGATAGAGGAAAAAGAAAGAGAAAGGGAGATACAGATCAGGGAAAAAGATAAAAGAGTTTTAACTTCAGAAAATGGCCATGAAACATGACAGTCAGTTAAAATTGGCAGGCATAAAGGGAAACGTACAGTTGGATGATAGTGATGAGAATAGTGATGAGGATATTGAGAAAGAGTGTCACAGTCGAAGGCTTGGTGGGGATCTATTTAAATAAGTCCAAGCATTGCCAAGGTTTGACGAGAAGGAGGTAGAAGCCTTTTTCATTTCATTTGAGAAGGCAGCAAAACAAATGAAATGGCCACAGGACATGTGAGTATTACTGATTCAAACAAAGCTGGTAGGTAGGGCTAGTAAAGTGTTTGCATCACTACCGGAGGAAGTATCTGGGACGGATGAGAAGGTGAAAATATCCATCTTAGGTGCATATGAACTAGTGCCTGAAGCCTGTAGACAAAGGTTTAGAAATTAAAGGAAAGAATTTGGTCAATCATACATGGAGTTTGAAAGGCACAAATAGAGTAATTTTGATAGGTGGATAAGGGCTTTGAAAGTAGACCAAACGTATGAAGCTCTCAGTGAAATTATACTTTCGGAGGAGTTTCAAAAATTTAATTCCTGATGTAGTGAGAACTCATGTGGAAGAGCAGAGGGTTAAAACAGCGAGATTATCAGGAGAAATGGCAGATGATTATGAATTAGTTCATAAATCAAAGCTTGGTTTCCGACATCAGTTTCAACCTGTGAGGGATAGAAACTGGGGACATGAGAAATACTCAAGTGGTAAAGGTAAAGGTGATCTGATGGGAGATAATAAGGAGAGTGTACCTCAGATTAAAAAAGAAATCCAGGAGGGTGGAAAATTTGATCCTTGATCTGATTGTATTTCTGTGGATAGTCTATATCTTGTAAAGAATTTAAGTAACTCCTCCACAATCTTTTTAGCTGTAATATTACATCCTGGAATGGCCTCTGGGAACCTAGTAGACACATCCATTATCATCAAAAGATATTGATTCCCACTTTTTATTTCAGGAAGCAGTCCTATGCAATCAATTCAGCAGGGGCATGGGAACCTGGATTGTATTTTTGGGGTACGGGAGATTGAGAGTATAGAGGTCAGGAGCACAGATTTGACTTTGCAGGAGGGTGCCAGTGTTCAGGTAGGTGGTTTGAAGTGTGTCTACATCAATGCCAGGAGTATACGAAATAAGGTAGGGGAACTGGCAGCATGGGTTGGTACCTGGGACTTCGATGTTGTGGCCATTTCAGAGACATGGATAGAGCAGGGACAGGAATGGTTGTTGCAGGTTCCGGGGTTTAGGTGTTTTAGTAAGCTCAGAGAAGGGGGCAAAAGAGGGGGAGGTGTGGCGCTGCTAGTCAAGGACAGTATTACGGTGGCGGAAAGGATGCTAGATGGGGACTCTTCTTCCGAGGTAATATGGGCTGAGGTTAGAAACAGGAAAGGAGAGGTCACCCTGTTGGGAGTTTTCTATAGGCCACCTAATAGTTCTAGGGATGTAGAGGAAAGGATGGCTAAGATGATTCTGGAAAAGAGCGAAAGTAACAGGGTACTTGTTATGGGAGACTTTAACTTTCCAAATATTGACTGGAAAAGATATAGTTCGAGTACATTAGATGGGTCGTTCTTTGTACAATGTGTGCAGGAGGGTTTCCTGACACAATATGTTGACAGGCCAACAAGAGGCGAGGCCACATTAGATTTGATGTGGAGATGCCGGCGTTGGACTGGGGTGAGCACAGTAAGAAGTCTTACAACACCAGGTTAAAGTCCAACAGGTTTGTTTCAAACACGAGCTTTCGGAGCACGGCTCCTTCTTCAGGTGAATGGAAAGGCTTGTTCCAGAAACATTTCTGGAACAAGCCTTTCCATTCACCTGAAGAAGGAGCCGTGCTCCGAAAGCTCGTGTTTGAAACAAACCTGTTGGACTTTAACCTGGTGTTGTAAGACTTCTTACATTAGATTTGGTTTTGGGTAATGAACCAGGCTAGGTGTTAGATCTGGAGGTAGGTGAGCACTTTGGAGACAGTGACCACAATTCGGTGATCTTTACGTTAGTGATGGAAAGGGATAAGTATACCCCGCAGGGCAAGAGTTTTAGCTGGGGGAAGGGCAATTATGATGCCATTAGACATGACTTAGGATGTGTATGTTGGAGAAGTAGGCTGCAAGGGTTGGGCACACTGGATATGCGAAGCTTGTTCAAGGAACAGCTATTACATGTTCTTGATAAGTATGTACCAGTCAGGCAGGGAGGAAGGGGTCGAGAGAGGGAACCGTGGTTTACCAAAGAAGTGGAATCTCTTCTTAAGAGGAAGAAGGAGGCCGATGTGAAGATGAGCCATGAAGTTTCAGTTTGGGTGCTTGATAGTTACAAGGAAGCGAGGAAGGATCTAAAGAGAGAGTTAAGACGAGCAAGGAGGGGACATGAGAAGTCTTTGGCAGGTAGGATCAAGGAAAACCCAAAAGCTTTCTATAGGTATGTCAGGAATAAAAGAATGACTAGGGTAAGAGTAGGGCCAGTCAAGGACAGTGGTGGGAAGTTGTGTGTGGAGGCTGAGGAGATAAGCGAGATACTAAATAAATACTTTTCGTCAGTATTCACTCAGGAAAAAGATAATGTTGTGGAGGAGAATGCTGAGACCCAGGCTATTAGAATAGATGGCATTGAGGTGCGTAGGGAAGAAGTGTTGGCAATTCTGGACAAGGTGAAAATAGATAAGTCCCCGGGGCCTGATGGGATTTATCCTAGGATTCTCTGGGAATCCAGGGAAGAGATTGCTGAGCCTTTGGCTTTGATTTTTATGTCATCATTGGCTACAGGAATAGTGCCAGAGGACTGGAGGATAGCAAATGTGGTCCCTTTGTTCAAGAAGGGGAGTAGAGATAACCCCGGTAACTATAGGCCGGTGAGCCTCACGTCTGTTGTGGGTAAAGTCTTGGAGAGGATTATAAGAGATACAATTTATAATCATCTGGATAGGAATAATATGATTAGGGATAGTCAGCATGGTTTTGTGAAGGGTAGGTCATGCCTCACAAACCTTATCGAGTTCTTTAAGAAGGTGACTGGACAGGTAGACAAGGGTAGAGCAGTTGATGTGGTGTATATGGATTTCAGTAAAGCGTTTGGTAAGGTTCCCCATGGTCGGCTGTTGCAGAAAATACGGAGGCTGGGGATTGAGGGTGATTTAGAGATGTGGCTCAGAAATTGGCTAGTTGAAAGAAGACAGAGGGTGGTGGTTGATGGGAAATGTTCAGAATGCAGTTCAGTTACGAGTGGCGTACCACAAGGATCTGTTCTGGGGCTGTTGCTGTTTGTCATTTTTATAAATGACCTAGAGGAGGGCGCAGAAGGTTGGGTGAGTAAATTTGTAGACGACACTAAAGTCGGTGGAGTTGTAGACAGTGCGGAAGGATGTTGCAGGTTACAGAGGGACATAGATAAGCTGCAGAGCTGGGCTGAGAGGTGGCAAATGGAGTTTAATGTGGAGAAGTGTGAGGTGATTCACTTTGAAAAGAATAACAGGAATGCGGAATATTTGGCTAATGGTAAAATTCTTGGCAGTGTGGATAAGCAGAGGGATCTCGGTGTCCATGTACATAGATCCCTGAAAGTTGCCACCCAGGTTGATAGGGTTGTGAAGAAGGCCTATGGTGTGTTGGCCTTTATTGGTAGAGGGATTGAGTTCCGGAGCCATGAGGTCATGTTGCAGCTGTACAAAACTCTGGTACGGCCGCATTTGGAGTATTGCGTACAATTCTGGTCGCCCCATTATAGGAAGTACGTGGAAGCTTTGGAACGGGTGCAGAGGAGATTTACCAGGATGTTGCCTGGTATGGAGGGAAAATCTTATGAGGAAAGGCTGATTGACTTGAGGTTGTTTTCGTTAGAGAGAAGAAGGTTAAGAGGTGACTTAACAGAGGCATACAAAATGATCAGAGGGTTAGATCGGGTGGACAGTGAGAGCCTTGTCCCGCGGATGGAGGTGGCTAGCACGAGGGGACATAGCCTTAAATTGAGGGGTAATAGATATTGGACAGAGGTCAGAGGTAGGTTTTTTACGCAAAGAGTGGTGAGGCCGTGGAATGCCCTACCTGCAACAGTAGTGAACTCGCCAACATTGAGGGCATTTAAAAGTTTATTGGATAAGCATATGGATGATAATGGCATAGTGTAGGTTGGATGGCCTTTAGTTTTTGACTTCCCATGTAGGTGCAACATCGTGGGCCGAAGGGCCTGTACTGCGCTGTATCGTTCTATGTTCTAATTAAGACCCTTGTAAAAGGTTCCTCAAATGCTGGCATGGGTATTAAGGGCGCTGGTTTTATCAGTGCTTGAGGTTTCCCTATCATTTGACATGTGTGACACAATTGACAACATTTAACTACATCTTTATGTAGTCCAGGCCAATAAACATATTTTTGTATTTTAGCTTAAGTTTTCCTTATTCCCAAATGACCTCCCACTGGTACCTCATGTGCAACTCGCAACACCTCCTTTCTATACCCGACCGGCAATACTACTTGAGAAGTTCTCCCCACTTTTCATCTGCCTGCATATGTAAAGGTCTCCATTTTGCATCAAGACATCACTTTTATGGGAATAACACACTGGTATACACGCAGATTCCTCTTCCATGTATGCTTTCTGATACATCTGTTTTATTTCTACATCTTTCTGTTACAACTCCACCAATTTTCCTGAACTAAAAATATCCGCCTCATCCTCCACCTGTTCTTTTCCAAACATCTGATCAAAAATCATTTCTCATAATTGCACTTCAACTTCATCTTCACTCTTTGATTTCTCCTCTTATCCTAACCTGTGACTTTGAGACCTTGTTACTACACAATCCGGAAAAATCCCAGGATATTCGTCCTTCAACACTTCAGTTGTCTGATTTTCCACTGGCTTATCAACCACAGTAGGCATCACTCCCACCTGCAATCCAGCTATATCATTACCCAAGATAAACTGTATTCCTGGACAAGATAGTTTCTCGATTACTCCTACTACCACTTCACCACTCTTCACTGGACTTTCCAACCTTACCTTATATAATTGAACATTGATCCTCTCACCCTGTTTACCAGAAGCACATCAGGTTAAAGTTACTACTGTTATTAGTTTGAAAACACCAGGATCGATTTACAGTCTTTAGATTAGAGAGCGAATCATACACCTTCTGGCTGTGACTGCAGCTATCCAGCTCTGAAAACAAAACTAAAACCCACCCTTCAGCCTGCTCAAAAACGAAAGTAAAAAGCTGACAGACAGCCTAACTCCATCCATTCTCTGACATCACTGCAGTGGTAAACACCCATTTATTAAAGGTACTCCCACTACAGATGTTTATATACATACCCATTTATAAACTCATTTTTTAAAGGTACTCTCACTACATATATTTTTGTACACACCCATTTATAAACACCCATTTCTTAAAGGTACTCTCACATGACATTATTGATAAACACCGTATCGTCCCATTTTGGTTCATTTATGTTGACCAATACCACAGTCATGCCTGCCAACAACCCACTGACAATTACATACCTCCCACTTGGGTCCGCAAATATTTTAGTAGCTAAAAAAGACACACTCTTGTTAATCAACACTTCAGCCCCTTGAGCCCTACCACCAAAACACGAATGGTAGACCTTCCCTTCCCAGCCCTTCCATAACCTTCTTTGGTCCTTGCTCCACAAATGGGTCTCCTGTACAAACACCACATCAGCCTTCAATCTGTGACCTTTTTACTGGGCCGTTTAACCACCTTGCCTTCGAAGTTATCAACCAGACAGGGAGCCTATACCCCACACCCACTACCCCAGAGTTAGCCATATCCATCATGTTGTTTAATCCAACTGCAACTCTGCGGGTGCCAATACCAGGCCCTACCCCAGATGGTCACCAAACCCCCCATAAGACAAGAAAAAAGACAAAGAATTTTTCACCATCAGCTGTCTACCTGTCCCCCTCCTCTCTTCCCCACCCTGCTTCCCAGCCATACCACACCCGAATAAACAAACAAACAAACAGCCAAGAGGAGAACAAAGACTCCTACCCTCCCTTCATCTTACCCCCAACCCCAAACAAAAGAACAAAAATCTTAACCTCAATACCTGAAAGAAAAATCGTAAAGTAATGAGCTGCAGATACCCCCACACCTCCGCTCCCTTCACCTAACATTACAGCTAGCAGGGTGACACCACACATGGTAAATCCAGAAAAAAGAAAACGTACCAACAACCAGTGCTCCAACTTTAGCATAAAAATGATAGAGGGAAAATGAAAACCTACACCCATCCCACCAGCAAACTCAAAACTATTAGCTCCGAAGTTGCCCAAAAAATATTCCCCAGCAAGTCCCCATAACAACTTCTCCTCACCCACAATACAAAAACCCCACAATAAATACAGATACAAATGTACCTAACAATTCATAAATTAGTTTGCCCCTCGTCACAAACTTATCCGCTTCCTCCAGCACAGCAAAGTAATAGGGCGGGATTCTCACACCAAGGGGCCGGCGCGAATTGCGCCACGCCGCCCCGATGCTGGGACGTGGAGAATCGGCACCATTGGCGCCGCCGCAGTCAGCGCGCGCCGGTCGAGTGCTGCTCCACTGGGCCCCCCGGCGATTCTCCGACCGGGATGAACCAAGCGGCCGTACAAAAAAAAACGAGTCCGACTGGCACCGTTCTAACCTAGTCTTACCCGACAGGGCCTCAGCGTGGAAGGATCCGGGGGCAACCTGTGGATTGGGGGGGGGGGGGGAGAGGAGGGGGGGTCCGACCCTGGGAGGAGACCTCCGCTGTCGCCTGGCCTGCGATTGGGGCTCACTGATCGGCAGGCCAGCCTCTCAGGCTGAGGGCCTCCTTTGTTCCGTGCCGGCCCCTGTAGCCCTACGCCATGTTGTGTCGGGGCCAGCACGGAGAAGGGAGAAACCACGCACGCCCGGAAATCGTGCTGGTCAAACTGCGCATGCGCAGACCTGCGGTGCCCATTTGATGCCGGGATCTTCAGCCAACAATACTATTTCCTCGCCCAGGGAGTCAATCCGGTGACTCTGGTCCAAGAGTTTCCTCCACCCTTTGTATCATCGCACCTTACTCCATGGCTGCATGGAAGGGGCTAGAGCTCTTTCAATCACCTTCTCAAGGTCCTCGGATCCGGCCTGCCACTGCTTTTTGAATTCATCCACCAAGAAGCTTGCCAGCATCTCAGCTGTCCATGGCAAGGTCAAAATCGGTAGAGGAGCCTCTGCCATTTTGTTCACCAATGAAGCTCGAAGTGCTTCTGAGTCCGACAACAATTCTTTGCCCGTCTGCTGCCTTGTATTATGTTTGTTGGGTATTATTTTTATGTGCAGATCTTATGCCATCGAACTACTCAAATTTCCCCCAAACATGACCCATGATAGTACGGTGGCACAGTGGTTAGCACTTCTGGCTCACAGCACCAGGGACTCGGGGTCAATTCCATCCTTGCGTCTCTGTCTGTGTTGAGCTTGTACGTTCTCCCCATGTCTGTGTGGATTTCCTTTAGGTGCTCCGGTTTCCTCCCACAGTCCAAAGATGTGCAAGTTAGGTGGATTGGCCGTGATAATTTGCTCCTTAGTGTCCAGGGATATGCAGGTTAGGTTATAGGGTTATGGGGATCGGGTGGAGTGAAAATGGTAAAGTGCCCTTCGATGGGACGGTGCAGACTCGATGGGCCAAGTGGCCTCCTTTTGCACTGTGGGGATTCAATGATTCTAAACTGGGCGAAAAGGACCAAAAGCAAAGTACCTGGTGGGGGTCACCGCGTGTGTGGCTGCTCACTACATGGCCGCCATCAGAGCTCACTTATATTAACAACTCAACATCTACCATGAACAACCATTATCATCTTCATCTTACTCTCCTTCTCTTTTGTCTATTTTTTTCCTGAGAGCTCTGGCTTTGGTTGGTTTCCCTTTCCCCATTGTGGGAACATACCTCAACTGTACCAAACCATTTGCTATTGCAAAGGTTACAAAATCAGCTTGAAATGGGTAAAGGAATTTATTAATGCTGTTACCCTAATTTTACTGGAAACTGCTTATGGCTTTGTTTCTCTTGAATCAGTGGAATTATTATTCTTGGGTAGGCAACAGCAGGTAGCTCTCCCAAAAAGGGGCCATGGTAAATTTTGACCCTTGGTGTAATAGGATAGCATTTTGATAGAAACTCAAATAATCATATCACAAAGCTGTGTTAGAAATTTCAGTTCGTCTTGCCGAACGCCAAAATCAATTGGTGTGTGAGGTAATAAATCAGTGCCTGATCATATGATTCAATACCCTGATTAGAAATAAGAGCAGCTGGAGAATGGCCATTATGGACAGTTCAGTCACAGGCCTCACAAACAATTTTAGACATAAATAAATGACAATAGAACAATTTTGAATAATGAAACCTGAATGAAATTTAATAACTCCCTGACATTGTCAAATGGATCCTGGCCCTTTATGAACCCAGTCTTATCGCCCTGGATGATCACAGAGGGAATTCCTTTGAGGCACTGTGCCAACGCCCTAGACAACAGCTTCAAATCTACATTTTGAAGCGAGATGGACCTATAGGATGCGCACTCTTCAGGATTTTGCCTGCCTTCAAAATTAAGGAAATATTCACTTCACCGAGTATCTGTGGCAACAGACCTGGGGCTGGATTCTCCGCTGGCGGAATGCTCTGTTTTGCCGGCAGCCCGGGAGTTTCCCGACGGCGTGGGGCTGTCCCACAATGAGAAACCCCATTGACCAG
Organism: Scyliorhinus canicula; assembly: GCF_902713615.1. NCBI lineage: Eukaryota > Metazoa > Chordata > Chondrichthyes > Carcharhiniformes > Scyliorhinidae > Scyliorhinus > Scyliorhinus canicula. The sequence goes on from NC_052147.1 coordinate 219,407,519, forward strand.
CTGGTGTAACAGAGCACCCCGCCAGCGTGCTGAAACAGAAATATGGCATCGCGGAGCGGAGAATCCAGTCCCTGCTTCAAAGAAATGGTTATATACATCAATCAAAGGATCTAACAGCAAGTCTTTAAATTCCTTATGAAATTCACACCCAAACCATTGGGCCCCTAAGGCCAAATTTAAGCTCCCTCAGTGCAAGAGCCACCTCCGCTCTAGAAATGGGAGCATTCAAGATGGGATGTTTGATCATCAGAAATTGATGGCCTCCTTCTGCACTGCAGGTATTCTGTGATGACCATAGAATTCACGATCGAGACATTTTCCCCATACATTATCCCCTTGATGCACGATCAATTACGACAAGACGAGATGAGAGAGTAATCGAGGCTTTAATATGCAGAGATGTGTGGCCTCCTACAGCTGCTGGCGAAATGGTTGCAGCACGGTGAGCACACATATTTATGTGTGGTAGGGATCTACCCCCATACCTGTAGTACAGGGGCCTTACCATAATACCAGTCAATACAATATAATACAACAGTGGTGACTACCACACCCCTTGACAATCACCTACTTATCACCCTTATCCCTCACACATTCCGCCATTTTAAAAGGCACATTTTTATTGACTAACATTGTAACACTCGGCTACTGGTCGAGAATAAGGCAAAAACCTAGATGAGTTTCTTGCAGTAAAGCTATGTCAACATTTGCCTTTTTCGGGGAAGACAAAATCTTTTTTTGTTTAAACAGAATGATCTACTCCCTGCACATTTTGTAGTCGTCTCAATGAGATTCTATGGAAGAATACAAAACACGGCAAGAGAAACATTGTGAAAGAGAGTGAGGGGAGCGGGGGAGACACAGGGTAAGTCACCAGGGAGTGACTCGGGGGATGGATCATCAAAATTAAAAAGAGAGAAGAGAAGAGAACACAGCGTACCTACACTCAATGCAGAGGCAGATTTCCTGAGCGCGAGACAGAGATAAAGGACGCAGCTGATTGGTCTGGGGAGAGGAGCCGCACAAGCAGGCATGAGAGGAGCAGCAGTGGGGCGAGAGGAGCAGTGACGGGGAGAGAGGAGCAGCAGCAGGGAGAGAGTAGCAGCAGAAAGGGAGAGGAGCAGCAGCGGGGTGAAAGGAGCAGCAGCGGGGTGAGAGGAGCAGCAGCGGGGGGAGAGGAGCAGCAGCGGGGGAGAGGAGCAGCGGGGCGAGAGGAGCAGTGACGGGGAGAGAGGAGCAGCAGCGAGAGAGTAGAAGCAGCGGGGAGAGGAGCAGCAGCGGGGTGAGAGGAGCAGCAGCAGGAAGAGAGGAGCAGCAGCGGGGGAGAGGAGCAGCAGCGGGGGAGAGGAGCAGCAGCAGGGGGAGAGGAGCAGCAGCGGGGGTAGAGGAGCAGAAGCGGGGGGAGAGGAGCAGCAGCAGGGTGAGAGGAGCAGCAGTGGGGGGAGAGGAGCAGCAGCGGAGAGAGGAGCAGCAGCGGTGAGATGGGAGCAGGGGCAGGGAGAGAGGAGCAGCAGCGGGGGGAGAGGAGCAGCAGCGGGGAGAGAGGAGCAGCAGCGGGGGGAGAGGAGCAGCAGCGGGGAGAGAGGAGCAGCAGCGGGGAGAGAGGAGCAGCAGCGGGGAGAGAGGAGCAGCAGCGGGGAGAGAGGAGCAGCAGCGGGGAGAGGGGAGCAGCAGCGGGGGGAGAGGAGCAGCAGCGGAGGGAGAGGAGCAGCAGCGGGGGGAGAGGAGCAGCAGGGGGAGAGAGGAGCAGCAGCGGGGAGAGAGGAGCAGCAGCGGGGCGAGAGGAGCAGCAGCGGGGAGAGAGGAGCAGCAGCGGGGAGAGAGGAGCAGCAGCGGGGAGAGAGGAGCAGCAGCGGAGAGAGGAGCAGCAGCAGGGAGATGGGAGCAGCGGCAGGGAGAGAGGAGCAGCAGCGGGGGGAGAGGAACAGCAGCAGGGAGATGGGAGCAGCGGCAGGGAGAGAGGAGCAGCAGCGGGGGGAGAGGAACAGCAGCGGGGAGAGAGGAGCAGCAGCGGGGAGAGAGCAGCAGCAGCGAGGGAGAGGAGCAGCAGCGGGAGAGAGGAGCAGCAGTGGGGGGAGAGGAGCAGCAGCGAGGAGAGGAGCAGCAGCGGGGTGAGAGGAGCAGCAGCGGGGGGAGAGAAGCAGCAGCGGGGGGAGAGGAGCAGCAGCGGGGGGAGAGGAGCAGCAGCGGGGGAGAGGAGCACCAGCGGGGGGAGAGGAGCAGCAGCGGGGGAGAGGAGCAGCAGCGGGGAGAGCAGCGGGGCGAGAGGAGCAGTGACGGGGAGAGAGGAGCAGCAGCAGGGAGAGAGTAGCAGCAGCGGGGAGAGGAGCAGCAGCGGGGTGAGAGGAGCAGCAGCAGGGGAGAGGCAGCAGCGGGGAGAGGAGCAGCAGCGGGGGAGAGGAGCAGCAGCGGGGGAGAGGAGCAGCAGCGGAGAGAGGAGCAGCAGCAGGGAGACGGGAGCAGGGGCAGGGAGAGAGGAGCAGCAGCGGGAGGAGAGGAGCAGCAGCGGGGAGAGAGGAGCAGCAGCGGGGGGAGAGGAGCAGCAGCGGGGGGAGAGGAGCAGCAGCGGGGAGAGAGGAGCAGCAGCGGGGAGAGACGAGCAGCAGCGGGGAGAGACGAGCAGCAGCGGGGAGAGACGAGCAGCAGCGGGGAGAGAGGAGCAGCAGCGGGGAGAGAGGAGCAGCAGCGGGGGGAGAGGAGCAGCAGCGGAGGGAGACGAGCAGCAGCGGGGGGAGAGGAGCAGCAGGGGGGAGAGAGGAGCAGCAGCGGAGAGAGAGGAGCAGCAGCGGGGAGAGGAGCAGCAGCGGGGAGAGAGGAGCAGCAGCGGGGAGAGAGGAGCAGCAGCGGGGGTAGAGGAGCAGCAGCAGGGGTAGAGGAGCAGCAGCGGGGAGAGAGGAGCAGCAGCGGGGGGAGAGCAGCAGCAGCGGGGGGAGAGCAGCAGCAGCGGGGAGAGAGGAGCAGCAGCGGGGACAGAGGAGCAGCAGCGGGGAGAGAGGAGCAGCAGCGGGGAGAGAGGGGCAGCAGCAGGGGAGAGGAGCAGCAGCGGGGGGGCGAGAGGAGCAGCATCGGGGAGACAGGAGCAGCAGCGGGGCGAGAGGAGCAGCAGCGGGGAGAGAGGAGCAGCAGCGGGGAGAGGAGCAGCAGCGGGGGAGACGAGCAGCAGCGGGGAGAGAGGAGCAGCAGCGGGGAGAGGAGCAGCAGCGGGGAGAGGAGCAGCAGCAGGGAGACGGGAGCAGCGGCAGGGAGAGAGGAGCAGCAGCGGGGGGAGAGGAGCAGCAGCGGGGGGAGAGGAACAGCAGCGAGGGGAGAGGAGCAGCAGGGAGAGAGGAGCAGCAGCGGGGGGAGAGCAGCAGCAGCGAGGGGAGAGGCGCAGCAGCGGGGAGAGAAGAGCAGCAGCGGGGGGAGAGGAGCAGCAGCGGGGTGAGAGGAGCAGCAGCGGGGTGAGAGGAGCAGCAGCGGGGGGGGAGAGAAGCAGCAGCGGGGAGAGAGGAGCAGCAGCGGGGTGAGAGGAGCAGCAGCGGGGCGAGAGGAGCAGCAGCGGGGAGAGAGGAGCAGCAGCGGGGAGAGAGGAGCAGCAGCGGGGAGAGAGGAGCAGCAGCGGGGAGAGAGGAGCAGCAGCGGGGGGAGAGTAGCAGCAGCGGGGAGAGAGGAGCAGCATCGGGGCGAGAGGAGCTGCAGCGGGGAGAGAGGAGCTGCAGCGGGGGGAGAGGAGCAGCAGCGGGGAGAGAGGAGCAGCAGCGGGGAGAGGAGCAGCAGCGGGGGAGAGGAGCAGCGGGGCGAGAGGAGCAGCAGCGGGAGGAGAGGAGCAGCAGCGGGGAGAGAGGAGCAGCAGCGGAGAGAGAGGAGCAGCAGCGGGGAGAGAGGAGCAGCAGCGGGGAGAGAGGAGCAGCAGCGGGGAGAGAGGAGCAGCAGCGGGGGGAGAGGAGCAGCAGCGGGGGGAGAGAAGCAGCAGCGGAGGGAGAGGAGCAGCAGCGGGGGGAGAGGAGCAGCAGCGGGGGAGAGAGGAGCAGCAGCGGGGGGAGAGGAGCAGCAGCAGGGGGAGAGAGAGCAGGCAGCGGGGGGAGAGGAGACAGCAGCGGGGGAGAGGAGCAGCAGCGGAGGCGAGAGGAGCAGCAGCAGGTGGTAGAGGAGGCAGCGGCGGGAGAGAGGAGGCAGCAGCGGGGAGAGAGGAGCGCAGCAGGGGAGATAGGGAGCAGCAGGCAGGGGAGAGAGGAGCAGCAGCGGTGAGAGAGGACAGCAGCGGGGAGAGAGGAGCAGCAGCGGGGAGAGAGCAGCAGCAGCGGGGGAGAGGAAGCAGCAGCGGGGAGAGAGGAGCAAGCAGCGGGGGGGAGAGGTAGCAGCAGCGAGGGGGAGAGGAGCAGCAGCGAGGGGGAGAGGAGCAGCAGGCGGGGGAGAGGAAGCAGCAGCGGGGGGAGAGAGGAGCAGCAGCGGGGAGGAGAGGACAGCAGCGGGGGAGAGGAGCAGCAGCGGGGGAGAGGAGCAGCAGCGGGGGAGAGGAGCAGAAGCGGGGGAGAGAGGAGCAGCAGCAGGGAGAGAGTAGCAGCAGCGGGGTGAGAGGAGCACCAGCAGGGGGAGAGGAGCAGCAGCGGGGGAGAGGAGCAGCAGCGGGGGAGAGGAGCAGCAGCGGGGGAGAGG